>NC_089580.1:78256108-78604163 GCF_019320115.1 Miscanthus floridulus | reverse complement strand
TAGCCCAAGATAAAAGGAGTACCAACCAAAACAGTGGTGTCCGCATAGATGCCACAGACCCGAATGGGAATAAGCAGACATATTATGGACGCATAGATGAAATATGGGAACTAGAATATGCACCTACTTTGAAGATCCCATTGTTCAAGTGCCAATGGGTCAAGGTGACCGGAGGCGGGGTAACAGTAGACAACGAGTATGGAATGACAACAGTAGACCTTAGTAATATTGGGTACAAAGACGAACCATTCGTCCTTGCCAAGGATGTGAATCAGGTGTTCTATGTCAATGATATGTCTACCAAACCAAAAAGAGGGAAAAACGATAATGACTCAACCAAAGAGCCAAAGCGCCACATAGTTCTTTCAGGGAAAAGAGTCATCGTGGGAATTGAGGACAAGTCGGACATGTCAGAAGAATATGAAAAGGATGACCGAATTCCGCCCTTCAAAGTGAACAAAGACCCTAGCATCTTGGTAAATGATGAGGAACACTCTATGGTTACGAAGCGATCATAACCAAGGGACATACGTAAAGAAGAAGTTCACTGCTGTGCCCACTTGATGATATAGTGATTTAATATAGTGTGTGTTTGAGATATTATGTAATAATTGTGAATTCAGATGTTTATTATGTCATGTTTCAAATTAAATCAATGTTTGATTTGGTGGGATTTCTCTCTCAAAAAGGTAAACTTAGGATACTGAGTGATGAAAAATTAAAATATTAACGTTAAAATGATGTGAAAACAAATTTCCTGTCCAAAACCAATAATTTTAATAATTTTAATTAAACACTACATTTTTGCATTAACGAAATAATAAATATTAGTTACATTATGTTTTATAATTCTAACAAAAAATAAAAAAAGTTAGGTTATCGATTTTTCCTATGTGCAATAAACAAAAATAAAATTCATATTTTTAACAAAATAATTTTATGCCTTTTATTTAATTTACTATGTATTTAATAAAAACTATTGCATTTCTATTGTATTTAACAAGACTATTGCTTAAAACAGGCGGGAAACGAAACTGCAGGCCACCTTTACTCCCGGGTGGGAAGCCCACCCGGGAGTAAAGGTGGGCTGCAGTTTCGTGGCCCGCCAAAAAAAAGCCTTTACTCCCGGTGCGTGTTACCAACCGGGAGTAAAGGTATACCTTTACTCCCGGTTGGTAACACGCACCGGGAGTAAAGGCACCTTTACTCCCGGTTGGTAATACGCACCGGGAGTAAAGGGTTTTTACTCCCGGTTGGTGGCTGGCACCGGGAGTAATTCTCTCTGCTATATAACCTCCAGCGCCTGGCAGATCGATCCGCTCATCTTCTTCCTCGTCGAACACCGCCGCCCTCTTCTTCCTCGCGCCACGTCCGTTCGCCTTCCGTGACACCGGCGCCGCCGTCTTCTTCCTCGTGCGGCCTCCACCGCGCGCGCCCGTGCCCCTCCTCCGCGCTTGCCCGTGGCCCTCCACCGCGCCCTCCTCCGCGCCCGAGGCCCTCCACCGCGCGTTGCCCCACCGCGCCGGCCCGAGGCCCTCCAGTACACTGCCGAGCTTGATCGAGGTGATATATTCGTCGATCTCTTTGCACATTCGTCCGAGCCCTCCACTGCCGAGTTATAGATCACGTCGAAAACTACAACTTTGGTGTAAGCCATGTCAACGGTCGAGGTCGATTGAAAATTCCAAATTTTGAATCACAAAATCTAGAAACTAAAAATGAATATTTGGAACTCTAAATGATTTTAAATAAAAACATATCTTAAGGCAAGTTTTGAATATTTGGATATTATATGGATAAATTAGCAAGTTTAATTAGAGTGTCAAAAACTGCATTTTATGGTACAAAAATACATTTTAAGATCACTGGGACCTGAACTCATGACAAGTATAATTAAGGATCACCAATGAAATTACTTTAGAAATTAATTAGATCGATGTAAATCCATGGCTTGTATAATAAACACGCTATATATTATTTGGAAACAACGCTACGAACCATCCGCTAATGATCCAGCCCATCAACCGCCATATATTCATCACTATATGATATGCCATTATTTCAAGATGCAGTTTCAATAGAAGAATTTTTTCTATCTTCATAGATCAATGTTTGTTAATGAAATTTTATCCAAATATATTCATGTAGGGTCTTTTTTTTGAAGGATTTGTTGTAGGATATATAATGGTCAAATAGGAACTCAATTTTGATACCCAGTTTGTAAACTAAGCGTTTTTTAGTTTATCAAAAATATCACATGTGATGATGTTAGCAGTTTTTGTTGGACTTGCATGCATGGCTACAGACAAATGAAGGAAAACTTCAATGTTTCTTCATTTATGAACTTTGAATATACAGATATAATATATTAATGTTGCTAAAGTAATATGAGCATTACATATTTTTTTCCGGGAAGACTATCTTCAAACTTTATATCATAGCATCAGAGATCGCCTGTAGAAGAAGAAAATAAATTCTTATCATTTCGGAAATAGTAATGGTTATATGAGCAATAAGACACATATACTTACATTTCATAATGACTTATACTTACATTATTAACATAGAATTTTCTCATATGATGAATGACTACATGGTTCACATGGTACATAGGATCACAACATCATGCACCGACACCGCCCCGGCCCGCCTCACGTCGTCGTCGTCGTCAGCACGCTGGCCCGCCTCACGTCATCATCGTCAGCACACCGGCCACCGCGCCGACATGTATATATACATCATTTGTATTCATATGCATTTCGTCCATGCGTTTCTATGTATACGGCGGAGCACCGCCGCCCTCGTTCACCCATGTGTACAGACATATATACGGCGGAGTGGAGCACCGCCACTCTTGTCACACCGCCCTTTCTCGTGCCCTAATTTGCCCTAGTACCGACGTAGTTCGTCCTAGTGTGGCGAATTGCGTCCGTGATCGAGGGGCAAGATTTAATAATGCATATTGTTTGTAGATTTTACGCATGTAATAAGCAAAGATTTGACGTACTATATATTGGTTTTGTTTTTTGATGCTAGATGGCCGACCCGAGAAATATGGATGAGGAGGAGTTGATGATGAATTTGATCAACACTGGCACTCAAGTTGTCGGTGATGATGGTGCTAAAAATAACGTGCAAGAGGATGTAGATGACGGGAGTCAGTACTTAGCTCTTGAACAAAATGAGCAACAACATATTGGCCAAGTATATATTTTTTATTATTAGCTATATATATATATTATCATATGTCTTATGTGTGCTCATGACATTAAAAATAATGTTTATGTTTTGTAGCCCTCTGGATCGACATCAACAACTACAACGAAGAGTAAAAATGTTCGAGGTCCCAAAAAGCCATTGGAGGGTCGCTTCATCATCTCGGAGTTCAATGTGGATATAGGAGAACCGGGGGGGGGGGGCGAATAAAATGAAATTTGTGCACCACTGTGGTTACCTTGTACGGGACCGGCTCCCGATTAGTACCCATGAATGGAAGAAGAATACCAATGCTCCTCATATCAGTTTTGTCTCCGATCATGACAAGGCGTTAATTTGGAATGATGTCTTGGTACATTTCATGCTCAAACAGATGATTATGATGATATAATAGATGGTGATGAATTGAAGGAGCGGGTTAGGGATTGGGCAATGAAGAAGATGGCCACCCAGTTTCAGACTTGGAAGAAACACCTATACACGACGTATGTCAAGAAGAACATAGCACCAGATTTTACTGTCCCAGGCCCGATCTCAAAGCAGAGGCCCTATTGGGATGAGTTTGTACAGTACAAGTCTTCGGAAGAGGGTGTGAGTCGGGTGATAAAGAACCAACGTAATGCCCAACAGAAGACATACCACCATACCTTGGGATCAGGTGGCTACCCGACTGCCATTAAGAAGTGGAACAAAATGGAAGCAGACCTTCTCGCCAAGGGTATCAGACCAGAATCACTCGAGTGGGGAGAACGTGCAAAGAATTGGTTTTTCGCTCATGGGGGAACACTAGACCAGGAGACAGGGAAGTGCATTTATGGCGCAGGACTGCAAGAAGCAGTAGAAAGATTGTTTTATGCTCAGAGAGCTACTGCTAGTGGTGCGTTCAGGCCCAACAGAGAGAAGGATGAGCTGACATACGCCATCGGGACTATTGAACATGGTGGCCGAACTAGAGGCAAAGGAAGTGTCTCGTGGGAGCATGGATTCCCTCAGGACAGACCTTCCTACAGAAGTCGCCAGAGAAAGAAGGAAGAAGAGGCACAACGGCTCCAGAGGTTGGAGGAAGCGGTGCATGAAGCACAGGAGCGGGAAAAAAACCTTGAAGCGAGAATGCAGGAGGAAATCAAAAGGCAAGTGCAAATAGCAGTGAGTGCAAGCAAGTAGGCATCAGAGCCAGGAATCAACATTAGCCAATCTGTTCAGTTGAAAAGCAGCTACGCTTCCATGGAGATACCAAATCAAGGGGACACAGGACTGCGCTTCCCTGTGGATGACGTCACTGAACCTTGTACAACGTGTGAGCTACACATTCCGAAGGAGAATTCCACAATCAAGGTGGCTATCGGTCTTGTTAATCCTATCGACCGAACCAAGACACCAAGGATTCATGGGAATATAATCCAAGAAGGATATGCTACCATCTCGGTAGATAAAGCTGAAAAAGGTTTTAGTGATTTGCCTCTTGACATTCCTGGAGGTGATGGCGAGAAGACTCTAGGAGAAGCGGAGAAGACATTCATTCTATGGTGCAAGCGCTACATCATCATTCCAGAGATGTCGGCTCCACCTCCTCCTGAACTACCTCACCATAGGTACGTGCGGATGAAAACACTACATCATTAATTTGTATTGGCTTAAATAATTAACAATCTGCTCATAATAATATGTCATTCCTTTTTTTGTAGCAGATCCTCCCCCAACCTAAATCCAATTGTTCAATCGCCAGATCATCATAGTGCTCTGTACGATGACATTGTGTTGGAAGACGAGGCTGCATCCACACCCTCTCCAAGGAGGTCTCCAACGCCGCAGCCGCCACCTCCAAGGAGGTCTCCAACGCCGCTACCAACACCTCCAAGGAGGTCTCCAACGCCTCCCCCGCCCCCGCCTACCAAGGAGCCTAGCAAGAGGCCAGCCCCTCAAACGAAGAACCAGTCCCCGCCTGCAAAGAAAGCCACCATGAAACTAAGGGCTATTCCCAAAATAATATCTGAAGAGAAGGAAGAAGGAACTGATGCATATAAAAAAGACATGTCTAGATTCTATGACAAACTTAAAATGAATCAAGAAGCAAGGAGAAACCCAGAGAAACCGTACTTCTTCGTAGCTCTGGATATTTTAAGAAAAAAGGTGACTTCTTACCAGCAACAACAGCGGGAATCTCATAAGCCGTCCAAATCAACGTTATCAGACTATGACCGCACTCTCACCAAGTCAATTGAGGCGGCACAGAAAAAGAAGCGGGCAGGGAAAGGAGTTGCCCAACTCGGACAACAAGCGCACCAATCAATCCCCCTGCTAGTTGTTGGTAATGAATATGGTTCGAATTTAGGATTAATGCATCAGGCAAACATACCTCCGGATGTCGATTTGGATCACCTTGGTGAATTTCTTGATGAGACTGGTCTCGACCTTTACCAGATGTTTGGTGATGGAAACATTGAGAGTGCGGCGGAGGTTGATATTTGGAAGAAAAAATTTGTACTAGGCCAGAGTCTATACAACCCTCAAGCCTTATCTGATCTGGGGACGCAAATGTACCTGCTAAACAAGTGGTACATGTAGGCATCTACCAGTGGAGACTTCTGCGTTGGTGTCAGAATTAGAGACGAACATTGGTTCCGTGGCGATGATGTTATGTATGTTGACTTTGCAGAATTTCATCAACTATGCCACCTGACCTCTCTGGACAAAGTTATCATTAGCTGCTATTGCCTGTAAGTAATAATTCTTTCGATCTATTATTAAACTCATCATATGTGTGTATATGCATATAAATTATCCTAACAAGTACTATATATATGCAGATTTACAATGACAGAGCTTAGAAAGGAAGGCTACAATGAAATTGGTTTTGTTGATCCCCATATAGTATTCAAAGACCCAATTACTCCAATGACTAATTGGAAGTCTGAGTCAGAGAGTAACCTCATGAACTTCTTAGTGAACCAACGCCACAAGAAGGATATACTCTTTCCCTATAACTTCAAGTGAGTGTTAATCATGTCGATCATAGCCTTAATGGCTCATATGTTGATTCTAGTTAATTAATGAGTGTTATGCGTTATATCCTATAAACACATGCAGTAATCACTGGATATTGATGGACATTGATCTGGTGAAAAGTCACTTGATAATCTATGACTCGATGAGAAAACCACAACAAGACTGCCAAGATATGATAGATATTATCCAGAGGTAATTTTGGGATCTCTAGCAACTATATATACACACAAACATGATGATTAACTATATCTGATGACGTGGCAAATTTTTTATTGGGCAGTGTTTGGAAAACCTTTATTGAGAAGCAACACATGGAAAAATGCAAAGCGCCACTGAATGTAATCCCATTGAAAGTAAGTCCCCTGAATCGCATCATCTTTATTAATTAAACATATAGCTTTCACCGGATCACCAGATTGGATGACAAATCTTTTTCTCGTAAAGTGGTGTCTGAGGCAGGAACAGGGGAACAACTACTGTGGTTACTATGTTTGCAAGTTTATCAAGGTGCTCTCCCAAAGAACTCCTACAGAGAGACTCAAAGTACGTTAAAAATACACTATATATTCATTTAATTATTATTATTGATTGTGTTACTATGTCTTTATATATATATATATATATATATATATGTACATATATTAATTTATTTTCCTTTAATTCAAACCTGTAGACTCGATGGTTGGAGGAAAAGGTCATACGGCAAGACCAAATCAAAGCAATTCAAGAGTCTATAGCCGGATTTTTTAATGAGCAGGTCATCGATTCTAAGGGCGAGTTCTACTTCGACCCAACACTGCCATTGAAGCCAAGCTAGAGGATGAGAAGAAACTTGTTATGTCACAACAACTATAATGCAATCTTTTGTAATATATGCACATGAAATAATATAATGTAAAATACACATATGCATGCATGCATATATATATATATATATATATATATATATATATATATATATATATATATATATATATATATATATATAGGGAGAGGCTATTCAGTAGCCAGCTACAGAATAAGTTATTCTGTAGCCACCTCCATTTACTATAATTTTATATACTAATTTACGATAATGTCAATATATATTTACTATAGTTGGGTTACTATAACACACGGAGATATTTACCATAACGTTGTAGTAAACCACTTAGTAAGGAGTTACTATAATCTCGTAAAATAACATAGTAATTATCGTAACTCAAAGTGGCTACAGAATAAGTTATTCTGTAGCCAGCTACAGGATAGTAGTTCTATATATATATATATATATATATATATATATATATATATATATATATATATATATTTCTATGCTTGAATTGTGTGATTTAATACGTTCATTGTGCTTGAACCGAAACATACTATATGCGCGTATAAATGTATAATTAGCAGCGTACAATACGACTTCGAAAACCTATTTTGAAAAGAAAACAAAAAAATGAAAAGAAAAGAAAAAAGAAAAAAACCTTTAGTCCCGGTTCGTATTACCAACCGGGACTAAAGGTGCCGGCCATCGTGGCATGTCAGGAGGCACCTTTAGTCCCGGTTGGTGTTACCCACCGGGACTAAAGGTCCTCCTTTAGTCCCGGTTCCTGACCCGAGACTAAAGGACCCCCCCTTTAGTCCCGGATGCTTGCTCCCGGGTGGGGAACCGGGACTAGAGGGGGTTCCCCACCGGGAGTAAAGCTCGGTTCTCTACCAGTGACCCAGCTGATGAACATGCCAGTCTTTAACCTCCTTCAGAGCTTCCGACATGGCAGTCTCTCGGCTCTCAGCAGCTGACGCACTGGCATGCGCTTTGGCAAGTTGGACCTAGAGCATCCGGGTGAAGATCTCGGCTTCCTCCCATCGGAGGTAGATCCTCAATTCCAAGGCTTGTCGGTCATACTACTCATCTAGAGCAAGCAGGTATGTGGTCAAGTGCACCATGGTAGGACTATCTTCTTACGCATCCCGCATTTGCAAAGCCTCCGTGCGAGCCCTCCATACCCGCCGATTCTTGTCCATAGGTGGAAAGAACCTTATGGGGGTATGGGCAATGGGCTCTTCATAGATCTGGCAAAGGTACCGCAAGGCTTTGCGGGCCACAACCTAGTAGGTGTCGATGAAGCTAAACCCGGTTGCGGTCACATTCTAGGCTTTAGTGAGGTTAGGGAACTCTTCACTCTTCCCGATGTAGACAGTAACCACACACCGCTCGGTGCCATGCTCCTCATACTCACGGCCCTCATACTCGGGACGATCTTTGACTCTGAGCTTTTGCAGGGTGGCATGTAGGATTCTGGGAAAACCCTTAATATTCAGGTAGTAACTACTAATCCAGGCTCCTACCATTTCTGGCGGTGGTTGCAAGGAAGGCTGAGCGAAGAGCTGGCTCAAAATAAAAGCTAAGCGAGCTAAAGTACGCCGAGTGGTGGTACCAATGGCTAAGTCAGGCTCTGCTTATAAAGGCGGAGCGGTCAGTGGTCCTAACATGGTTCACCAAGGTTCCTGCGTAGGATCACTATGAATGAATCGACCAAATTCCACGTGTCCGAGGCGAGCGACGTGCGATGCCATTACTGACTAGTACGGCTGCAGGGCAAGGGTCCGACAAGAGCGCAAAAAAGGGGTACGGGGAGACGTGGGTCATGACCAGCGTGAACTATAGGCGAACGCGGAACACGAAGCCACAATGCAGTACTCTAGAACAGGAACGAGTCAGTCGTGCCCAATACGACACGCGTGACACCTATGTAGGGCGTATCTACAAGTAATACGGCACTAAAATGCACAAATAGGATATGCATGAATGCACGTCCTATACGTCCTTCCACTATTGCCAACATATAGGACAACCGTTCTCAGATTTTTGGCACATCATTCTCTCCCTGTAACTAGTCGATACTATCGGACCATGCTCGGGTTAGTGCACCTGCAGAAAACTTGATTAAGCCTACCTAAGTCAGCAAAGTGCCATCTATCCTAGATACATAATCATAGTAATAGGACTACTTATATAACTTCGCATAAAGATGTCCTAACTTTTTACAAAAATAGGTTGTCAAATTTTAGTTTAGAAAATGTTTTAGAAGCTTTATTTCCTTATTTATGCTCTGATACCACCTATGGCAGAACCGCCTAATCTAATACCTCCCAGGAGTGCTCGTCTTCCATTAGACACTAAGCACTCAAGGGAGAACACCAAATTACACGGTCCCATCGGGCACACCCTAGGGGAGAACCCGAAAATCCACATTTTTTCATCAGGATCACAATGAGAGAATAAAGCTTACATCATTCTTAACCATTTCTTACATCACTTTTCATACACCATCAGAGTATAATATTTATTGTTATAACAACGGAATGTAATCATATTATTAGAGTTATGAGCATTTTAATTGAACGATGGGATATAAACATGAGATCAGAATTACAGCAAAAATAAATATCTATTCATGACATGATAAAGTATTGATATATAAAAACTATGACAACAAATTATAAACTTTCATTTATAAAAACATTTGGCAAGAGTTATAAATAAAAACTATGATCGCAGCATAAAGAAATCCTTTCTGAGCCCACTAGGAGGAATCCACACACAAAGGTCAGCTTAAGCCTCCACCTGTCACCTACAATAGGGGGAATAAAACCCTGAGTACTCAATTGTATGTAGCAAGACTTACCCGACAGGAGGAAAAAAAGACTCTAAGGATATGCAAGGCTATCTAGCTTATGGGTTATTGCATCTGCAGGAAGCATTACTAAATATGTGTCCTTATATTCGATTTTTATTAGCAGTGCATTAGTTCATTAACTAACCATTCTATGTAAGCACCTGTGCTACTTTCAAGCAGGTGGTAAGCAATCAGATTTCCTTTTTCCATCTTCCATCTTTTAGTTCTTACTACGGTGCTAGACCGCAGACAAATCATACTGGATTTCTCGGCGATTCGCGAATCGATGCCCCCAGCTGGGTACCCCAAAAACACACGCCCCGCTTGTACCCAAGGCACAAGCAGGACCAACCCACTACCCTCCTGTCACGCAGTCTAGGCCCCTGTCCAAACTAGGAATCCAAGCCCCTGTCGCTGAGTCTCGGACTCAGTGCGGTGCAAGGACCTTCTAAACCCAAAAACCACCAAGACAGTCAGTCCGAAAAGAGCGGGAACCCATGATAAAAGAGCAACAAGTCTTCCAAGTGCCCATACCCAAGTATATGCTCAGAATAATAAGTCTGTGACTTGCCTAGAGTCTTATGCAATGGCCGGTCCTTAGCCGACACAGATAGGGAAAGCAGTGTAACCAAGCTATGCCCCACGGCCACGGCGACACAACCTCTTACACCCACCAATACCCAAACCATATCCCTGCCCGGTCACTATTTTTTCTTTCCACCATTTATATTTTCCAAGTGATAATAATACAGTAATATATTTCCTATCTCTCACGAGTGACAGGCAATCACTCGACTTCTATCGGAGTCCTGTAGCATAGCATTCTACACGATCCATTAATACTAGTAAGACTCATAGGATAAGATATATATATATATATATATATATATATATATATATATATATATATATATATATATATATATATATATATATATATATATATATATATATATATATATATATATATATATGCAATTGAGTTTCATTCAACTCCTTAAAACTTAATGCACAAATATAATTTAAAGTGCAGCAAAATAGCGGTTATGCACCGGGGCTTGTCTGGGTAAGATATATACTAAAAAGTTAGTATCTACATCTTCAGATCATCCACCATCAACTGAATAGAGAGCCCATTGTATCATCTTTGGATTCCCAATCATCCTTCAATTTATCTGTTGACCCATCATCATACCTATATGATATGCATTGATGCAAATGCATAGATGTAAATAATCAACGATAGCCAAAATGCTTAGAAATCCGATCACATCTCATAAGCTAACGAGCTAGTTCTAACAACGACCGTACTTAGGCTATATATCCATGTTGTCGAATAAGGCGTTATTTCCTAATAAATGTTTTATTTATATAAACCCAAGTTGTTTTTTATTTCATTCTATCAATTGAATCATTATTCGAAATAGAGCATTATTATCTATCTAGTAAAATAATTATTCTGGTGCTACAGAAATTACAGTGAGTAGCTAATAATATTAGTAATTTACTATAAAATTTTTAGAGTTAATACTATCACCGATTTATCACGGAAATTCCTACAAGTTCTCCTTTTAATAATATTAAGCATATTAAAATAATTAGAGCAAACCTAAAAGCATACCGAGTCTATGTGAACAAAATACACTACTAGCTAGATCATGATTTTAGAAACTTAAGAAAATTAGTTTCATAATTTTTGGACTCATAAATGATTTTATATTTAAACAACAAAATCAGCTCAGAATTTATATTATGAAATCTTTTCTCATTCCTTGGAAAAAACGAAAGGAGTACCGCGGCCCACGACTGGCGAACCGGCCTGGCCCGAAGACGCGCAGCGCGCGGCAAAGGCACGGGCGTCACCAGGTCGGCCCAACGGGCAGGTAGCGGCCCAAGCACGGGGACAGGGCACGTGGCGTGAACAAGAGCGGCCCAGACGTGGCGGCGAGTAGGCCTGCCCACGCGCGGACAAGTGCAGCCCACACAGCTAGGGCCAAACAGTGGCGGTACTTTTTGCGATGAGGCCCCCGAGCTCTCAAATTAATCTGCGGTACAAAGTCACTATTCCTGAGAGTCATGTATTTTGCAATAAGAACCCTGTACAAAATGTCTACTCCGATTCTTACCCTTCTCTTCATCCTCAAAAGCAGAGGAGGCACGGGACGGGCGCGGCGACCGGTGGCTGACGGCATACCGGGGGGCTGCGGCACGGCGGCTGGCGAGTGCAGGCCCTACGGCATCGGGTGGATCAGGCATGGCCTCGGCTAGGGAGATGCTATGGAGCGGAGCCCTGCGGCGGCATCAGCAGCAGGCGGCCAGCACGGACGATAGCTGGGAGCGCCGGTGCGGAAGAGCAGCGTGCACGAGGTGCGACTTGGCGGCAGCGGAGGCGCCGGCACGCGGGCACGAGGGAGCCATGGGGAAACCATCACCGGCGGCGTCTAGCCAGAGCGGGTCGTGGAGGTGGACAGGTGCAGCGGTGGCCGAGGAGCAGGCCAAGGCGACGGCGCTCCTGGGGCTCAGTGGCGCGGCTAGCTCCGGGACGGCGTGGGGCATCGGCGGCTCCGGTGCTGTACATGGCGGGGGCACGGCGCGGGACCTGGGTGGGCACGACAGCCCACAACACGCGCCACGGGGAGGAAGAAGAGGGAACAACGGCCTACGGGCGAACAGGAGGAGCCGCGGTGGGCTCGAGCGCGCTGTGCCTGCAGAGGCAGCGAGGGCGCGGGACAATGGAGGTTCGCGCGCTCATGAGGGGGAAAGGGAAAGGCGACGGGCGGTGGCGGTGCTCGCACTCGAGGCTCGCGGCCAAGGCGGACGGGAGCGGCCATGGCGTGCTGCGGAACAGCGGTGTGATGCTGCGGTCCAGAGTGGGGAAGGGAGGGGCAGCACGGCGATGGGGCGCGCTGGCGGCAATTCGGTGGTGCGGGGCAATGTGGGGGGGTCTCAGAAGTGGCAGCGCCATGGAGCCGTGGGACCAGCGTGGCCGAGGGGCGCACACGAGAAGCAACAGCGAAAAAGAGGGATGGAAGGAGAGACAGGCCCAGCACGACTTGACTTGGCCCGAAAAAACACTTAGAGACTGAGGCAGACAGAGGCCACAGGAAAAACAAGGAGACGCGTGCAGGCTCGCCATCAATTTCAAGCACGATGAGGGGAGCAGGACGGGACGGCACAACACGGCCAGTAGGGGCAAGCAAGGACAAGGCCGGAGCCACAGAAATAGAAAAGGAGTTAAACAAGAGTGTTCGGCCAACTTTCATTAGTGCGGGAGCAGCGTGGCAGCAGCAAGGACGACACATGTTTCATGCGCTACGGCACGGCAATGGCGCCCCTGTGCACGACTTGTGCGTGAAGCAGTAGCGGCACAGCTCTTTCTGAATAACGCGCGCCAGGGTACGTACGTGAGGGAACACGCTGCAGCAGAACATGTGGGCACCGTGTGGCTCTACTGGCTGCCTGCCCGCACGTGAGATGACACGACGCGAAGGTGGCAGCGATACATTGCCGACAACTATAAAAGAGCTAAATCCTATAGACTTTCACCAATAAACATCGCACACGATAGCTCAAACTCGTACCAAGCCAAGGAACAAAATATTAAGGCGTTATGTAATTATTTTGCGTAAAACAAATCGCCACAAACAACGCTTTAAAAATATAATTTCTGATTTTTACCGTTGACGCGAAAAGCTGGTTTTTATTTTTTTTTAAATCCGAGAAAATCGTTTCGATAATTTTTCTTAGGCCTAAATCGCGGTGCTAAACAAGATCGTAACACCAGGGGTGTTACACATACTCATCTACATCATCAAGTATTTCACCATCAGGATCAAACTCTGGATCAGAGGAATCATCATCAGAGTCGGAAGATGCAGCTAAATCAGTGTCATAGCTGCTGTCAGAGAATATGCCATTATCATCATCTCCAACCACCTCCTCATCTCCTACCCCCTCATCATCACCACCATCATTTGTCGCTCCCTCATTTGTGGTGGCTCCCTCATTTGTGCTCCCCTCAATTAGGTGTATTCTACTCCTCACATTAGGATGACACCTATGTTTGGTTGGTGAAAACTGCAGTGGCCCTTCAAAATCATTTATCTGGGCATTGATGCAAGCTACCCCTTTGTCTACATTGAGTACAAACCACTCTAAAATATGTTCATCAGTTTTCATCTCAAATGAATCATTTTCCAAATCACGCCATAAGGTTATGTATTGCTTAGACCACCACATGCAATGCTCAGCTACGAAATCAACCAACTACAGCAGCCCAAAGCTATGTATGTCATCAACAACTTTAGTTGGCAAAGTTTTACCCTACTGCCATGACTTTGGAGCATTGTCTGGCAAGCTAAAAAAAGATCGAATTCTAACTACAAGTCGTATACCCCTATGGTTTGGCCTACAAACCACAGAAGTAGTATGCGGTTAGTTTATCCAACTCAAACCATCAACAATGCACTCACTCTGGCAAAAAAAACCCAACAGTAGATAATGGTTAGGGTGTGCTGAAACCACCTTTGCTCTTCCACGTTGGTCGATTTGACAGATCCCGTGCGTTAAGCTGTCGTTGGCGCCATCCACGTAGCAAAACTGAGCCACACGGTTATCTCGCACCTTGACGCCCCTCCCGTGCCCAGACTGTTATATAGAAACGCTCAATTATTTGAACCAATCAACTCAAGGTTCATATAAGTTTGATTTGGACATCAGTCTGAAGTCTGAACAAGATACTAACAGAATCTATGATAGTCTGTAACAAAAAATGGCATGAAGAACACAACTAAGCTGTGGACTACCTAGTTAAATATTTAGTATTGATGATCCAGAATGGGGCATCATATAATTATTTCTCTCGAAATGTTATTTCAACATCCACTCAACAATGACAGCTCAAACAATTTCTGGGAGCAACTGAATGACAGTGCTAAGAAGAAACATATCAGATGAGGTTGCTAGCATCAAAAGATGCTGTCTTTCTCCTTCTTGATGCGCAAAACTGTGAAAGGGACTGGTGTAGAGAAGGATTGAAAAGCATCATGATCCCTCATTATTTGTCAATGAACATGGCACAGCATGATGCTCACGGTACTATATTGAAGTTAGGACTTAGGATGTCAAATCAATAGCCACAAGAATAACTAGCGATAAGAAAAGAATGGCCAGTTTACTGGTATCCCTTAACTGGTCAGACGTCAGAGACTCTTTTGTAAACATATTTACATATAGACAGCTAGAAGTGCAAGCAAAGTATGCAACATGGCAGCAGTGTCCGCAACAACAACCTGAAGGGCCAATTTAGGCGATTGACCAATTAGCCCATTATACAAGATGTCGTCGCGAAAACCACATCTAGGTGAACCTACTACCAGTTGCACAACTGAAAATATGCAACCGGCTAACGAGTCACCATGCTGTTCTGTACCCATAAACCTCAAGATAAAACACAAGAGACAGTACAATGGAACATCAAAACGAATAGTCCGTTTGCATCAGGTCCAAAAGAACACTACAGAGTCTAAATTACAGCATCTCCTTTTTTTGGCGAGGAAAAACTCTTGCCTTTTGATGTCAAAACTAAACTCTTGGCTCACAACGAGTTGTGAGTTGATGTGTCAGAAAAGGAACCACTAGGCAGAGTATTCCCTTCGATTGGCACAACAACACGAGTTAATGTAGGTGGGCTTACTGACCATCCACACAGGGAGTGCTGCCATTGAGGCTGCGGTGTGTGGTTGGCTAATTAGCCACCAAGGCCAAATACAGACTTAACCATAACCTTCTACGTTTTTTCAGCACAATATGTCGGCCATGGACATGGGTATTGAACTGAAGTTAAAAGTGTCCCTCCATTACAAATCCAACAAACAACAGAGCTAGCTTCAATCAATAATCAAATATAAATAGCAAGAGCACAATATATCAGCCATGGACATCGGTATTGAACTGAAGTTAAAAATGGCCCTCCATTACAAATCCAACAAACAACAGAGCTAGAAATTTCAATAATCAAATATAACATAGCAAGATGTTCACCACGAGAATAAGAGGGAGAGGGGGACTACCTAGACCAAATCCTGACTGCTATCGCAGCCAAACAAGGGGGCAGGCGCCGCCGGGAGCCGCGTCCAGGCACCAGAGCTGCCCGCTCCGCCCGCCCTGATGCCGCTCCGCGCGCCCCTGCGCCCCGGCCCGCTCCGCGTCCACGTCGCCAGGCGTCGCCGGCAGCCGCGGCCCGGCACTGCCACCGCCTGCCCTGATGCCGCGACGCCCGCCCCCGCGTCCCGGGCCGCTCCGCGCCCACGTCGCCCCGATGCTGCACCTGCTCCGCCCGCCCTGATGTCGACGCTGCTTCGAGCCGCCGCACCCATGCCGCACGCTCCGCCGCCTGGAACCACGCCGCCTGCTCCCTCCCTCTCCGATGCGGTCGGTGTCTTGGCGGAGTCGAGAAATAGCCAGAAAGGGATAAGGGCAGTGTGGACATTTGGACTTTTCTTTTCAGGTTTGGAATTTTTTTAATTCATTTATTCAATGGGCATCTGACGAACATCCAAAGCAGGGGCAGACGGACAATTCAGTTCAAAATAACAAGGACAAAAACACAAAGTAAAAAAATAGGGGCAAAATCACAATTGGAGTACTGGAGAAGGGCAAGAACAAAATTTTCCCAAAATATTTTTGCATTGCATTGTTATATGTATATACGGTAGAAATAGGGAAGACACATGGGACCCACTCAACCACCACCCATCACTTCCATCTCCACTCAACCTCCATTATTCACCTCCATTCCCACTCACCTCCATTCTGTCGTTTCACCACCGAAAAGAGCACCCATGAAGCTGATCACTTGTTTAAGGATCAAGCAAAGAACCACCGGGAGAAGGAGGAAGCCACTTGGCCATTGTGTGGGGCCAGCCGGCCCCACTACTAGGCCGGTCGGCCTCCTGCGTCCCTATCGACGAAATCATCCTCATAAAACTTAATTCTTCTCACTTTTTATTAAAACATTGTCATATCATCAAAAATATATATATGGTAAGCTATTAAATACAAATGAAACTTTAATGAAACTTTCACTGACACTCGCCTTACCATCACCTGTTAAAATGATCCTAACGTATAGAATCAGGATCCGTTTAGTTGGGCTTTTGGCTTTAGCTTTTGGCCTCAAAAGCCAAAAGCCCAACCAAAGGGACTGCTTTCGGAGGCTGCTTTTTCAGAAGCAGCTGCTTTTCTGCAGTACATTTTTGAAAGTTGGTTTGATCCTGTTTTTGGTTTTTGGCTTTCTGCTTTTCGAAATTTGTGGAATAAAAAGCTCTTCCATAATTGTTTCAAGAGAGATAAAGATGGAAGGTATATTTTATACTTGTTTAACCAAATAGTTTTTAGCTTTTCTACAGCTCACAATCCACATCAGCTTTCCCACAGCTCACAGACTACAGCAGCTTTTTTCCACAGTCACAGCTCAATCAAACACACCCGCAATGAATTTATAAGCGGAACGCATAAGATTAAAATAAAATAAAATAGCCATCACCACACAGGGAAGAGAAAAAGAAGCAGGGGATGAGAGCGGGTTCTGAGCAAGGCGCTGTTTGCAGGATCGAGAAGCGTGTCACGTCCCATCGGCCATACGTAAATGTGACTTTTTTAACCACGAACCACCTCGCCACTCGCCAGTCGCCAGCAATAAAACCCCGGCCGGAGTCGAACGAACCGGCACTCCTTCCCTCGGTCGGGTCCCCCTCCAAAACAGCAAGGCGCCGAAGCAGCAACCGCAGCTCCCGAGTCCGCCGCCGCCGCCGCGCCTCTCCAACCGGTGAGCGATCCTACCTTGCCCTGATTGATTACTCCGTTCTCAATCGAACCCAAATCTTTCTCTAGCACTGCCAGCTTTGGATTCGCCATTCGCGTGCGGCGTCTTGGTCCTCTTCTTGCGAACCCTAAACCCTAAACCCCTGGTTGGACTTTCCGTCCATTTTTTCTCGATTGGACTTTCCTGCTTCTCCGGCACGGGAATCCACTGGTCGATCGTAGTTGATGGCACACTTGTTGCTTGGCTTATTTTCCTATATAAACTGAAGTTTTTTGGGGTTCGCCTGTTCATGCATTGCTCATAGGAGATGAAAACGGATTTGATGCATTTTAGATTTGGGAAAATGTCCCCTTTTTTTAGGTTATACTTGAAACCGCATGTCTCTGTTGAAAGTTTACTTTCTCAACTTTAATTTGGTTCGTAGAAAATATGCGTAATATTTATATCTCTAAATAAGTTTATTTATTATAAAAGTATATATTTCACGATCCGATGCTAGTTATGTATTAGTATAAATGTTAATATTCTTTTGTATATAATTAGTCAAAGTAAAAAAAATGACTTCTCGAGAAGCAGGAACGATTTCTATTTTGGGACCGAGGGATATTTGCAGTCCTTTAAGAAAGCTAGTTCAAAATCTAGGTTTCAGGCTTTTTATTGGCTGATTTCTACTTTTCCTTTACTTTTGAGGCTCTGAGTCCTGGTAATTTTCTTGTCCTCTGGAGACTTCTTATTTCATGTATATTATTTGTGCCGTGTACTTTCCATTGTCCTTAGAAAAAGATGCTGGTGCATTAATAATCTATATGAGGGGAAAAAGGTCAGTACCACAAAATCGAACAGAGCAACAAGTGAACGTAGAACAACAAAGCTATCAACCCTTTATATACCTTCTAAATGATATCACCTTGTGCTGTTGAGGGAAAGTGTTACATGTGGACAAATTAAGTCTGCATTCTTGCATACAAAAGATTCTAGCTAAAAGAGCTTTATGGTAGTGATAGAAAACAATTACAACTCAAGGCTCAAGTACTAATTTATCTTAGCTACATGTTTTTATGCACTTGCATGATTCAGATTCATGTCTTGTGATGCTTCCCAGTTACCATCATATATGATATTTATTTTCATGCACAAGCTGATATTGGGTTTTGCACTTATCTGGTTGTTCAGATGGCGGGTAAAGGTATTCTTCATTTTGATGGTGCTTCAAAAGGGAACCCAGGAAAAGCAGGTGCTGGAGCTGTGCTTATGACTGAAGATGGTAGAGTGGTATAATCAAATACTTACTGCACTTGAAAAATTTCTTGTTTGCGGTTGCTCCATCTATCACTGGGTTCACTGATGTCGTCACATAACCATGAAGGTATCTCGGATTCATGAGGGTCTTGGTGTCGCTACTAATAATGTTGCTGAGTATCGGGCCCTGATCAGAGGACTGAAACAAGCGAGTGATCATGGATTCACGAGTATTGAAGCATATGGGGACTCTCAACTTGTCAGCAATCAGGTATGGCCTTTTCACTATAAGTAATCAAAGCTTCATCCCTTACTTGGCTGTCTGGCTTCTCTGTTTTGTCATGATAGACATGTCATCCTGCTTAAGGAAAGAGGCAAAGGCATTTGGGAAAAACTAGCAGAAGAGCAACCTGTACAGATGTGTTTTTTCTTTACTTACTATTCTACCTAAAAATATAGATAGTGTGCCTCTTGTTTCACTCTACAGAAATACAGTAACGAGCAAAGCTAAATAACGTTGTCAATGTTGTCTTTGCATTGTTCTCTGTGCAATTTTATATTGAGTAAGGACCATGTGCACAAGTACTCTCGATTTAGACTGTCGAATCATTTATGCCTTTTCCTGAGAACTACATTCATTGCGCAATCGATAAAAGCATAAGCTTGAGTAAGAAGGGAAACTAGTTCGGCTGGTCGTTAAGCCGGCTGGTTTCGGTTGATTTAATAGTATTCTGTGTGTGAGAATAAGCTGAAAACGTTGACTTGGCTGAAAACTAGTTCAAGCGAACAGTCCCTCTCCGAATAAATATTTGACCAGGGCCTTGTTTAGATCATCTCCAAATTTCAAGTTTTTTCACTCTCTCTCCATCACATCAATTTTTAGCCGCTTGCATGGAGCATTAAATGTAGGTAAAAAAAATAACTAATTGCACAGTTTAGTTGGAAATCACGAGATGAATCTTTTGAGCTTAGTTGGTCCACGATTGAACAATATTTACCAAATAAGACGAAAGTGTTACTATTCATCGGGTTGCAATTTTTTACAATCTAAACATGGCCCAGAGAATTATGGTGTGAAGAAAATGTTGTTGCTGCTGCTGCTGCTGCTTACGTTCTTCTCTATCCTAAATAGGTGAATGGTGTCTGGCAAACCAGGAACCAGAACATGAAGGAGCTGTATAATGAAGTGACACAGCTAAAAGGGTACTTTGACTCCTTTAAGATCAGCCATGTTCCACGGGTATGCAATGCATTTATAGTTTTATATATATATAAGCTTGCATCTTTGGTTTTGCATCATAGACATTTGGTCAAATAAGATATTCTTCGCACCAAGATCGATGTTATTTGCATGTGCGGACCACTTGTATATGCTTTAGTTAACCCAAGGCCTTGTTTAGTTCCCTTCAAAATTCACGTTTTTTCACTCTCTTTTCATCACATCAATTTTTAGCCGTTTGCATGGAGTATTAAATGTAGGTAAAAAAAAAACTAATTACACAGTTTAGTTAGAAATCATGAGATAAATCTTTTGAGCCTAGTGGTCCACGATTGGACAATATTTGCCAAATAAGACGAAAGTGGTACTATTCATCAGGTTGAAAAAACTTTCAATCTAAACATGGCCCAAGCTACCACAGCAACAGTTGCTTTCATCAGATTGAAAGAAAATAACAATAAAAAAGAAGCATTAGTTTCCATTGTACTGCTAATTGCTCTGCTGATTTTACCCCTTTCCTGCTTCTGAATGAAGGAGTGGAATGCTGAGGCGGATCGCCAGGCGAACATGGGTATCAAGCTTGAAAGTACAAAACATACATCATCCCTCAATTCCAGTTTTCTTTTCTTGTTTTCATAAAAATCACTGGCTACACTACTGTACATTGCAGGTGGCGCCGTGTCTGAGGAGCGTGGTGACATCTGATGCATCAGTTACCAACGTAAACCTTTGCCGAGCTGCTAGCCTGCTCTACAGCAGGAGCTGAGGTGATGGCTTGCCGTTTAGTAGAGGCACTATCCAATAATATATAGCACTAGTTGGACCTATTTCATCGTCAAGCTTCCACGGAAGTCTGATTTCTGTATCCAGTTGAAGGTGACGCATGTTTAATTTAGAGATGGTTTAGACCTTGATATTGATGTGAAACTCTGCTTTGAAAGCTTGGCCCTGAATTTAAGGTTGCTTTGATAAGTTGATGTGGGAATGGAGAATTTTCATTAGTGAGCTAGCCTTTAGATGGCTATTTAGATTTTGGATTTGATGCACTCCTTGCTCACTTTGTTTCGGAACAGAGCACACAGGTTGTGCAAATATGCCTTATCGTATGGGTGTAGAGGGTTCAGACACACAGTTGCTTTGTAACACGGAGATTCCAAGAAGCTCCTTGGATTCCTGCGTCTTCGTGAGAGCCCATCTGATGCTTCAGGTGGAGTCTTCTCAAGACTGCATGCGGGCTTTTCCCCCCTTCATTCGAACTCTGCCGTTGCGATGAAAGGCTGCGCCCCAATCCTCCACCAGCGAGGCGCCGAGGCCACCCACCCGAGTACCCGACCCATACCTCGACGTGGCCACAGCCTTGTGTGGCGTCCTGCGCCACGCGACGGCACGGAAGTACAGGTCATACAGCAGCATCGGGTTAAAGTTAAAAAAAAGTTTGATTGATCCTAAATCTGAAAAATGTTTTTCAGACTGAGGGAGTAAATTACTAGTACGCGCTGATTGAAATTATTGTTCCATCTATCTCTTTTTAGAGCAACTCTCACGGCTCGTCTATTTTTATTTTGGAGGTTACAATTTGTATAACAAAAAGTAGACTTGTCAAATAAGAAGCTGGTTATCTCTTGCCATATAAAGCCAACCACGAGCACTAGTTATATGAAGATGAGAAATCGGAAGACTGTTGTAGACCTTTTCTTTTTATGAGGATTTTTCTATTTTACAAAATCGTTAAACTATAAAATTTGGCTATTAATTTTAGCCAAGCCCTTAGAATAGCTCTTCCTATCCTTTATTTACAACTGTATACTCATGGTATATGGAGCATCTCTTTTATCGTTTGTCACTCACCTCGGTGGCCTCTCTCAACCTCACGGACACCCTGCGCTCCCTCGGTTCTAAAAAATATAACTTTAAAATAATACTAAATTAAAACATCTTAAGTTTAAAAATATATAGATAATAATAATATTAATCGAGAGAATAAATATTATTATACTCATAATAAAATATATTTTAATGGCAGGCCTATTTAAAATTATATACTGATACTATTTCTTATAAATTTCTTATAAATTTAATTAAATTTAAGGTAGTTTGATTATCACAATTGACAATTCAACATGCAGAAAGATATTACAAGTACTCCCCCTGTCCTTTCAATAGATTAATTTCTAGAGTTGTTTTAAGCATAATTCTTTTAAGGCCCTATTGGTCCGCTGAAATTTGGGTGCTACCTATGCTTATGCTGATTTGTTGCGAGAGAAAAATAATATTCCTTCAATGCAGGTACTGCTGAAGTAGTGCTGAAAAACATAGTTTAAGTTTGATTAAAATTATAGAAAAAAATAAATATTTAAGATATTAAATATGCATGATATGGAAATATGTTTTATGATGTATATAATAATAATACTTATTTGATACGATAGTTTTCACATTTTTTTATAAATTTAGTTAAATTTGAAAAGTTGACTAAAACAATTTTAAAATTAATTTATTGGAAGAATACTGCTGTACTAGCATGGACGGACCCAACCCAAGTCCCAACAAGCTCCTGTCCTGGATTCCTGCATCCGCTACTCCGCGTGGTTCTTTCTGCCTGTCGAGTCTTGTCCATCCTTTTTTGCCTGTTGCCGTGCTGCGTCTTGTCTAGGGTGGTGCCAAAGCCTACCTAGGCATGATTCTAGGAGGACTAGGTCCCGTCCGATTCCCTTTGGATTTTAGGATCCAGATTCTAAAATTTTCAGAATCTGAATTCTGGATAATAAAAAACCCTCCCTATTTGAATTATTGGATCGTTGATTCTAGGAATTTAAACTCCTCTTTCCCAAAATGCACCTCAACATTGTCCTTTTTTTTTTAATATATCCTGCGCTTATACAAGTAACAGTCATACATGCATGCTGACCACCTATGTCCATTGAAAATACACCCTGTCCGACCAAAATACATGCACACATATACTCTTATAATTTACAAGTCCACAAAAACCAACCCCAACATTTAAAGTTCATACAAATATCCACTTATATTCACATACGCATTATAAATAAAGCATTAGCAAGATTATCTCGAGATACATTCATGTCTTCGTCTTCGTCTGCTACTTGCCCATTACCACTACTTCGTTGAGATGAGGAAGCCATTGTAACTGGCATATAGGGGATGTTTGGTTGGCCGCCATCCCTCGCCATGCCATAGTTATGGCTGCCACCGTTTAATGACTAGCGTTTGGTTTCCGTGTAGGCTACAACAGCCACAGCTGGTCTGTGTGTTGGATTCCGCCACAAATGTGGCGGCCATATGGCTCGCCACCACACCACAACTTCGGTGGCCGCGCCACACTTGGCATGGCGTGTTATGACGGGGGCACCAAACATGCCCATAGTTTTTATCACAACCACACATGTCAAAATCTGCATCTGCTAGCACTTTCTCGAATGAAGTTGTGTAGGGTCATACATGCAAGTATTATTGTGGATTGTGTTCTCATTGGATACACAGGTATCCCTAACAATATCCGCCACTTCATTTTTAAAATACCAAATGATCTTTTAATTACGTTGCCAAGCAACGAGTGCACAAAATTAAATACCTTCTTTTTCCCACTTGGTCTTGGTCCATGTCGAAACTCTGGTAAGTGGTACTTTGTTCCCTTGTATGGCACAAGGTATCCAAATCGATTTAGGTAGCCTACGTCCACAAGATAAAATTTTCCTAAATACAAACAACAGTATATGTAAGGAATAATCTTGAAAAAAGTGACAAGCTCAAATAAAGACACAATGTACAGAAAGATAAAATTTTCCTAAATACAAAACAGCACATATAAAGAATAATCTTGACAAAAAGTGATAAGCTCAAATAAAGACACAATGTACATAAAGATAGAATTTTTCCTAAATACAAACAATAGTACATATATGGAGTAATCTTGACGAAAAGTGACAAGCTGTAACAAAGACACAATGTACAGATAAGTGATGGTACCTGCTGGTGGGTGCGGGAACTTGTCACCATATTTGCGTATGGCATCGGTGCCTGCAGGTTTTGTTTTGTTTTTCCTCCAAACTCAGCTATCGCGGGAGGCTACTCCCTGCGCCTCCGTGCAAAAAGAATATAACTATAGATTTATTCAGATAAATCAATTTAAGACTAATTAAAATTATAGAAAATAATTTTATTGTTTGTATTTTTAAATATATTTAACTATAAAATATATTTTATAATTAATCTAATAACATTTATTCGACATAATAAATATTAGTGTTCTATTGTATATCTTTGGTCAAACTTGAATGTGTTTGATTCCTTGACAAGTGATAATTGCATTCTTTAAAGACAGATAGAGTGATTCTAGCTTCCTCAGATCACATTAAGAGAGAAGCACCCTCTGTTCCAAAATATTTGACCTTACAAGATTTAAATCTTATATTTTTATTTCTCAGTACATCTTTCTCTTCTCTTAATACGTTTTTTCTTTTCTCAGCACATCTCTATCTTTAATTTTCTCTCTCTCTCTCTCTCTCTCATTTTCTTACTTTCTATGCATCACGTCTTTCTATATTCTTGTGCCCAAACCTAAAATATCAAATATTTTAAGATGGAGGGAGATTTTAGGACGGAGGGACTACAAGTCCAGTGTATCTATGAAAGATAAGATCATATCAAAGCATTTATCTATTACAACTATATAAAACCAAATAGCTCACACGACATTTAGTAAATGAAAGCTAACTTTTGTTTAGAAAAGTCTGAATTATATTCTTTCTTGAACCAGAGTTGAAAAGATAGAATTGCGTGCTTTTTAGAAAGGAGGGTATATTTGTTTACTTGCTTGACTGAAGGATGTGTGTGTGTGTGGAATTTTGTTCATATTCCAGTCAACTCATAAAAGTTCTATGCAATCATGATGTTTCAGCACGCATAAAGACGTCACATGTAACCTATGCCTGAATGGTTGAGCTTTATTTATGCTAACGATTCTGAACGGTAGGAATCCCTTCATTCTCTTTTATAAGACATCATACGAATTTTGAATCTTTGATAATTATTTGTAATTCCGTTTCTTAGTATGAATGATATAAATAAAATAAATAAATAATCACTTATTTGGTTCCAAAATAAACACATAATATCTTGCTTCTTGAGGAGTCAAACTTAACAATAGTATAAACATCTATATCTCCAATAAATATTATAAAAGTATATACCATGCTCAATCTAATAATACTTATTATATATCATAAATATTAGTATTATTATATATATTTAATTAATTTAAAAGATTTGACTGCTCAATAAGTGAGATGTGCATTTATTTTAGGACGGATGGAGTAAATTGTAATTTAGGGTATCACATCAAACTACAGTTTGGCATCGACAATATATACTACATCCGTCCCTAAATAACTGTCGTTCTCACTTTCCGAGAAATAACTTTGACTAATTTATATTAAAAAATATTATTATTTATGGTACATACTCTCTCCATCCCTAAATAACTATCGTTTTTATTTCCTGAGAAACAACTTTGACTAAATATATATAAAAAATACTAATATCTATGGTACAGAATTAATATCATTAGATAAATCGCTGAATCTATTTTTACAATAATTTTATTTAGGGATATAAATTATTGCACACATATTCTATAAATCTAGTCAAACTTACGGTAAAAAAACGAGAGTTATTTAAGGACGAAGAGAGTAGGTTTAACTCGGAGATTTGACATCATTTGTTAAAAATGATCCTAGGGAAGTCGGAAAAAAAAAATGATCAGGGATAGTCACCTCGCACGCTCAGAGCGGAGGGCGTATTTTTTTTTAGAAACAGATCGAGAGGCGTGCCACATCCCATCCGACATAAATGTGAGTTTTAACCACGAACCACTTCTCCAGTCGCCAACAAATACTCCCGGCCGGAGTCGAACGAATCCACTGGTTTCCTCGGTCGGGTCTCTCCAAAACAGCAAGGCGCCGAAGCAGCTACCGCCGCACTCGAGTCCGCCGCCGCCGCGCCGCTCCAAATCGGCACCGCGGAGCGGGCTGGCTGGTACCTTTGCCCTGACTGATTACTCGTTCTCGATCGAACCCAAACCTTTCTCTAGCACTGTCAGCTTTGGATTCGCCATTCGCGTGCGGCGTCCTGGTGCTCTACTTGCGAACCCAATCTGTTCAGCCGTTCATTTTTTCTCGATTGGACGGACTTTCCTGCTTCTCCGGCACGGGAATCCACTGGTCGATCGTAGTTGATGGCACACTTGTTGCTTGGCTTGAACTGAAGTTTTTGAGGGTTCGCTTGTTCATGCATTGCTCATAGGAGATGAAAACGAATGTTACGCATTTTTAATGGGAAATTTACCCTTTAGGTTATATGAAACCGCATATCTTCGTGGCTGGGTTTTAGTTCATAATATTGGAGTACGGGGACTCTAGGTAACATACTTGATGTTACACTGTAAATCATTTATTAAAACATGTTATGAGCATCGTGTGTATGTGTTAATACATGTAATAAAGAGTGTAGGTCAATTTCCGTAACTCAAAACGATCAATAAAAATGCGAAATGAAAGTTAATTCAATAGTCATGTTATATCACTTAGGGTTTAAAACCAAAATTTATTAAACAAAATGCTATAGAACATGTATATGATACTTAAATAAAGTTTGAAGTACAAACTTTGCAGATGACAATGAACTACATGCAGTCAAAAAATGATATTATTAGCTAAGACTTCCAATAGCTTAGAAATGCAATTTGAAATGGAGTTCAACTTTGAACTTAGAAAATTTCTTGAAATTTGAAATGGAGTTCATCAAATTTTTTGTAGAAAAATTTAGTTAAGAAGCCGAGTAGTGTCATGGCCTGTTTTAGTAGCCTAATGTACCATCTTAAGTATGGTGAAGGTGGTTTGGGTGTTTGGCCAACCGATTTGTTGTTTTGGATGCTTTAAAAAGCATGCATGGCACGCCCTCGGTCAGTTTCCTCGCGTAGGCGTGGTCACCGCGCCCCTAAGCCACGACGTCGACGCGTTGACCGCCCATGCGCGCGCCTGGCCGTGCTCGGCTGGCCGCTGTGTCCGACAGCCCTGGCGCGCGGCTACCCCACCACACTGCCGCGCTATTACCCCGCCGCTAGCTCCCAGCCTTGTGCCACCACTGCTGCCTCGCGTCGCGACGCTGCCGCTGCCGCTGCCGCTACCGTCGTGTCGCTCCTATACGCGTGCTACATCGCGTTGTCCCTCCCTAGCTCGATTGGGTGCCGTCCGCACATGGCCGTGCACGCCGCCGTCGCTTTGCCATTTATGGCACTGCAGCCGCGCGGGCCACGCTGGTCGGGCGCACGCGCCCGTCGGCTAGCGCCGGTGCGTGGGCATCCTGGTCCCGCCGCTCGCGTCCCGCCAAGGCGTGGACGAGCCGAACCCACTACCGCGCCCGCGTGTAGCGCCAGTGGCGAACAAGGTAGCGACGTGGAGCCATCCCCGTCATCATCTATAGTAGCGGCAGGACCCACGTTAATGAAGGACGACGCGACTCTGGAGGCCATCTTCCTTCTCACTTTTCTCTCTCTCTATCTTTCTCTTTCTCTTTCTCTCGTGTAACCTGCGCCTTCCCCTTCACCTATAAAAGGGGAAGCAGGACACCCCACGGGGGGAGGGAGTTCAACTAGACCCAACTCCATTCGATCCTTCCATCAGAGACTTGGAACCTTCTCCCTCTCTCGCCCGTTTGTAACCCCTAATACAAACAAGTACAGGTAACACGATCTGCCTCAAACTGGACGTAGGGACATTCCGCCTGAACCAGTATAAACCTTTGTGTCCTCCGAGCACACCATGCGTGCCACGTCGCGGTGAAGCCTCGAGCACCTCTCTTCAATTCCTCGTGCTCGCGTCTCCGTCATCACGCCCCCACTCTAGCCGACCCCACCCCGCCTTGACTCGCGTCACGCCGAGCTCTAATTTTGGAATCTTGCCGCCGCCATGCCGTTAAGGCCCATCGTTGCCCTCGTCGTGGCCAGTCTCCATCACTTTACCCCGTGCCAATTCCTTTGCACTGTTAGCTCGTCTTGGCTTCCTCTTCGTCGTGCGCACGCTAGTCGCAGTTTTGGTGCTGCCTCCTCGCTGCTGATGCGGCCGTGCCTTTGTGGTCCGTCGTTCACCTCGCCGTGCGCACGTGGCCAGCCTCGCTCGGGTCGTCTTCGGCCGAGCCAACATCTTGGTAAGGTCACTGGTGAGTTATCTTGCTCACCCGCTGCCCTACTGCCTTGATTGTTACTGCGGCTCACCTGAACACCGTCGCCATTGTCGCAGGGTGTCCAACGTCGTGGAGAGGTGCTTCTACATCGTCTCAGCTCGCGCAACCGTCGCCCATCGTCTCACGTCGAACCCTAGGTGAGCGTCGGCCTCGTAGCTAGGTCAGCGGGGGTCCAGCATGGCCGACGTAGGCGCCTGTGCCACTGCTCGCCGCGCCAGAGCACACGGGGATGGCCGAGGGCCTCGATGTTGTAAAGAAGAGAAATGTCCGAGAGTTCTTTTGCATAAGTGTTGTCTCTAGGAATAGTAACGTGGACTGCGGGTTATTTTGCTCATAGTCCAGGGGTGTTTTTACATACGTGCTAGAACACGTAGGCCTTCCCACCGCGGGCCGCCTCCGTGCGTGGGCCGCGCCTCACCTGTGAGCCGCCGTGCGCTCGCGCGCGTGTGTTGCGCCGTGTGGGCCGCGTTGGGCTGAATTGAGTTTATCTTTTTCGTGGAGAATAGAAATAGCTTTTCATTTATATTTTTGAGCTAAACTTTGGTAATTAATATAAAATAATGTAGATATCTAAAAATTATGAAACCAATTTTGTTAAGTTCCTAAAATTGTGCTATATCTGTTAGTGTATTTAGTTCATATGTATATTTGTTGGTACTAGTGGCTATTGAATTATTTGAATATGCTTAATATGATTAGGTTAAATAATTGTAGGAATTTCTGTGTCAAAATGGTAATAGCTTTAGCTTTAAAATTTTTACAGTAGGTTCATTGTATTATTATGTGCTCACTGTAATTTTTGTAGCTTTAGAATAGGTTGATAAATAGGGTAGCTAAGTACTACTTGTTTTAGTATATATGAAATCGTAAATAAAGTAAGAAATGCATTTTTGGGTTGCTAAGATAATACTTGAATGTTTCATACCTGTTTAGTGGAAAGAATGGGTAGCTTAGCATCTTAGTCATTAGAGTTAACTTAGTAGCTTAGTAGATGTATTGTTATTTTAAGAGTTGCTGTTGCTAAAATACTAAGTGTTGCATCATCATTGCATGCATGTAGAGAACGCGTTGGTGGAGTTCGTGGCCGCTAGCGAGTAGGAGTACGAGGAGGTAATTGAAGAGTACGAGAAGGAGATTCTCATACAGGAGGGAGCTCCGGAGCCACCAGCGACTAACTTTGCTGACACCCACCTGTCCAAGGCAAGTCCCGGTGCATAACCCTTATTTTGAATGATCATTGTATAAATATATGTGATGTGCATTTACGTTACATGATTTATATTAAAACTACATGCATAGATAACCCACCTATGAGTCCTACTAGCATAGGTCAAGTAACTACTATGCTTAGGCTATCAGTAGTGTGAGTAACCTGCAATTACTCGCAATAGGTGATTATTATTATCACTCATGATAAAATGGTGAAAGAAAATAAAAATCGGGCAGTGATATGGTACGGGTATTGGTCGGTGTAAGAGGTTGTGTCCCGCGGCCAACGAGGCATCGCTTGGTTATATTGTTTTTCCTGTCCGTGTCGGTTAAGGATCAGTCGTTACATTGGATTCTAGTCATGTCACAGACTTATTATCCTAAGCACATACTTGTTATGGTAGCAGGAAAGGCTCGTTGCTCTCTTATCGTAGGTTCTGGCTCTTTTTGTACCGACTGATTGGAGGCGGAGATGGTGGAGGTCTAAGCATTACACTGAGTCCAAGACTTAGGTGTGGGGGCTTGGAGTCCAAGTTTGGACGGGTACCTGGATCTCTTGACAGGAGAGTGCTGGGTTAGTCCTGCTTATGCCTGGGTACAAGCGGAGCGTGTGTTTCGGGGTACCTAGCTAGGCACATCGATTCATGAATCGCCGGGTAATCTGGTACTTGTCTACAATCTAGCACCATAGTAAGAACTTGAAGATGAAAGATAGTAAAATAGATATGTTTGCTCAACTCTTACTTGAAAGTAGAATATGTGCTTACCTAGAATGGTTAGATAATGAACTAAGCATAACTGCTAATAAGGAATATACTTAAGGATTCACTACTAGTATTGCTTTCCTCAAAAAAAAAAAGAAAACTCAACAAACCATAAAGTTTATCATATCCTTCGGAGTCAGAAAATTATTTCCATGAGTCGGGTAAGTCTTGCGAGTACATTGTGTACTCAGGGTTTATTTATCTTTGTTGCAGGTGCAGCTTAGGATTAACTATTGTGTAAAGGATTCTTCTGATGGGCACAGACGGATCCTTTTATATTATCGATAGACGTTTATTTTAATTCCGCTATTTAAATTCCGCACTCTGAGCTTGGTACTGTAATAATGTATTTCTAAGAATTCTTGTTGTATGAAATGGACTAAGTATTATAAACTCGTTCTCATTATTGGATCCTGGAGGAAAAACGTGGATTATTCGGGTTCTCTCTTGGGGTGTGCTCGACGGAACCGTTCGATATAGCTTGCTTTCGGGGTGCTTAGTGTCTGGTGGAATACGAGAGCCTAGGAAGGTGTGTTATTTCGGGCGATTCTGCCACAGGTGGTATCAGAGCGCCAATAATGACTTACGAGTTTCATAACTCTTTTGAAAACCTAAAAATTGACCAACAAAAGTTTTGCGAAAAGTAGGATGCGATAAAATTATATAAATAAGTATAAGCCCTAGTAATATGGTCTATCTAAGATAGCGGCACTGGTTTTATCTAATCAGTTTTCTATAGGTACACTAACTTACGCTGCGTAAGAATCGTTTAGCAAGCGGAAAGTGAGTGTGCGGTGTGCCGAAAAATCTTGCGAATGCTGCCATATTCCGGCATGAGTGAACGTATAGGCCGATGCATGCATCATGATAAGATAATCTTGTTTAAATTAACCTCCCCCACACGTATAACTAGGATTAGTGAAGTGATAGGATAACCTAAAAGAATGCTTTAATAGAAGACTTATCATTTCTCTAATCTCTTGTTTCTGATCTGGAGGGTTGTCCCTAATCATTAGTTCTTATCTGTTTACAAATGAACCTGAGGTCTAGTCGTAGGAGTACCAGTGCTGGGGCGGACCCAGGTGATAACAGTTGTGGTGAGGGCATTAGCAACAACAATGGGGAGAGTCATGAGGCCCCACTTCTGGCTCCTCTGCCACCACCACCTCCGATGACTTATGTAGAAATGATGGCAGAGATGTTGGCTGCTCGGAGTGAGTCAGCCCATGCCTTGGAGATGCTAGCCCAGGCGATTGGTGGCTTCACCCGTGGGGGCCACAGAGGCAATGGCGGGAATGGGGGTGGTGCCCGTAGTCCCGAGGGGCCCTGTTCTTACTAGGATTTCTTGAAGATGCACCCACCCACATTCATGCCAACTGCTGTGCCTCTGGATGCAGAGCATTGGCTTCGTATTCTGGAGTAGAAGTTTCTGCTACTCACTGTAACTGAGGAGTAGAAGGTGCGCTTTGCAGCGTAGCAGCTGTTGGGTTCTGCCAGTGCATGGTGGGACACATTCAATGCCACGCAGCCTATGGATCACCATGTGACTTGGCAGGAGTTTACTGCTGCTTTCAAAGAGTATTACATCCCTGCTAGTGTTCTGAATAGGAAGTTGATAGAGTTTCTGGACCTGAGGCAAGGGAGCATGTCTGTGATGGACTATGTAAACAAGTTCATCCATCTGTCACAGTATGCTAGGACTCACGTTGATACTAAGGAGAAGAAGAGGGACCATTTCTATCGCGGCCTCTCTTGCAGTCTGTAGAAGGATCTGTATACAGGGAACTATCAAACTTTTGGTGCTATGATGAATGCTGCTATTGCCATGGAGGGACTTCAGCGTGACTCTCAGGCTGAGTGGAAGCGCAAGCGGGTGATTACTAGGTCTTCCAGTCACCCTCAGACTCAGAAGGTATAGGTTATCAGGTGGGTGCCTTATCAGTCTTCAGGTGGGCAGTCATTCCACCAGCCTCAGTAGGCCTACCAGGCACCTCCCATTCAGTACCGTGCACCTACTCAGCAGGTGCAACAATAGCAGCCCCAAGGACAGCAGGTTTCGCCTCATCAGGGTCAGGGGTACAAGCCTAATGCTTGTTTCAAGTGTGGCAAGGAGGGCCACTATGCTCGGGGGTGTCCGCAGAACCAGCCTGCATAGTCTTCCTAGCCTTCAGCTAACTCCTGTCTTATCAAGCGGACGATTATTAAGAAGAAGGTGCCCATAAGCCGCTTTGGGCAAGTTAACTTCACTGAGGTTGAGAAAATCCTTCAGAATGAACCGGAGATGGCTAGTATGTTTACCATTGATTTCCACCCAACATATGTGTTGTTTAATTTTGGTGCATCATATTCATTCATGAGCATTAGGTTTGCACAGAGGCATAATATATCTCTTATGGCTATTCCTATTGCCTATAGAATTAGTACTCCGGATGCGCAGTTGTGCGTTAATACTCGTACGGACACAGTCGGGTTAGTGCTAGCCACTCACACTTATCGCCTCTAGTTCATGGTGCTGCCTGGGCAAGGCATAGATGCAATTCTAGGAATGAACTGGTTGCGTGTTTATAGGGTAGTCTTGGATCTTAAGCAGAGAGTTGTTGAGTTACGGCTTCCTTCTTCCGAGGATAGGATGTCTCTTCTTATGCCCTTAGATCCGGCCTTACCAGTTGCTGTGCATGTTGAAGCTTCTCCTGATCTTGTATCTATTCCTATGGTCTATGAGCTTCCAGATGTGTGAGTCATACCGGACATGTCCGGTATTGCAACGGCTATAAAATGGCTAGTTTTTCAAGGGGGCTATAAATACCCCCAAGCCTCCACCTTTCGAGGCTGCTGATTTTGCTGAGATAGACACATGTTTTTTAACCTTGCTAACTCTCCTAAACCCTCTCTTAGTGAGTGTGTGATCCAAATTGCAAAATTAATTTGTGGGTTAAGAGAGAATTTGAAAAAGAGAGCAAGCCACCACTTGAGCACTTGTGCATATTGTCAATCTCATGATTCGCATTTGTTACTCTTGGACTCTTTGGTCCTAGACGGCTAGGCGTAGCCGGAGAGCAACCGAGAGATTGTGGTTGCTTCAAAAAGTTTGTAACGGTCGATTCTGCCGCCTCAGAATCATTTAGTGGAAGGAGGAAAAGGAGTTGGAAAAGACTCTGACTAGAGTGACCTTCGTGGTACCCTCTAGGGCTGACCTTCGCTGGGTCGCCCGCAGCCCCCTCAACGGAGAGTAGGACTCGAACGAGTCCGAACTTCGGTAAAACAAATATCATGTCTCAATTTGCATTTCATTTGATATTTGTATTGCTTTAGCTATTCTGCAGATACTCTATGTATATTACTATCTCTAATAGTTTCCTGCAGTTTGGATTAAAGATAGAAATCAAAAGGAGCAAATTTAGGGCTGTTCCACTGAAGTCATGAATACCGGACACGTCCGGTATACATACCGGACACGTCCGGTATTAGTCCCTGCGCCAAACTGAATTGAATTGTGTTCTAACTCTTTGGTTGCAGGCGTTTGGCTCCTAGATTCATTTAGTATCTTTTATATACTCTGTGGCTAACTTGTGAGGGGTGGTACTCTTTATTTGGAGTTTCCAATTTTGGAAACTCCCTTTACTAATCGTTTCCGTTTTTAAAGGTGTTAATTTTTAGAAACGCCTATTCACCCCCCTCTAGGTGGCATCCTAGATCCTTTCAGTTGGTATCAGAGCGAGGTTCTCACCTAAAGCTTCACCGCCGTGAGAAAAAGATGTCGACGCCTATTAAGTTGGAGCCGTTGCTTCTCCAAAATGATGGTTCAAACTTTCTAACTTGGTCAATACATGTACTCAATGCTTTTAGAGATATTAGTCCTCTTATTGAGCATATTGTGGATGCAAGCATACCTCTTTCTATAGTTGATTGGAGCAACTACAAAAATTTGTCAAAAGAGGAAGAGATATGCATGCAACTCAATGCTCAAGCTATTAATATTATTTTGAGTACATTGAGTGTAGAGGTTCAAGATGAGGCAATCTTCAATGGACAACCACCTCCGGAGAGTGCTCATCTCATTTGGACTAGACTTTTTGATTTATATGGAAAATCCAAATGTGATTATGCATTTGAGATCGAGTCAATGGAAAGTATGTTCATTGTGTCTTCATGCAGCGAAGAAGCCTCACAAGACCTCAAGAGTGCCGAGCCGGAGCAAGAAGTGCAAGCAGCGCATGACTTGCTGTCTGCCTACATGTACCGGACGTGTCCGGTATGCCTGCCGGACGTGTTCGGTATGGCCGAGGCAGTAGACCAGCAAGCAGCTGTTTGCAACAATGCTCAAGCTCGGTGGCAACCAAGTGATGAGTCAATCTCAGTATCTCATGATACTCATCACTTGTGTCTCATGGCCAAGAAAAGCAAGAAGAAGAGTAACAAGAAAGATCAAGAAAGGGAGAAGGCTCAAGTGGATGATCAAGAAGAGAGTGATGTTGAAGTTGAAGACAACTACAACCTTGATCATCTCAACCATAAAGACAAGTTCATCATCATGAAGATAATTGAAAAGAATGATGAGCTTGAAGAAGAGATAGAGAAGCAAGAGCAATCGCTTCAAAATCAAGAAAAGTTTCTCATCTCCAAATTGCAAGAGCTAAAGGCAATAAATGAGAGGTATGAAAAATTATCAATTAAGCATGCTTTAGTTACTAACTCCTCTTCTAGTGTTCCACAACTAGAGAAGGAAAACTTCAAGCTCAAGGCAAGGCTAGATGAACTATCAAGCAAGTATAATGTGCTACAAGCAAATTATGTTCATCTAAAGTGCTCTCATGAGGAAGTAGTAGAATCAAGCATTATGCTTGAGGTGGCTCATGAGGTTATGATTACATCGGTAAAATTTTGTCAACCTCTCACACATCCGCTCACTAGTACACCATCTCAATTAAATATTTCTTGTACTAATGAGTGTGCCCCTCAAGCAAGCCAATCTTCGATTGAGCTAAATCTTATAGAAAACATAGAGCTCAAAGAAGAAGTGCAAAGATTAAAGAAAGATGTGATTCAGTTGAAGGGTAAGGAGAAAGCACAACCTTCTCAAGATAACCGTGATAACATGGTGAAGAAGCTTGAGAAGGGTTCAAACCTTGCTTCCTCCAAAGCCCAACAAAAGAATCACATCTCAAGCAAGGCCAACACAACCAAGAGCAAGAAACATGGAAAAGGATGTGCTATGGTTGTGGATTGTATGGACATAAGTGGGCTATGTGTCCACATAAGAGTTGGGCCGACAAGGTTGAAGCCGCCAATCAAAAGGCTTCTACCAAGGAGGCCAAGCAAATGAAGAGTCATGGACAAAGTGCTTGTCTCATGAGCAAGAAATTAGGGCATCCTACCAAGAAATGCCCAATGTACAAAGAAGTAAGAAAGGAAGCCCAAGTTGCAACTAGAAGATGCTATGGGTGCAATGAGATGGGCCACAAGGTTGATAGATGTCCATACAAGCAAAGCAAGCATAGAGCACACAAAGGCCACATATGCTATGCTTGTAGAAGAAAGGGGCATCTAAGCTATGAATGCCCAAATGGTAAAACTCCTAAGCCAAACACATTTGTTTATAATGATATGCTTAGGAAGACCACAAATGGAGTTAGCACTAGTAAGGTGATGTGTTCACCACAAACTAATGCTAAAGCCATTTGGATGCCTAAGCACTTGTTGACTAACTCAAAAGGACCCAACAAGAGTTGGGTACCAAAGTGTGCTTAGGTTAATGATGTAGGTACTTAGTGATGAGATGAAGGTTTTGGGGTGGTTAAGCAAGCAATTTGACAATATTCACTCAATCTATCAACCAATTCTTATCATAATCTCTTATATGGTTGACCCGAAGATAATTCAATGAACATATCATATATTTCATCCTCACCATTGGTAACAAGTACCTAAACCTTTTTAGGATAGTCACTTTGTTCGTTTCGTGTTCTATAGTTCACAAATAGGTACATTTGTGAAATAATGAAAGTGGCTAATAAGATTCAATTAAAAGGAATTCTACTTTGCCATATGATGCTTTTAACGGCTCTCTAGTAAAGCAATTCATTTGTTGAGATGCAAGTATACAATAAATAATAGAGCCAAATGAAAAATCACAAGCTGTGAATTAATTGGTTCTGTCCTACACCTATCGGATGTGTCCGGTATTATTATCGGACATGTCCGGTATGGTCAGGGACAGAAGTAAGTGTTTCTGTTATGGGTATTTCGGACGTGTCCGGTATACCTACCGGACGTGTCCGATATTGTAGCAACCAGAACACATTTTGAATTACAACTGAGTCTTTGATCTGTATATTTTCAATATCCTTAACTTACTCAGAAGCTTGTGATTCATCAATTCCTAAGTGGTTTGTGAGTATGTCTCATCAAAATCTAAATATGGCAAATTATTTGATTATGGTCAAAATGGAAAATTGGCTCCAAATTTCTTAATAGAATAAAAGTGCTTATAGAAAGTCATTTAAATTACTTGAAGCACTTATTTAGGGGGAGCTAAATTTCTATTTTGCACCTTTGTGGACTAACAAATTTATCTAGCATTCTCTGTAGTTCTTTGGATGAAAATGTATCTAGCATGATTGTTTGGCAATTGAGGTCAACATAAAGATCATCATGCTATTTATCCTCTTAGTGGTATTCTTGTGGGCTCAAGGCAAAGGTATGTGTTTACATACATACATTGTAAGTGCATCTAAGGCCCTTTGTATGTTAGAATGTGCATTTGTGTGACATAGGAGAGATGTCTTTCAAAACCACTAACTAGCATGAGTAGGAAGTGTGAATTTGAAAAATTATTTGAATCTTGGTCTTTGTGACCTAGCCTTGTCATGTGATGATTATAGCTCTCCTTGATTGTTTGATTGACTAATCACACATGATATGACTTTCTTAAGTCCAAAATCTACTCTGTCTCTCTCTATCTCTCTCAAGCAAGCGAAATCTTGTATATGCCAAATATTTGGAAAAGAGAAAATCAATTTAAGGCATTGGATAAGGAAAGTGATGATACTCGGTTTCGATCAACATTATATACCTTTTTGGACTAAGAAATAATAGAAAAGAGGATTGGAAGAGAGAAAACACATTTTGGAATAAATTGGGCCAGCCCGTGTATACCGGACGTGTCCGGTATTATACCAAGCATGTCCGGTATGAGCAGGACTATAAAACCAGAAGTACCCCTTCAGCCTAGACTTGTCTATCTCCTTCCAACCAACCAGCCGACGCCCTTCTTCCCCACCTAGGACGACCGAGGATTTCACCAAGGAAAGAGAGAGAGGGAGATTGCATTAGAGAAGGCTTGGATCAAGGATTGAAGGCCCGTGGATTTGGATTTCACATCGCTCTCTCTTCTCTCCTCTCAAGGTACCCTAATCACGGACCTCGTCCAATCTACATGGTCAATGCATAATTTTGAAATTCCTTTGGTAAATGTGCTGCATTGGTGATGTAGAAGCAATGCCCAAAGTTTTGTATTAATCCATGTTGGTTTGAATCAAGGAACCCTGGTTAGGGTTGCTGGTCGCCCATACCGGACGCGTCCGGTATGCTACCGGATGTGTCCGGTATGGCCCAGCAGAGCAGGCTCCCTGCTTCCTTTGATTCAATCCTATCCTAGAATTGTATATTAGGCATAGTTTCTTCAGTATCTATGTTTTACAAACCTTGTGACAATGGTGTGTCGAGGTGATTGTAAAACCTTGGATAAAAGAATCTATGTCTAATTACAATTCAAAAATAAACTATGGGCATGTATCTAAAATTCTATGAAAATCTTTGGATATAGGACAACAGCCATGAGTAGACGACAGGAGCCAAGGTCCAAGCACAGGCATGATCCAGCACTTGAGAAGTACAAGAAGGCTAGATAGGATATGCATCCTGGATTCAAGCCAACCAGCAGGAGGTCTACCAGGGCTGCCTCTAGTGCAGCAGCTCAGTATGTAGAGGGGTCCAGGAGCTCTTCTTCTGACACAGACACTGATGAGTTCAGAGTGGAGTCTAGAGAAGAAAGAAAGAGGAAGAGCACTGACAGAGGATCAGATGGTGACAGCTCAGATAAGGAGCAGGAGATTGAGGAGGAGGAGTCAGTTCCTCTAGCTCAGCACCAGCCTGGTCAGGGGATGCATTATGGTCTTCTTGAGACACGTCTGCCCAATGTGCCCTCCTATGTTCCCAGGGTTGACTACATGGGAAAGGGTATGACCAGGAGAGCTAGAGATGAGCGAAGAGTTGATCCGAGAGGCTTACCTAAGGTTCAGTACGATCATCGCTTCCAGACAGCCTTTCACCTAGATTTCTACTCTAGTGTGATTCTCACCAGGAACCCAGTGATTACTAGGTCTCAGTGGATTGACTGGCAATATATTAGAGAGTTGCAGAAGGCCTCAGTTGATCATGCCATTGCCATCTGCCAGAGCACAGGAGTTTATGAGATCATGGAGTTCCAGCATGACTAGAACACAGAGGTAGTAGCTCAGTTCTATGCTACTCTATTTGTTGAGGAGGATGAGCGGCGGATGCACTAGATGCTTGAGGGCCAGTGGTACAGTGTTGACTATGATGTTTTTGCCGCCCACCTTAGCTTCTCAGAGGATGATCTCCAGAGGGATAGGATCCACACTGAGCAGGTGTTACCCCCTGAGCAGCTCGCATAAATGTATCCTCCTGGTGGTGAGAGAGGAGCTGTGGGAAAGGTTCTAGGTCTTCACCCTATCTATAGGTACCTGGATAGGATGTTCAGGAAGACTATTGACTGCAAGGGTGGAGACAAGGGCAACATTGCTGATTACTCCAGGAACCTACTCCACAGGATGGCACCTGATGCTCGGCCCTTCAGCGTGTTTGATTTTATTTGGTTCGAGATCAGGAGTGTTGGAGAGAGGCCCCTCAAGGGCTGTGGTTTTGCTCCTTATATCATGCATATGATTGAGCAGGTGACAGGGCACACATTCGAGTATGATAAGATTCATAAGGCCCTGAAGATTATTGCAGATTTGCTTGAGACAGGGTTACCTCCAGCAGGACCAGGAGGAGGAGCAGCAGCACCAGAGGCAGATGCACCTGGGAGTGGTGCACCAGCTGGAGCTTCACCTTCACCACGTGCTCCTTCACATTCTACTTCATGCCGTGGCAGTCCTCCCTCGCCTATCCGTAGGCTTTTCAGCTCCATATTTGGGATGTGCCGTGACATCCAGACCAGGCAGCAGAAGGAGAGGGAGGCTGGGAGGAAGGACACTCGAACCTTGAAGCAAATTGCTTCTAGGCTTGAGCTTGATCCTCCTAGGTCTCCTCTATCAGATGTGGCAGCTAGTGAGCAGGAGACTGAGGAGCAGCAGTAGGCCCGATATGACAGAGAGTATGTTGAGTTCATACAGCGACAGTAGCAGCAGCAGGCACCTGAGCACCCTGACACTCTACCACTTCAGGCTTGTGTGCCTACTCACTCTTAGCCATGTCCTAGCACTATAGATGACTATGCCACAGATTGGTGGAGTGACCTGACAGGTGGTAGCAGTTTCTACGGGTCTGGTGGCTATGACCCGTCTGGTGCGGGTGGATCTCGTCCAGCCAGTGTTGCACGCTCAGATGACGAGGATGCTGGTGATGATGATGATGAGTGATCTCAGCCTTCAGTGATAGCTTGTAGCCCCTTTGTCCTTAGTATGTCTTTGTTGGACCTTTGTGGTGATAGATGACAAAGGGGGAGAGAGATTGATTAAAGCTTCAGGATAGTTTCATTTGCTTATCTTTGTACCTGAAGATATGTACTGCAGGCTGTAGTTTGTTTTTGAGCTACATTGATTGTATCTTGTGAGAGATGAGACTTATGCTTTATCTATGTATCTCTTGAGACATGATCTTTATCTATATATTAGTGGTTTCTGGACTTGAGAAAATTTGTAATGAGTGCTATGTGTGAATTACATGTGTCATATTTATTTTCATAAGGACTATGCATGCTAGAATGAAAATATTTGATGTGATGCCTTTATATTTATTCTTGTATGATATATCTTGTCATATGCATCACGGTTTCTCTTTGTCACACACACATGCACCCCACGGATGCAATGATTTAGGGGGAGTCTCCTATTTGTTTTAGTACGTGCAATTGACATTTGAGGTCAGTTTGTGAATTCTAATCATAAGCACATATTAAGGGGGAGCCTCTCATAAATCATTGAACCCAAAAGTTTAAATGTTTATATCATTTTATAAACTTTAATCAAGTTGTCATCAATCACCAAAAAGGAGGAGATTGAAAGTGCATCTAGCCCTTTAGTGGGTTTTGGATGATTGAATGACAACGTGATTAAAGGACTAACCCGTTTGCTAAGTGTGGACAGGTAATAGGTTATCTCACAGGTACTTAGTGAAAGCCAAAATGATGTGTTGTTGTATAAACAATCTAGTTCAAGCACAAGACAACAATGCAAATAGAATTCATGTGAAGGCTTATTTATTGTGGGATTTCCATGTACTATGTGAAAGCAAGCTCATGATTATTAGTTAATGAGACATGAGGGATTGCATATGGAATGGTCTCATATTTGAAGCTTTCTAAATTAAAATGAAAAAGATAACAATACATATGAATGGATGATTCAACAACAAGATGTGACTTGATGGCTTGAGATGGTGAAGATAGCAAGGAAAGGCTTCGAGGTACTAAGCAAGGGTGAAGGGCAAGCGATGGCTTGGCGGCCGAAGAACCTAGCTAGGGTGAAGAAGAAAGTACTTGCATTTAGTTGAGGTACTAATCAAGCTAAGATGGTCATATTGATGTGAAGAATCAAATCTATAATGAAGTATTTGATGGAAGTGACTTGATACATTTGGGATTATTCAAATTTGATGAATGGAATCAAGTCACATGCTCAAGATGGCTATGCTCAAGTGAAAAGATCAACATCAACTTGTTAGCACCCTTACTTGATGAAGATTGGAAGGGACGGCATCAATTCAAAAGAAATCAACTCAAGTGGTATAAATTCATTTTTCCTTTGATCTTGAGTTTAATAGGTATGCCGTACTATTAAGAGGGATGCATCATATTGATAGATAATGTTTCATAAGTGCTCAAGCCAACCCATGTGTGTTTTGAGTATTTGAGCGACAAAAGAGCTAACTGATTTGTTGCTGGTCTGGCAATACCGGACGTGTCCGGGATTCACACCGGGCGTGTCTGGTATTTGTCCAGCAGCTGTAAAATTGTTGTTCTCGGGTTGGTTCGTCGGGAGTTCCGACGTAGGTCGGGAGTCCCGGCATGGGTTGGGAGTTCCGACGTCTCGCACTCTAATTGACTTGGAGGGTTCACTGTCCTGGTCATACCGGACGTGTCCGGTATGGATGACCAGAAGCCAACGGCTAGTTTTCAAAAGCCTTGAGGGTCGGGAGTTCCGACGTAAGTCGGGAGTTCCGACGGTCGGAAGTCCCGGCATTCTTCGGGAGTTCCGACACCTCACTAACTTTAACTCAGTTACATGTTTTTCAAATTTTCTGAGAGTCGGGTTTCCGACGTAAGTCGGGAGTTCCGACGGTCGGAAGTCCCGGAATTCTTCGGGAGTTCCGACGCCTCACAACATCACTGTAACTTAGTTACCGTTGGCGCAGTGTGAATCATACCGGACGTGTCCGGTATGCATACCGGACATGTCCGGTATTGCAACGGCTATAAAACGGCTAGTTTTTCAAGGGGGCTATAAATACCCCCAATCCTCCACCTTTGGAGGCTGCTGAGTCTGCTGAGATAGACACACGTTTTTGAGCCTTGCCAACTCTTCTAAACCCTCTTTTAGTGAGTGTGTGATCCAAATTGCAAAATCAATTTGTGGGTTAAGAGAGAATTTGAAAAAGAGAGCAAGCCACCACTTGAGCACTTGTGCATATTGTCAATCTCGTGATTCGCATTTGTTACTCTTGGACTCTTCGGTCCTAGATGGCTAGGCGTAGCCGGAGAGCAACCGAGAGATTGTGGTTGCTTCGGAAAGTTTGTAACGGTTGATTCCGCCGCCTCGGAATCATTTAGTGGAAGGAGGAAAAGGAGTTGGAAAAGACTCCGGCTAGAGTGACCTTCGTGGTACCCTCTAGGGCTGACCTTCGCTGGGTCGCCCGCAGCCCCCTCAACGGAGAGCAGGACTCGAACGAGTCCGAACTTCGGTAAAACAAATATCGTGTCTCAATTCGCATTTCATTTGATATTTGTGTTGCTTTAGCTATTCTGCAGATACTCTGTGTATATTACTATCTCTAATAGTTTCCTGCAGTTTGGATTGAAGATAGAAATCAAAAGGAGCAAATTTAGGGCTGTTCCACTGAAGTCGTGAATACCGGACACGTCCGGTATTAGCCCCTGCGCCAAACTGAATTGAATTGTGTTCTAACTCTTTGGTTGCAGGCGTTTGGCTCCTAGATTCATTTTGTATCTTTTATATACTCTGTGGCTAACTTGTGAGGGGTGTTACTCTTTATTTGGAGCCCTCTAGGCGGCATCCTAGATCCTTTCACACAATCTAGTTGTTATTATATTCTGAAGGCAAAATGCCTCTCTTCCGAAGTGTAGATTGATGGGCTTAACCAGCAACTGGAGTGCATCTATCTCTCGTCTATCAACTGAACTAGATTCTGTTTTGAGACATTTGTAAGCATTGCTTGAATCGTGCTTCATCTATTTTTAGGGAACTCGTTTGCTATGATGGAAGAGGGCAGCGACTACTATGTTGTCAGGAAAGGTGATGTGGTGGCAGTTTACAAGACTCTAAGTGACTGCCAGGCTCAGATTTGCTCTTCGGTATGTGTAACAGCATGGAACTACAAACATTTAGATGGTTGTACTGTAATGTTGTTTGCATCTCATATTTTGCTGATGCTTGAAGGGATATGTTAATTTGATTTTTCACTTCTACGAGATGAAAAAGTTCGACCGAAATACATTGATCCTACCTTTTTGGCGATGCTAATACCAAATTATTTAGAAGAACACCACATTCCCTTACTCCCTTAACTCCCTGACATGTATTACATTGTCTTTCTCTATTTATTTCTTTTGGCTTCTTGTTTTGTCATGTTCCGAAATTAGCTGAATGGGGGATCTTAGGTCTATACAAGTATGCATATCAACTTGAGTAGCCTCTTAGTTTGCTGTCTCCTGTCTAAGCGAACCACTGCAATAATGTCTACAAATAAGTTATCTAAGGTTTCAGTTGTTTCTTCATGTTTATTAGGAATTACATTGTTACCCATACACTGCTAGTTCTATGAATAGAATAGATATATTTTCCTGAGGCTAGGTGGGCAAGATGTTAAAGAATCCTTTATTTTAGTTTAATACACAACGATTGTCATATCTATGAAATCTTGCGCTAGCTATATACTTGTAAAAGATTTGAAACCATAACAGTTGTTCTGTAATTAATGGTATAATTACCACTCATAAGCTTTTTTGTTCTTTTACTAGAAGTCATTTGTTTTATGCTGTAGCATTTTCCTGGCTACCACAAGAACTCAGGCTGAGTTTAGTTCGCGAATTTTGGGATTTTGGGTTACTGTAGCTCTTTCGTTTTTATTTGGCAATTAATGTTCAATCATGGACTAATTAGGCTCAAAACTGTCGGTGTTTTGGACCGGCGGGTCCTCGACCAACTAGTGAAAATGTACTGCGTGCTCCTAATCCCGGATGGTGATGCAAAGAGACATAAGGTTTATACTGGTTCAGGCAATAGGTGCCCTACGTTCAGTCTGAGAGATCGATCTTGTATTCCTTGCACCGAAATGCTCGTAGTAGGGGGTTAGAAGTAGGGCGAGAGAGGGAGCTAGTCCCAGGTCTCTGCGTGGAGCGGTGTGGGTTGCTTGAGATGTTGATCTCAGGCAGCGGGGAAGCGTGCGCGTTACAGAGTGTCGAGTGTGTGTTCGTCTATCCCCTTAGTTCCCCCCCAGAAACAGCCCCAGTCCCTCCCTTTTATAGTTGAAGGGGGACAGGGGTGATACATCTGTTAGCTACGTGGCATCGTGCGAACAGAGGTGGCATGTCCGAGCCCTATAGCCCGTTACTGTGGCAGCATGGTCGATGGAGTGGTCCTGCCCTTGAAGTGCTGGAGCAATGCGCCGGTCACATCCGATCCTGTGCGACGTGGGAGGCGGGCGACGTGCCGGTCGCTGTGTGTTGACCGTGTGAAGAGCCGAGGCTCAGTTGGTGCCGAGGGTGAGCCGTCGTGGGGGGCTCAGGGGTGCGAATCCCAAGGTTGCCGAGACCCTGAGGTAGACTGCCGAGGCGTGGAGGGAGCAGTTGATCCTGTACACTGATTCCGAGGCTATAGTGGCCCAGACTTGACTCCCCACGCCGCGTTGTTCCTGGAGCAAGGGTTAGGTAGCACAGTGCAGTGTGGGCACCGGTCGTGGGCACAGTACCAAGCACAGCGGCCGGTAACCCCTGCCCTATCCTATCCTGGACGGCATGGCTTCGATGTGACTTGCATCTCGTCGGCCACTCCGCCATGTCGAGCCATCGTCTGGCTAATGTCGTGGGAGTGGTTGGTCGCATTGATTGGGCGTGACGTTCTGTCAGGGAGATCGGCCGAGGTGGAGGCGGCGGGGTTGTTTGCCGAGCCGACCTCGAGTGAGGCGGAGAATCGGCACCTCGTCCGAGGCTTCACGCGCGGGGCCTCACGCGGGACAGAGAATCGATAGATCGTCCGAGGCCTCGATCGAGGCGGAGAGTTGGTGGCCTCGGACATGGTTGGGGTTAAGCCAATAGTTGTCTCTTGGCTTTGATTTTTAAATGGCTTAAGCAATTAGCTTGGGCTCTTGCTTAGGGGACCCCTGAAAGGGTCGAGATGGCAACTAGAGGGGGGGTGAATAGTCCTTTTTAAAACTTAATCACATTGGCTAACCGAAACAAGTGTGGAATTAAAACTATCGGTCTAGCCAAGACTTCACCCCTCTATCTATGTTCACTAGCACCTTGCAAAGATACTAATCAAGCAACAAAGGTGTCGGGCTAGCTAGAGCTCTCCTAACCAATTCTAGAAGCAAGGTCACACAAACCTATGCCACTAGTACTTTAAGCAACAAGGGAGCTCCTACACATGCTAGTAAGCAAAAGCACAAAGCTAACCAAGCTCACTAGCAATGCTCAATAACAAGGCAACCAATGCCTAATTAGAGAGAGCAAATACTTAGCTACATAAACTAAGCAATGTGACTAACAAGGTTACTAAAACCAAATTAGCCACGCAAGGGAGCTACTTCTATGCTACACAAGCAAGAAGGTAATTAGCAAGCTACACAAGCTATCTAATTACAAGAGCAACTACACAAGCTTAATATGTATAAAAGTAATTGCAAGCTTATGTAATGGGGATGCAAACCAATGGGAAGAACAAGGTTGACACGATGATTTTTCTCCCGAGGTTCACGTGTTTGCCAACACGCTAGTCCCCGTTGTGTCGACCGCTCACTTGGTGGTTCGGCGGCTAATTAGCATCACCCGCTAAGCCCGCACGTTGGGCGCCACAAGAACCTACCCCATGAGTGAGGGTAGCTCAATGGCATGCTTTACTAGAGTTGCTCTTCGCGGCTCCCGCGGGGCGAGCACAATGCCCCTCACAAGCTCTTCTCTAGAGCGCCGCACAAGCTTCTTGCGGGCTTCCACGGAGACCACCACCAAGCCATCTAGGAGGTGGCAACCTCCAAGAGTAACAAGCACCATCGGCTTGCAACTCGATCACCTAGTGCCACTCGATGCAACCTCATGATGCAACCGCACTAGAATCGCTCACTCACACAATCGGATGATCACTATCAAGTATGTGTGAGATGGAGGGCTCCCAAGCACTCTCAAGCATGGACACAAAGTCCCCCACTTCTATTTATAGCCCCAAGGGCTAAACTAGCCGTTACCCCTTCACTGGGTAACTGTCAGGTCGACCGGACGCTCCGGTCGTGTTGACCGAATGTTGGACCTCAGTGTCCGGTCGCCCGATGACAGCCACGTGTCACCTGCGTTCAACGGCATTCTTTAAATCTCATGGGTCATCTTCTAATCAGACGCAACAGCTTCAACTGACCAGACGCAGCAACCCTAGCGTCCGGTTGTTTCCAGTAAGGTACCAGACATGACCGGACATGTCCGATCGCACGTGATCGGACGCAGCCCAGCGTCCGGTCACACTCCAGCTTCTGCGTCACCGTACATGAACCTGACCGGACGCACCCTGCCAATGTTCGGTCACTTCCAGTGCCAGCGTCCGGTCGAAGACCGACGCTACATGCTCTCGGCCACCACTGACCAGACGCAGGACCCCAGTGTCCGGTCACCACGTGACCAGCATCCGGTGCACTCTGTGAGACCCGGTCTTTTCTGTCTAGGGTACTGGTGGCACCATCGGACTGTCCGCACTCTACGGGCGGACACTCCACCAGTGGAGTTTCTTCACCAAGTTGATCCACATCAACTCCAACTCCATCTCCTTTGTAAATGTGCCAACACCACCAAGTGTACACCACCATGTGTATGTGTGTTAGCTTTTCACAATCATTTCCCAAAGGATGTTAGCCACTCAACTTGCCATGCCACTCGATCCTAGCGACGATGCAAAGTTAGATCACTCGAGTGGCACTAGATGACCAATATGCAAATAAATTTGCCCCTCTTGATAGTACAGCCATCTATCCTAAACCCAGTCATAAACTTCTCTACACACCTATGACCGGTGAAATGAAATGCTCTAGGTTATACCTTTGCCTTGCGCATTCCATTCCATCTCCTCCAATGTTGATGCAACACATGCACCAACATGATCAACAATGATATGATCCACTTCATATCATCACGTGATCATATTGGTTCATCGATCTTGACTTTACTTGCTCTTCACCGTTGCCATCGTCCATCGGCGCCAAGTCTTGCTCAAGCTTCACCGTCACGCGGTCCATCACTCCAAAGCCTTCGACTTGCCCTTCACGCTTGCAACCGGTCCATCAAGCCAAGTCTTGTCTTGATCTTCTCCACCTTGATCACATGACTCAATGTCATGTCTCATGTGCATTTAAGCTCCTTCATCATCACATGTGTGAGCTTTGCAACATTTTGAAGCCATTTTCACCTTCATGGCATATGTTGCTCACACACATATACCTATGGACTAATCACCTGTGTATCTCATATAAACACAATTAGTCCACCTAGGTTGTCACTCAATTACCAAAACCAAACAAGGACCTTTCAACCCCTTTTTATGGTACCCGACAGTAGCCCCCGAGCCTTAGGGAAAGTGTGAGCGCTCTCCCTGAGGTTTTGACAAGACTCGACTCACAGCAGCTCCTGGTGGGATGGTGTTTCATACTCGAGGCCTCGGTGGGTGCACGCGAGCACACCCACCGGGTGTAGCCCCCGAGGCCCTGGAGGAATGAATTGATTCCTTCAGGGGCTTTTCTCACGTCGTGTGGGGGGTTTTATTGCGTTTGCCGAGCCCATGAGTGCGAGTTTGGGTCGCTGATGCTCGGTTTGGTTGTAGGAAGAGCCCCTGAGCCTCTACACGGAGCAAGAGGGCAGTCAGAAGTTCCCCTGGCTTTTTATGCGACCCTCATGAATCATTTTCGTTTGGAAGGAGGGGTAGAGGATGTCATGCTACCCTCGATGGGCGCGAGCAGTGACACCTCCGATGAGCTGTTATCGGGTAAGTCCGAGTGGAGGCCCATGCCCCATTCGATAGGGGTCGGCTAGCGGTCTAGAGACGCACTCCAAGAGTACCAAAGGGCTTCTCTAGTGGGTGTCGGGGCCGTTCGATGGGCCCCGGTGGCTCAGTGCCTCCCTACGGTGGGATCCCATTCAGAGACCTCCCTGCCAGTCTTGGAACCAACTTAGGGCGTCCTGAGCGATCACTCACTCGGGCCTCGGCCATGCTTGGGCTCGCCTATAGTTGTCTCTGACTCTGTTGCCCTAGGGCGGCTATCGAAACCCTCGGAGGCCCAGCCTTCGAACCCTTGGACCGTAACGGACTCGATGCCCTTTATCACATTTTTCTGAGCCTTTGAGTGTGAGCTTGGGTCGCTTGTCTTCATCTTGGGTGTAGGAATAGCCCCCAAACCTCTGCATGGGGTGAGAGGGTGATCAGGGGTTCCCCTGGATTTTTGTGCGTCCCTCGTGTGTCCTTTTCGTTCGGACGGAGGGGTTGTTTGTCGAGCCCACGCGTGCGAGCCTAGGTCGCTGGGTCTCAGCAGGGTTGCAGGAAGAGCCCCCTAGCCTCTACATGGAGCGAGAGGGCGGTCAGGAGTTCCCTTGGATTTTTATATGACCCTCGTGCATCCTTTTCGTTCGGAAGGAGGGGTTGTTTGCCGAGCCCTCGGGTGCGAGCCTGGGTCGCTGGGTCTCGGCAAGGTTGCAGGAAGAACTCCCCAGCCTCTACACAGAGCGAGAGGGCAGTCAGGAGTTCCCCTGGCTTTTTATACGACCCTCGCGCATCCTTTTCGTTCGGAAGGAGGGGTTGTTTGCCGAGCCCTCGCATGTGAGCCTAGGTCGCTGGGTCTTGGCAAGGTTGCAGGAAGAGCCCCCGAGCCTTTGCACGGAGAGAGGGCGATCAGGAGTTCCCCCAACTTTTTATGCGACCCTCGTGCATCCTTTTCATTCGGAAGGAGAGGTGGAATATGCTAGGCTACCATTCGATAGGGGTCGGCTAGCGGTCTAGAGACGCACTCCAAGAGTACCAGAGGGCTTCTCTAGTGGGTGCCGGGGCCGTTTGATGGGCCCCGGTGGCTCGGTGCCTCCCTACGGTGGGATCCCATTTGGAGACCTTCCCGCCGGTCTCGGACACGATTTAGGGCATCCCAAGCGTTTCGCTTGCTTGAGCCTCGGCCCCGTATGGGCTCGCCCGTGGTCGTCCCTAACTCTGTTGCCCTGGGGCAGCTGTCGAGACCCTCAGGGGCCCAGCCTTTGAACCCCTAGACCGTAATGGGCTCGGTGCCTAGCTCCTTCATCTGAAAGGAATCGGGTGGGGGATATTCCCCCCGCATCGGCTTGACAACGGCAGGCGCGCCTTTTGAGGCGATTTTCTCAGGGAGGTGGAACGACACCTACTGCTGCTGCGGTGCGGATGTGATGTTGTGTCAGCGGATGGGACATAACTGTCCACGCGATTAATAAGGAAAAAGTGGGTATGTGGGCAGTGAAATCGGATCTAGATTAATCGTGCCGGATCTGAGGGAAACTTCCCCAATTTCGTCGCCTGCCCGTTTCGCGCATAAGCAACGAGCCTTGCCCCTCCCCTCCTTACCTTTCCTGCATTCACCTTTGCCACCCTCAAACCGTTGCTAGGAACAGAGAGCGCCAGGGAGAAGAAGGGAGAAGGGCGAGGGAGAGAGGGAGAGCGGGAGAGGCAGAGCAAAGTTTACCACCACAGCCGCATTCCCCACCGCGCAATGGTCAGCGGTCCCATCATCCTCCCGACAGATCCTTGGGATCCATCCGACGTGTCCATGGAAACACTGCAGTCGCTCGTCGATGATAGCCTTCTCTGTTCGGTTACCGAGCCCAACAGGCCAGAGTGGATTGCTCCATCGAGCGAGCCGGAGCCGAGGCCACGCGATGGCTACGTCGTAAGCTTCGTGTCGTCCCACGAGCGTGGTCTTGGCCTACCGGCGGACCAGTTCATGCGGGCGCTCGCGCACTACTACGGCGTGGAGCTCCACAACTTCAACCCCAACTCCATCACGTAGGCAGCCATCTTCATCGCCATCTGCGAGGGGTACCTAGGATTGCCCCCCATTGGGAGCTGTGGCTCCACCTTTTCTAGGCGGGGCATACCACCAAGCCGGCGGGCGCGATGGGCATGAGGAAGGTGGTGAGGGCCAGCGGCTGCACTCTCCAAGTGCGCCAGGACTAGCAGCACCTTTACATTCTGGCCCAGCTCACGTCAACCAATCGTCGTTGGTACACCAGCTAGTTCTACCTCTGCAACGACGACGGCGGACTTCCCCCCTACACCGAGCGGATCGTGGAGAGTTGTCCGGAGAAGTGGAGGTACGTTGTTCCGAAGGACGATCAGCCCAAGCTGTAACACCTCGGGTGTTTAAATATTAAAATCTAACATGTCATCATATGCATTGCAAAGCATTTGCATTTGGTGAAACTTTGATATGCATACACTAATACAAGTTTATATTTATGTGGTATGTGTTGCAATGTATTGTTTGACTCAAGTTCAATGTTTGTTTGGATTTTGAATTTTTTCGAGAAAACCCCGCTTTTCAACATTTAAACCCTACCCTGAAAATCCATTTCAAAATCTAAGCATATTTTGGGGTTGGGCCCAAAAGCAAAAGTGTAGAGCTTAATAAGTTATACAAAGTTTATCTTTGGAGTTTTTCAAGTTGTTTAGAAAATTTTTGAGTAAATCAAAAAGGCGTAATTCAGTAAATTTCCCTATTCAAATTCAAAAGTTCATTTCAAAATCTAGACCGAATTAGGAGATGGTTATAAAAGCAAAGTTGTAGAACTTTTGATTTTGAACAACTTTTATTTTTGGATATTTTTGAGTTGTTATGAAAATTTGGGAGTAATTTGTGAATTTTGGCGAATAGAAAACTTGTAATTTCGATGAACAGTGTTCACCGCTTGCGCTACACCGCCGGCGAGCGTCGGCTTGCTTCCAGTCATGCGCATGGTCGTCTGGGCATCGCGTTGGCACGCTGAAGGCTTCATCGTGGCTTCTTGGCGCTTCCTTGGCTGCCCTATAAAGCTCTGGAGCCGCCGTCGTTCTTCTTTCTTCGTTCTCTGTTTTTCCCGTCGCCGCTGCTCCATCTCCGGCGAGCCCGTGTCATCGTTGTCGTGCTCCACCGTCGCTGATAAGCTAGTCCCAGCTCTGCCTGAACCTTGCGCGTCCATCTGACCCACCAATTTGGCTTGTCTTCACCGGGAACTCGAGTTTCATCGCCTTCTTCCTCGCGGCCGGTAACCTCACCGTCGCATGCGCATCTCTGTGGCTAGAGCCCGTCGGTGAGCCGTTGCCCTTGATTGGTGTACCTTTAGCTTCGTCTCGATGCCGTGGTGCTTAATATCTTGTTGATTGCTTGTTTTGTCCACCACAGCCACTGGAACACCGCCGTCGCCATTGCTCGCACCGCCGTGATCGCTGTGAACACCGCCCCGCTTCACCGTTGCTTCTCTGGCCTTAATTCTTGCTTGAACGTGTTCGTGGTGAGCTACTGGACCTTTCCATGCCCTCTGTTTCCCTGTTTTCGGCTTTGTTTCGCCGGCGTAGCACTGCCGTGCCACCGCATCCGCCATGGCCGGCGTTGAGCTAGCATAGGACCGTTATCGGAGCAAGTAGGGACGTCAATAGATGCGCCTAGTCTTGATGAACGTTTTGGTACCTTGGCCATCGCCATTGGACTCATCGTCGGCGAGTTATCTCCGGTCAGACCCGTCGCTGCCGTGGTCAACGTCGGAGGTTGAAGATGACATGTGGGACCCGTTGTCAGTGACTCAGCGTTCAAATGGATTTTTCTATTTTCAGATTTGAATGAATAGTGTCTGTTTTTTTATTTTTGTGTAGATTTATTTAGAGCTCCAAAAATTATGAAAATTTTTGAGTAACTTCTCTGTGAGGTATAGTATTTAAGAAAAATATGAAATAATGTTTTTCAGTAATTTTTAAATGTGATAAAAATTGCTCAATTTATTCATAAATGGATTTCCATGATTTTTCTAGGCTTATTTATTTATCCAAAAATTATGAAATTTGTTTTACCACTTAGTTAACATGTAATGAACATGTACTAAAATTTTGAGCTCAATCAGAATAAGTTGATTTATTTCATAATTTTGAATTAAATAATTAATTCATAAAAGCAAATAGTAACCTTTAATGATTTAGGTTTTTGTTTGGACTTTTGGATTGAGTGATGACCTTGGGTCATTTGTTGTTAATGATCCTTGGCAGTTGATGTATGTGTTACGAAAAAGATTTAGTTTGTTTGACTTGCAACTGTACCGCGAAGGAAAGTTGTATTCAAATTATTAATTTTGCATCCATCATCGAGCATCATATTTCGTATTCCGCATCATGTTAAACATGGCATTGTTATTACGTGTAGTGAACGAAGGTGAAAACGTGGTAGTTAATCAAGTTGTTGAGGAGGTTAATCCGTCTGTTGAGGTCGGATCGAATACTTGTGTAACGTCGCAGGAATCGGACTTTTCCGTCAACGAAGGCAAGCCCCGGATGCATACAACCCTACCTTGTGTTTTACAAATTAATTTCGCTTTTACTTTCCGTTACTGCATTAAGTGATTAAGAGTTAAGTAAAAGCCTAATTGGTGCATTACCACCCTTGTTATTCCATATTTACCCTATTACCTATTTTAAACTCGTATATGCCTAGTTTTGCTTAGCTATGCGTAGAACGATGAAAGTCAGGTGACTACCTACCACCTGCTAGTTTTAAATGGAACATTGGTTAATTATGTTAGCATGTGATATGGGAATGTGGAGTAATAAATCTAGATCGGGCGGACTCGGTGTGTGTGAGCCACCAGACATGGAGGTCTTGTGAGCGGGTTCTTTCCGCCTGTGTCGATTAAGGCACGTCCGTTGTTGAATTGTATGAGGTGAGAATTTGTAGTACTAACCACATACTCTGGTAAGCCTGAACTTGGCAATTCTATTACGAGAATGGCTACTCACGCACTGGGAGTGGAGAGATGGTGAGAATAGCGTGTACCCACGTGGCCATGGGCTAGAATGGTGGAGTATTGTGTTCTCGGGTGGCGTGGACCCGTTCTTGTTTTAGAGGATCCGAGGGTAGGTTGGTATATGGAGGTCAGGGACCTGCATATGTCGTGTGGTCTGGAATTCCCAGCTGGGTTTATAATCGGTTCGAATCGTCGTTGCTCCTCGGTTATGGAGACTCAACTCACTGTTCATCGTCGTAGAATTAATAACCGGAACTTGAATAAGGCTTGTGAAGGTGCTGAATATGAAGTTTCATGATCTCAGTGCAGATCGTGTCAGCTTTGTATATAATTCTTGAGAAGTTTTCTATATAAAGAATGTTGTTAAAAGAGCTTTTACGCAAAAGAACTTTGATTATTGTTAAAGCTATACCTTGAATCCCTGAGCCTGCATTACTGAGTTTATCAGTTAATATTTCGGATAAGTCTTGTTGAGTACTTTTGTACTCAGGGTTCGTTGACCCCTTGTTGCAGGTGAGCCTCATGAGCAGATCTGTTTTGGATCATGCTGCATGACTATCGTTCGTTCTGACGATGAGAAGTAAATGTGTGATCCTTGGGCAGGATGTTTATTTTGTGTGTTTTGTATATATTAATTATGCCACTCCACTACTACTATGGTTTGTAATAATTAAAGAACTTAGTTTGTAAGGTTTGAAATAACTGGTTTGTAAACTATGTTATCGTAAGACTTCCGCTGTTTTTACTCTGGTTTTGATATTTGAATAAATGTTGTAATACTACAATGACTCTGTAACGTGATCCTGCTCGGAAATCGTGGATGATTCGGGGTTCCCCGAGGACACCCGACAGTCTTTTTAAGTTTATGGAAACATATGCATAGATGTCAGAGGTCGCCGGACAGTGACAGGTGCATGTGGGCCCTATAACTTAGGAGGTTCTGCCACAGAATGGTATCAGAGATATCGTTACAAGGTTTTGTTGTATTGTTTTACAAAAACTTCAAAATGATTTGGATGACTAAATTTAACTTGGTAATTTAGTCCAAATTGCTTCTGACTTATCTTATTTCTTTCTCACCATTCCCTATTTGATTAAAAAGGTTTTTGTGTGGTGGAGTAGTAATTATACTATGCCCTATATAAAAATAAATGTTGTTTATGTGCATTATAAATTTTTAATGTTTTTGTTCGTAAGAACGATTCATGCATCAGGAATAATTCACTTGTTACTTCCTTCACCTCTTAGTCTGGAGTTAAGTAGTGAGTCTGGTTTGAGGAATGTAAACCATCTTAGCTACTTTCTAGATTTTGATCAATGGTCTTACTTGGATTAAACTAGCTTCCTACAGTATGGCTCGTGCCAAGATGATGCCCCGTAAGTCCATCGGACCCAAAGGAGTTCCTCGTCACCAACTTGCCCCGAGAAATGATGGTGCTAGCAGTAGCAGCTCTAGGCCTGATCCCTAGGCAGAGATACTGAGGGTTTCTATGGAGTTAGCACAATCTACTAGATATAGGGCTTTGGATGTTATACAAATAGGAGAATTATAGGGTCAATTGAGACAGCTCACCACCGCGCATAGGAACTGTGAAAGTATGTTAGTCCGTACAGTGGAAGGAAGAAATGAAGCTTGGCACAGGGAAAATGTAGCTAGCGCTAGAACTCATGAGCTAGAACTCTATGTAGAAGATTTAGAAGAACATAATATGTATCTACATGAAGAGGTTCATAGGCTTAGCAATCTACTAAATCCGAATCATGAGCCTCAAGCTGATGCCATGGACCCCGGTGTCATCCTTGCCGATGATGATGAATTGGGAGAGGAAGAAGAAGAAGATCCTGAAGAATTAGTAATGATCGATGAAAGGGATGATGAAGGCGGTAATAATTCCGGAATGGATACCGAGCCTAAAGTTTGAAGAAATTGAGGAAAAGAGTAGAGTTGTATAATAGTAGCTCTAGTTAAGTTAAGTAGTTTTGTTCTCGTACTCGTGGGTTTGTTTGTACATTAGTAAACTCTTTGTAAGGTGTCTAGAGTAAGCTTTGGTACAATTCAATAAAGACATGTGAATAAAGTTTGGTTCGTTATGAGCAGATGCGTCGTACGCGGGGTTCGTATATTCCTGGAACTTCACAAGATGAGGATGGTATTCCAGATCTGCCACCTGTTCCAACCAATTTAGCTGATGCTATAACTGCACTTGTCAATGTGATGGCTGAAAATTCTCGTTTGCTTCATGAGATGGCCCAGAGTAATCAGAATTAGATGTACGGAAACCGTGGACGCCACCATAACCGATAGGAGGCTACATATGTTGATTTCACAGACACAAGACCCCCGGTGTTCACCAAGGCAGATGAACCATTGGAGGCTAATGACTGGCTTCGAACCATGGAGCAGAAATTTGACCTTATCCCATGCACGGAGTATCAGAAACCTATGTTTGCCGCCCAACAACTTAGAGGAGCAGCAAGTGCTTGGTGGGCAAACTTAGTGGCTATGCAACCTGCTGGCATTCCAATAACTTGGGCTGAGTTCCGTACAGCCTTCAGAGCCCATTATATCCCTGAAGGAGTGATGGCTATGAAGCTAGATGAATTCCTTGCTTTGAAATAAGGAGATCAAACCGTGATGCAGTATGTGGGAAGATTTAATCATCTGTCCCAATATGCATTCGAACATGTCAATACTGATGCCAAGAAGAAGAGGTGGTTTATGAGAGGCCTGAATACCAAGTTGCAGACTATGATGACCACTTGCACCAATGTTACTTACCATGAGGCAGTAAATATTGCAATTGCTTCAGAATCAAAGTATCAGCAGCATAAGGAGCTCAAAAAGGAAAAGAGTGTGCCGTCTAGATCTTTTGGTGGAAATCAGAAGAGGCAGAGGGTGATTTATCATCCAGTACATCATAATCGTCCTCCTTATCGTCCGCCGCAGTTCCAAGCTGGGCAACAGTCAAATGTCTGTCCTGCTATAACCTATCCGAGTTCACAGTCAACCAATACTCCTGGTGGCAATGCTCCAACATCCCAGGGTCACAACTATCCGTGTTACAATTGTGGAAGAACTGGTCATTTTTCTAGGAAATGTCCATATCCTAGGTAGGCTAATCAAAATTATCAGAAGGCCCCTGCTAATCAACAACAGGGTCAGGCACCAAACAAGAACCCCAATTAGAATGCTCAAAAGGGCAAAGATGAGAGGAAGACAGGACGTGTGTTCTATATTCAAGCTGGAGAAATTCCAGAAGGGGAGCCAGTGATGATGGGTATGTTTCCTGTTGCCAATCACCCTGCAGTTATACTTTTTGATTCTGGCACATCACATTCATTCATCAATAGAACATTTGTCGTGAAGCATGAAATTTCAATTAGGGCAACAAAGGAAAGTTTCTTTATACAGTCGCCCAGGGGACGTCTATGTACTAAGGAAATGGCATACCAGGTACCCGTAAACCTGGGTGGGCATATTTTTCCCACTACCATGATTATCCTTAAGGATCAGGATATAGATGTAATTTTGGGAATGAATTGGATGTATCAGCATAAGGCTGTTATAGATGCTTTGAATAGGACTTTAAGAGTAAATTTGCCTGATAGTAATTCTCAACTTCTTATCCAACTTCCAACCCTAAGAAGATCAGTGGGCAAGATTTGTGCAACTGCTGTCAAAGAGATTAGAGATATTCTGGTAGTGTGTGAATTTCCGGATGTGTTTCCTGAAGATTTACCTGGTCTACCACCTGATAGGGATGTACAGTTTAATATAGAGTTACAACCTGGAACAGCTCCGATTTCTCGGAGAGCTTATAGGATGCCACCTAAGGAATTGGCCGAGTTGAAGACTCAGTTACAAGAATTGATTGAGAAAGGGTTTATCCAACCTAGTTCCTCACCTTGGGGATGTCCGGCAATTTTTGTGAAAAAGAAAGATGAGACCCTGAGGTTATGTGTTGACTATCGTCCATTGAATGAAGTGACCATCAAGAATAAATATCCATTACCTCGGATAGATCTGCTTTTTGATCAATTGGCCGGAGCCAAAGTTTTCTCCAAGATAGACTTGAGATCAGGGTATCACCAAATCAAGATAAAGCCTGAAGATATTCCCAAAACGGCGTTTACCACAAGATATGGATTATATGAATACTTGGTAATGTCTTTTGGTTTGACAAATGCTCCAGCTCATTTCATGTATCTAATGAACTCAGTATTCATGCCTGAGCTAGACAAGTTTGTAGTGGTGTTTATTGATGACATTTTAGTATATTCCAACAATAAGAAAGAACATGCGGGACATCTCAGAATTATTCTGACCCGTTTGAGAGAACATCAACTATATGCCAAGTTCAGCAAGTGTGATTTTTGGCTTAAAGAAGTGCAATTTCTTGGACATGTCTTGTCAGTCGAAGGAGTTGCAGTTGATCCAAGCAAAGTGAAGGATGTGCTTGATTGGAAACCGCCAACCACAGTTCATCAAGTTCAGAGTTTTCTGGGTTTGGCGGGATATTATCGCCGGTTTATTCTAGATTTCTCAAAAATATCAAAGTCCATAACTGAATTGTTGAAGAACCAAGTTAAGTTTGTCTGGTCATCAGATTGTGAGGAGGCTTTCTAGACTTTGAAGAGACTGTTAACCACTGCACCAGTATTAGCCCAACCTGACATCGAGAAGCCGTTTGATGTTTATTGTGATGCTTCAGGTATTGGTATTGGATGTGTATTGATGCAAGAAGGTCGAGTCATTGCTTAAGCATCCCGACAACTTAAGCAACATGAAGAACACTATCCAACCCATGACTTAGAGTTAGCAGCTGTGGTTCATGCTCTAAAGATTTGGCAGCATTACCTACTTGGTAATACGTGTCATATGTATACAAACCACAAAAGCCTAAAGTATATCTTTACTCAGTCAGAGTTGAACATGCGACAGAGAAGATGGTTAGAACTGATTAAGGATTATGACTTGGAAGTACATTATCACCCCGGTAAAGCAAATGTAGTTGCAGATGCCCTCAGTCGCGAAGGTTATTGCAATTGTCTGACAGTGAGGACAATGGATTTTGAATTTATGTCAAGAAATGGAAAAGTTGAATGTAGAAGTAATTCAACAAGGAAGTTTGACCAACATAATTGTTGAAGCCACTATTCAAGATCAAGTTATTGCTGCTCAGAAGGAAAACAAGGGTATAGCCCATATTAAGGAAAGAGTCAAGAATGGAAAAGCGAAATGCTTTAGCATTGACAATGAAGATGTGTTATGGTTCAAGAATCGCCTGGTGGTACCAAAAGTTCTTGAGTTGCGGCAGTCAATTCTAGATGAGGCACATGCTACTAGGTTATCAATCCATCTGGGAAGCAACAAGATGTACCATGATTTGAAGCAAAGATTCTGGTGGACTAAAATGAAAATAGAGATTGCTAGATATATAGCAAAGTGTGACACTTGTCAAAAGGTGAAAGCTATACATTTGAGGTCTGCTGGTGAATTACAACCATTGCCTATTCCATCTTGGAAGTGGGAGGACATAAGTATGGATTTTATTGTTGGTCTACCCAAGACATCAAAAGGATTTGACTCAGTATGGGTTATTGTAGATCGACTCACTAAGTCAGCGCATTTTCTTCCAGTCAAGACAATATATCCTATGATCCAATATGCCAAAATGTACTTAGCAAGAATCATGAGTCTCCATGGAATACCCAAGACTATTGTGTCAGATAGGGGTACACAGTTTGTCTCCAACTTTTGGAAACAATTGCATTCTTCATTGGGTACCAAACTTCTATATAGTACAGCTTATCATCCGCAGACTGATGGACAGACTGAAAGGGTTAATCAAGTACTTGAAGATATGTTAAGGTGTTGTGTCCTTAACTATTCCAATAAGTGGGACGAATGCTTACCTTTGGCCGAGTTCTCATACAACAATAGTTATCAGGAAAGTATTAGAATGGCTCCATTTGAAGCACTCTATGATCGTAGATGTAGGACATTATTGAGTTGGTCTGAGCCTGGAGAAAGAAGATTCTTTAGAGTTGACCTTGTGAAAGAAACAGAAGACAAGGTTAGACAAATACAGAGTAATTTAAAGATAGCTCAGTCCCGCCAAAAGAGTTATGCGGATAGACGACGGAGACCATTGGTATTTACCAAAGGAGATTTTGTATATCTAAAAATATCACCAATGAAGGGAGTTACCCGTTTTGGTGTTAAAGGAAAGTTGGCACCTCGATACATTGGACCATATCAAATTTTAGAGAGGTATGGAAAAGTGGCATATCGCTTGCAATTACCTGAACATCTCGCAGCTATGCATGATGTGTTCCATGTTTCTCAATTGAAGAAGTGTCTCCGAGTGCCTGAACAGAATGTTGAAGTTGAAGGAGTGGAACTAGAACTGGATTTAACTTATTCTGAATATCCTATCCGAGTGTTAGATCAGAAAGATCGTGTTACTCGAAGACGGACAATCAAGTTCTATAAAATACAATGGAATCAACATTCACAAGAGGAAGCTACTTGGGAATCAGAAGACTACTTGTTAGAAAAGTTTCCAGAATTTCTAGCGTCAATATAGAATAGAATAATGTTAGTTGAGCTCGGTTGCTACAAGTTGTGTTTTGTAAAGTAACCTCGGCTGCTTTATGGACAGAGTTTGTATGTGTTCTCGCGACATATTTCCTTTTCCATTACTTACCCTATGGCTTTGAATCTCGGGGCGAGATTTCTTTTAGGGGGAAGGATTGTAACACCTCGGGTGTTTAAATATTAAAATCTGACATATCATCATATGCATTGCAAAGCATTTGCATTTGGTGAAACTTTGATATGCATACACTAATACAAGTTTATATTTATGTGGTATGTGTTGCAATGTATTGTTTGACTCAAGTTCAATGTTTGTTTGGATTTTGAATTTTTTCGAGAAAACCCCGCTTTTAACATTTAAACCCTACCCTAAAAATCCATTTCAAAATCTAAGCATATTTTGGGGTTGGGCCCAAAAGCAAAAGTGTAGAGCTTAATAAGTTATACAAAGTTTATCTTTGGAGTTTTTCAAGTTGTTTAGAAAATTTTTGAGTAAATCAAAAAGGCGTAATTCGGTAAATTTCCCTATTCAAATTCAAAAGTTCATTTCAAAATCTATACCGAATTAGGAGATGGTTATAAAAGCAAAGTTGTAGAACTTTTGATTTTGAACAACTTTTATTTTTGGAGATTTTTGAGTTGTTATGAAAATTTGGGAGTAATTTATGAATTTTGGTGAATGGCAAACTTGTAATTTCGATGAACAGTGTTCACCGCTTGCGCTACACCGCCGGCGAGCTTCGGCTTGCTTCCAGTCGCGCGCGTGGTCGTCTAGGCGTCGCGTTGGCGCGCTGAAGGCTTCGTCATGGCTTCTTTGCGCTTCCTTGGCTGCCCTATAAAGCTCCGGAGCCACCGCCGTTCTTCTTCTTTGTTCTCTGTTTTTCCCGTCGTCGTTGCTCCATCTCCGGCGAGCCCGTGCCGTCGTTGTCGTGCTCCACCGTCACTGATAAGCTAGTCCCAGCTCTGCCTGAACCTTGTGCGTCCATCTGACCCACCAATTTGGCTTGTCTTCACCGAAAACTCGAGTTTCATCGCCTTCTTCCTCGCAGCCGGTAACCTCACCGTCGCATGCGCATCTCCATGGCCAGAGCTCATCGGTGAGCCGTTGCCCTTGATTGGTGTACCTTTAGCTTCGTCTCGATGCCGTGGTGCTTAATATCTTGTTGATTGCTCGTTTTGTCCACCACAGCCACTGGAACACCGCCGTCGCCATTGCTCGCACCGCCGTGATCGCTGTGAACGTCGCCCCGCTTCACCGTTGCTTCTCCGGCCTTAATTCTTGCTTGAACGTGTTCGTGGTGAGCTACTGGACCTTTCCATGCCCTCTGTTTCCCCGTTTTCGGCTTCGTTTCGCCGGCGTAGCATTGCCGTGCCACCGCATCCGCCATGGCCGGCGTTGAGCTAGCATAGGACCGTTATCGGAGCAAGTAGGGACGTCAATAGATGCGCCTAGTCTTAATGAACGTTTTGGTACCTTGGCCATCGCCATTGGACTCATCGTCGGCGAGTTATCTCCGGTCAGAGCCGTTGCTGCCGTGGTCAACGTCGGAGGTTGAAGATGACATGTGGGACCCGTTGTCAGTGACTCAGCGTTCAAATGGATTTTTCTATTTTCATATTTGAATGAATAGTGTCTGTTTTTGTTATTTTTGTGTAGATTTATTTAGAGCTCCAAAAATTATGAAAATTTTTGAGTAACTTCTCTATGAGGTATAGTATTTAAGAAAAATATGAAATAATGTTTTTCAGTAATTTTTAAATGTGATAAAAATTGCTCAATTTATTCATAAATGGATTTCCATGATTTTTCTAGGCTTATTTATTTATCCAAAAATTATGAAATTTGTTTTGCCACTTAGTTAACATGTAATGAACATGTACTAAAATTTTGAGCTCAATCAGAATAAGTTGATTTATTTCATAATTTTGAATTAAATAATTAATTCATAAAAGCAAATAGTAACCTTTAATGATTTAGGTTTTTGTTTGGACTTTTGGATTGAGTGATGACCTTGGGTCATTTGTTGTTAATGATCCTTGGCAGTTGATGTATGTGTTATGAAAAAGATTTAGTTTGTTTGACTTGCAACTGTACCGCGAAGGAAAGTTGTATTTAAATTATTAATTTTGCATCCATCATCGAGCATCATATTTCGTATTCCGCATCATGTTAAACATGGCATTGTTATTACGTGTAGTGAATGAAGGTGAAAACGTCGTAGTTAATCAAGTTGTTGAGGAGGTTAATCCGTCTGTTGAGGTCGGATCGAATACTTGTGTAACGTCGCAGGAATCGGACTTTTCCGTCAACGAAGGCAAGCCCCGGATGCATACAACCCTACCTTGTGTTTTACAAATTAATTTCGCTTTTGCTTTCCGTTACTACATTAAGTGATTAAGAGTTAAGTAAAAGCCTAATTGGTGCATTACCACCATTGTTATTCCATATTTACCCTATTACCTGTTTTGAACTCGTATATGCCTAGTTTTGCTTAGCTATGCGTAGAACGATGAAAGTCGGGTGACTACCTGCCACCTGCTAGTTTTAAATGGAACATTGGTTAATTATGTTAGCATGTGATATGGGAATGTGGAGTAATAAATCTAGACCGGGCGGACTCGGTGTGTGTGAGCCACCAGACATGGAGGTCTTGTGAGCGGGTTCTTTCCGCCTGTGTCGATTAAGGCACGTCCGTTGTTGAATTGTATGAGGTGAGAATTTGTAGTACTAACCACGTACTCTGGTAAGCCTGAACTTGGCAATTCTATTACGAGAATGGCTACTCGCACACTGGGAGTGGAGAGATGGCGGGAATAGCGTGTACCCATGTGGCCATGGGCTGGAATGGTGGAGTACTGTGTTCTCAGGTGGCGCGGACCCGTTCTTGTTTTAGAGGATCCGAGGGTAGGTTGGTATATGGAGGTCAGGGACCTACATATGTCGTGTGGTCTGGAATTCCCAGCTGGGTTTATAATCGGTTCGAATCGTCATTGCTCCTCGGTTATGGAGACTCAACTCACTGTTCATCATCGTAGAATTAATAACCGAAACTTGAATAAGGCTTGTGAAGGTGCTGAATATGAAGTTTCATGATCTCAGTGCGGATCGTGTCAGCTTTGTATATAATTCTTGAGAAGTTTTCTATATAAAGAATGTTGTTAAAAGAGCTTTTACGCAAAAGAACTTTGATCATTATTAAAGCTATACCTTGAATCCCTGAGCCTGCATTACTGAGTTTATCAGTTAATATTTCGGATAAGTCTTGTTGAGTACTTTTGTACTTAGGGTTCATTGACCCCTTGTTGCAGGTGAGCCTCATGAGCAGATCTGTTTTGGATCGTGCTGCATGACTATCGTTCATTCTGACGATGAGAAGTAAATGTGTGATCCTTGGGCAGGATGTTTATTTTGTGTGTTATGTATATATTAATTATGCCACTCCACTACTACTATGGTTTGTAATAATTAAAGAACTTAGTTTGTAAGGTTTGAAATAACTGGTTTGTAAACTATGTTATCGTAAGACTTCCGCTGTTTTTACTCTGGTTTTGATATTTGAATAAATGTTGTAATACTACAATGACTCTGTAACGTGATCCTGCTCGGAAATCGTGGATGATTCGGGGTTCCCCGAGGACACCCGACAGTCTTTTTAAGTTTATGGAAACATATGCATAGATGTCAGAGGTCGTCGGACAGTGATAGGTGCATGTGGGCCCTATAACTTAGGAGGTTCTGCCACACAAGCTACAGCCGCTTCTGGAGGGCCTGGAGAGGCTGCGGGACCACTGCCTTATGGCGGCTGTAGTCGTGGTGGCCTTCCACCATCGGAGGGTGCTGCCGCTAATGGCTCAGCGGCGGCGCATATTCGACATGAGACTGGATGAGCCGATTGAGGGCATCCGAATGTCCGCCTTCTCCCTCTCTGACGAGGAGATTCTACGGTGGGTGAGGGAGACAGTGGAGGGGTGGCTGAAGAGCGGTGGTCTGACCCCTATCGCGATGCGCCCATTGCGGGGGTACCTCTCTCTAGTAAGTCACATGCTGCTGCAGCCCCCCAGGCCTCCTTGTTCCTCACCGTTTTCCTGTTCCCTTACTTGTGTTCGTTGTTCCTGTAGGGGATGAGGGACGTGCGAGCCTCCCCGTCGCCCGTTCCCAAGGACGCAGAGCGGCGGGCGGTGAACCGGAAGCACGCCGAGGCGCAGAAGAGGCGGAAGGATGCCGTGGAGGCAAAGCACAAGAGGAAGATCCTCGAGCGCGAGGAGCTGGAGAAGCGCCACCGACGGCAGAGGCAGGATGGTCTCCTAGTGGAGGCGTCTCCATCACCGTCACTGTCGATGGGTTCTTTGGACGGAGATGACGAGAGCGAGATGGGGTGGGGTCCCCTGGATCATCTCCCTGACATCGGGGAGATAGCGCTCGGGGCGTCGGCGAGCAGCTCGGCGCTTCTAGGAGGAGGAGAGGACGCCTCGGGGCTAGCGATCACCCGCTCTGAGGCCGAGGCCGACACGCATGAGGCACGGGCATTAGGAAAGCGCGCTGTCAGCCTGGTGGGCTCGATGGCAGAGGTGGAGCAGGTGGCGGGATCCGGTGAGGGTTGGCCAGCACCAACAGATATGGAGGTCGCGCCACCGCCGCCGCCACCACCGTTGCAGCGGAGGGTCGCAGTGTTGAAGCGCCTGCACCCCCGCTCGAGGTGAGTGTTTTCTCAGCGGAGTTGCAGTACCTCCCACTCATCCCTTGGCCACATGCTGACTTTGTGAATCGGGACACCTTTAGGTCTCGGGCTGAAGAAGCGACGGCCTCTACCAAGGCCCTCGCTAGGCAGCTGGGGGTGGAGCAGGGTGCGCACCTGCTAGCGAAAGGCACCCTGGCAGAGGCCCTCGAGGTGGCCGAGGCCTCCTGGATCGAGGCTGTGGTCTAGAAGGGAAAGGTCAAGGGTGAGTCCTGTTCCCCTCGTTTTACTTGTTTTTCTTGCGTTCGACTCCTAACTCCCTGGTGTGATGTAGAGCTGGAGCAGGAGGCTTCTAGGGCAGCCGAGGCTTCTCGGGTCGAGGTCCAAGGCTAGAAGGAGAAAGTCGAGGCCTCTCAGGTCGAGGCCCAGCGCTGGAAGGAGAAAGCCGAGGCCTCTCGGGTCGAGGCCCAGCATAGGGAGGAGAAAGCCAAGGGTGAGTCCCATAAGCATCTGCTCCTATTTGGCTTGTTTTCCTTTACGCTTAACCCCATTCCGTTTGTTTTGGTGCAGAGTTGGAGAAGGAGGTCACCTGGGTCGCTGAGGCTTCCATCGCGGTGCAGGCGGAGCTCGATGCCGAGATCGGGGAGCACAACGTGCTGCAGAGTGCTGCCCGTACCATGTGCGAGGCCCTGGAGGCTGAGGGGGCCCAGTCGGGCAGCTCCCTTAGGAGCCGCTTGGTCGCATTGAGCGACCAAGTGCGCGAGCGACTTCGGGGGGTGCTGCACGCGGGCATCAAGCGTGCCCTAGCCATCGTCTCCTCGCACTACTCTGGCATCGACCTCGAGGCCATCAGTGATGGCTACGTCTTGCTAGAGGACGATGAGGAGGCCGATGAGGAGGTCGCGAAGCTAATGGAGTCAGCTGAGGGCCCTAGCACGGCGCTGGCCAAGCTGTTTGAAGAGGAGGTGGTCCCTCCCCCGCCGTCTGCCGATGCTGGAGACCCTGAGCCCTGACCTAGGCCCAAGAGGCCATGTAAATAAATTAGGGATTACATTGTAGTATCATAACGCTGGTGGCCTATCGAGGCCTTCTTGAAATACTTATGCGTCTACGCTTCTTAATCGTTTTTTATTGTATTTCCGAGCCTCTGCCCTCTGTCTCGTTTCTGAACAAATCTCTTGCCAAAAAACTACCTCGGAGCCTAAGCTGCCCCTCAGGCAAAAGGTGGTGAGGGAGTGCCATAGCCCGGAGGCGTAGGCCGTCTCGCGACTCAGCCGGCATTTTGGCCTTAAGACAGTCTTTCGGTCCTTAGGTTTTTTACCATCGATTTGTTGGAGCACGCTAGAGAGTTTGGTGTAGAATTTTTTTTTCGAAAAACAACTACAAAATGGTGCGTGGGACTTAGGGTGGAGTCCCCCTTCTAGCCCCTGAGGGAGGCTTGGTTCTACAGAGGCAGAGCTATGTCATGTTCGAGCCCCACAGTGGGCACCTCTACAGAGGCGGAGCCGAGTCTCCCTAATGGAGTTATCGTATCGCTGAGGCCCTTGATGGGCCCGGGGGGTTTCTCAAAAAATTGGAACAACTAAAGAACGCTTGTTAATTGTATTTCGAGAGAATGTATACAATGCTTGGAAATTTAAGGGTAAAAGCGACGTAGCTGTTCTATGTTCTAAGCATTGGTGAGGATTTCGCCCTTCTCGTTGGCTAGCTTGTAGGTCTCAGGCTTCAGCACTTGGGCGACGATGTACGGTCCTTCCCATGGTGGGGTCAGCTTGTGGCGGCCCTTGTTGCTCTGCCTTAGCCTCAGCACCAGGTCGCCCACTTTTAGGTCTCGGCTTCGAACATGCCAGGCTTGATAGTGTCGTAGGGCTTACTGGTACTTGGCCACATGTAGCAGCGCAATGTCTCAGGCTTCCTCTAGTTGGTCGAGGGCATCCTCGTGGGCGGTGTGGTTACTTTGCTCGTTGTAGGCCTGTAGCCTTGGGGAACCGTATTCCAAGTCAGTGGGGAGGATGGCCTCAGCTCCGTAGACCAGGAAGAACGGTGTGAACCCCATGGCTCGGCTAGGGGTGTTCCTCAGGCTCCAGATTACCGGTGGGAGTTCGGCAAGCCATTTCTTGCCAAATTTCTTCAATCGGTTGTATATTCTTGGCTTAAGGCCTTGTAGGATCATGCCGTTGGCACGCTCTACTTGGCCATTTGTCCTAGGATGTCCTACGGCCGACCAGGCCACACGGATGTGGTGGTCATCGCAGAACGTCAGGAACTTGTGGCTGGTGAACTGCGTCCCATTGTCGGTGATGATGGTGTTTGGAACCCCGAACCTATGGATGATATCAGTGAAGAACAGCACCGCTTGGTCGGACTTGATTCGATTGATCGGACGAGCCTCGATCCACTTGGAGAACTTATCGATTGCTACCAGCAGATGGGTGAAGCCCCCGGGGGCCTTCTACAGAGGCCCAACCATGTCGAGCCCCCACACGGCAAACGACCATGTGATGGGGATGGTTTGGAGAGCTTGGACCGGGAGATGCGTCTGCCGTGCGTAGTACTGGCATCCCTCGTAGGAGCGTACTAGCTTGGTGGTGTCAGCAACAGCCGTTGGCCAGTAGAACCCTTGGCGGAAAGCGTTTTTGACGAACGTCCAGGGCGCTGCATGGTGCCCGTAGGCTCCCGCGTGCAAGTCCCAAAGTAGGGCTCGACCTGCCCCGGTGGTGATGCATCGTTGGAGGACGCCAGATGGGCTTTGCCTATACAACTCGCTGTTGCTAAGGACGTAAGTCTTGGCTCACCGAGCAAGCCATCGGGCTTCAGTCCTGTCTGCAGGAAGCTCTCCTCGGACGAGACAATCAAGGAACGGGACTCGCCAGTCCATGCCCTGGTTGGCCTCGGGATGCTCCGTGTTGACTTCCATGACCTCAGGCTTGGCCAAAGGAGTCTCAGCGACAGAGGGGGCCTCGAGCCCTGCGGGGGGCTCGACCACTGGGCCCTCTTCCACCGCCGAGGCGTAGTCGATGGAAGGCTTGTGGAGGTCTCTGGTGAAGATGTTCGGGGGGACCGGGGCCCACGCCGCGCCATCTTTGCTAGTTCGTCCGCGGCCTTGTTGAATTTACGCGTGATGTGGTTGAGTTCGAGACCGTCGAACTTGTCTTCAAGGCGACGTACTAGCTTGCAGTGCGCCTCCATTTTGGGGTCATGGCAATTTGACTCCTTCATCACTTGATCAATGATGAGCTGCGAATCGCCCCATACGTCGAGACACCATACTCCAAGTTCGATGGCGATCTGCAAGCCGTTGACGAGGGCTTCGTACTCGGCTGCGTTATTGGAGGCGGCAAAGTGGAGCCGAATCATGTAGCGCATGTGTACTCCGAGGGGCAAGATGAAGAGCAGGCCCACGCCTGCCCCACTCTTCATCAGGGACCCGTCAAAGTACATGGTCCAGTATTCCGCCTGGACTTGAGCAGGTGGTAGTTGTGTGTCGGTCCATTCTGCCACGAAATTAGCCAAGACCTTAGATTTAATTGCTTTCTGAGGCGCAAAAGACAGGGCTTCCCCCATGAGTTCGACAGCCCACTTGGCTATCCTACCCGAGGCCTCCCGGTTATGGATTATCTCCCCCAGGGGAAAGATGACACCACGGTGACCGGGTGGGACTTGAAGTAGTGACGCAGCTTGCGTCGAGCCAAGACTATGGCGTAGATCAGCTTCTGGATGTGGGGGTAGCGCGTCTTGGTCTCGGAGAGCACTTCGCTGATGAAGTAAACAGGTCGTTGGACGGGTAGGGCGTGCCCCTCTTCCTGCCTCTCGACCACCACGGCCACGCTGGCCACTTGGGTCATTGCGGCGACGTAGAGTAAGAGGGCCTCGCCCTTGGCCGGTGGTACCAGGACGGGAGGATTGGTGAGTAATGCCTTGAGCATGGCGAGGGCTTCTTCGGCCTCGGGGGTCCAAGAAAAGCGTTTCGATTTCCTCAAGAGGCGGTATAGAGACAAGCCTTTTTCACCAAGGCGCGAGATGAAGTGGCTCAGGGCCGCAAGGCATCCCATAACCCTCTATACTCCCTTGAGGTCTCGGATTGGCCCCATCTTGGTCACGGTCGAGACCTTCTCCGGGTTGGCCTCGATGCCGCGTTCCGAGAGTATGAATCCAGCCCCATGTTGGAAAGGGACTTTTGGACATGCTTTGTTTAGACTGATGTAGTCTACACACATTCTCCACTTTCCATTTTTCTTCTTAACTAATACAGGATTAGCTAACCACTCCGGATGGGATACTTCTTTGATGAATCTAGCTGCTAAAAGCTTCTGCACCTCCTCGCCGATGGCCCTGCGCTTTTCCTCATCGAATCGGCACAGGTGCTGCCTCACCGGTCTAGAGCCAGCCCGGATGTCCAAGGCGTGCTCAGCGACCTCCCTTGGTATGCCTGGCATATCCGAGGGACTCCACGCGAACATATCGGCATTCACGCGAAGAAAGTCGATGAGCATGGCTTCCTATTTGATGTCAAGGATGGCGTTGATCCTCAGCGCCCGGTCATCGGGGCAGATGGGATCGATCGGGACGAGCTTGACGACTTCCGTGGGCTCAAAAGTCCTGGCGCAATGCTTGGAGTCAGGCGCCTGGCTACCGAGTCGGTCGAGGTTGACGATGAGGGTCTCGGCCTCTACGACAGCCTCGGCGTACTCGATGCACTCGACGTCGCAGTCGTATGCATGCTCGTACGTGGACTCGACAGTGATGACGCCATTGGGGCCAGGCATCTTGAGCTTGAGGTAGGTGTAGTTGGGGACCGCCATGAACTTGGCGTAGCATGGCCGCCCCAGGATGGCGTGGTATGTTCCCTTGAACCCGACCACCTCGAAGGCGAGGACCTCCTTGCGGTAGTTGGAGGGAGTACCAAAGCAAACGGGTAGGTCGATGCACCCGAGGGGCCACATGCGCTTCCCGGGCATGATGCCGTGGAAGGGCGCGGCATCACCTCGGAGCTGTGACTGGTCGAGCTCAAGGAGCTCTAGGGTGTTGGCGTAGAGGATGTTGAGGCCGCTGCCTCTGTCCATCAATACCTTAGTGAGCCGGGTGTTGTCGATGATGGGGTCGACGACAAGTGGGTACTGCCCAGGGTTCGGGACATAACCAGGGTGGTCATCCTAGTCGAAGGTGATTGCCTCCTGAGACCAGTTGAGGTACCGGGGAGCGGCCACCTTCACCGAGAAGACCTCCTGGCGCTCCCTCTTCCGCTGGCATGCCGTGAGGCATGCTGAAGGCCCGTCGAAGATCATGAAGGCGTTGTGCACCTCGGGGAACCCGTCATCCTTGTCGTCGTCCCTGTTGCCAGTGCCCCTTCTCTTGGCATCATCGTCGGGGAGCCCGAGCTTAGCGTAGTAACGCCGGAGCATGGTGCACTCTTCAAGGGCGTGCTTCACCGAGCCCTGGTGGTAAGGGCAGGGCTTCTTAAGCATATCATCGAAGATCCCGGGGCCTCTAGGGCCTCGGGGATTCTTGCGCTCTGCGGCCGTGACTAGGCCGGCCTCAAGGACTTCTTGATTCCCCTGGCGACCCTTCTTCTTTTTCTTGGGGAGGTGGGGAGTCGAGGCCCCGAGGGCCTCGTCCCTCCGCTTCCCTTGGCGTCGTTGTCGGGGAAGATGGCCCCAATGGCCTCTTCACCCAAGGCGAAGTTGGTGGCAATGTCGAGGAGCGCGGCCATCGAGGTTGGTACATTCCTGCCCAACTCTCGGACCAGGTCTCGATAGGTGGTGCCGGAGAGGAAAGCTTGGACAATTTCCGAGTCGCCGACGTTTGGCAACTCGGTGCATTTCTTGGAGAAGCGCTGGATGAAGTCTCGGAGAGACTCGTTCGGCCCCTGGCAACAACTCTTGAGGTCCCAGGAGTTCCCAGGGCGCACGTATGTGCCCTGAAAGTTCCCGACAAAGACCTTTACCAAGTCGCGCCAATCGTGTATCTACAAGGGAGGGAGGTGTTCGAGCTAGGCTCGCGCCGAGTCTGACAAGAACAGTGGGAGGTTGCGGATGATGAGAAGGTCATTGTCCGCGCTGCCTTGCTGACAAGCCAGGCGGTAATCGGCCAGCCAAAGTTTGGGATTGGTCTCGCCGCTGTACTTTGTGAGGCTGGCCGGTTGCCGAAACCGAGCTAGGAAATGAGTGACGCGGATAGCTCTGCTAAAGACTCGAGGGCCAGGTGGCTTAGGAGAAGGACTGTGGTCCTCCCCGCTGTCGTAGTGGCCACCCTAGTGCAGATGGTAGCCTCGGGCGGGCCCCTTGCTATCGTGGCGCCATCGCCTATCGACCACCTCGTGGTCGCCTTGCGCCTCGCGTCGATTGCCGAGGTGGTCGTGCAGCAAGGGGATCCTGTCGGCTGTCGGTGCCCGAGCGAGCTCAGGGCAAACCGAGGCCTCCCCATCCTGCCGAGGCGGTGCCATGGGAAGCTCCGAGGCGCCTCCGTGCCGTTAGGAGGCAGAACTTTTGGCCTGCTGCACCGCGGTGGTCTCGAGGAGATTCTAGAGCTCGCCAAGGACCCGTCGCCCCTCTGTGGTAGAGGGCTCAGGCATCATTCGGACTAGCATCGCCGTAGCCGCGATGTTCTGGCTAGCGCGATTGAAGATTGAGGGTTGCTCACCCCCTTCGTCGTCGTTGATGCGGTGGTGAACGTCGCGAGCCCTCTACCGGGCCCCTCTGCCATCACCGCAACCTCGCTGCTCCTGCTTGAGAGTGTCTCAAAGCTGCTACAAAAGGAGTCGGTCTTGTTCGACCTTGGCCTGAAGCTCACGGAGCTGCTCCAGGTCCGAGCGTTGGAGTTGTCTAGGGGTAGGGTTCTCGTTCTGTGCTGCCGGTGGGACAACGCGTGGAGGTGTGGCGTCGCCTGCTCCCTGGCGAAGCAGGGAGCGGTTGCCTGCCCCTTCATCCTCATCGCCTACGCTCGGCATCCCGAGTCTGACGTGGAAGCACTCGCGAGTGGGGTCGTAAGTGCCTTCGTCGTCAGAGTTGGAATAGCCGAAGCAGTAGTCGCTCGCGGCCAGGAAGCGGCGCATGGCTTCAGGGTCACGAAGTCCGGAGAAGTCCGCCCTAGCCCATGCCTCGTCCTCCTCTGAGGAGTCAGCGTGGGTGTGGGTCAAAGTCGTGGTATCGAAGTCAAGCGCAAAGCGTTGGTGGCGTCCTAAGGGTTCTGCGTGAGCAGAAGCATAGGCGGAAGCATAAGTGGCGGTGGCATTTCTCAACCCGAAGGGGTACGGGGATGGTGCCATCGCCAAGGTTTGCTCCGCCGAAGTCGACTCCTCAGGAGGCGGCGGGGTAGAGCTTGATGACGGGGCATCGCCGCACGCCACCAGCGTCTTTCCCTTGTCTAGGCTCAGGCTAGACAGGTCTCCAACCAGGGACCTTGTGCCAACAGCTGGGCATGGGATACCGGTGGAACACGGTGTGTCGTCATGAGCTCGTGTGGTGTCGGGGTGGCTCCGCTCGTGTCGTGCTTGGCGAGCGCGACGAGAGCGACCGCTCGGGCGCCGTCTGTGCCTGGGCTGCTGGTGCATGATGTCGTCGTTGGTCGGTGGGGCTCGGGGTGTAAGGAGTACCATATCGTACTCACATCCTAGAGACATGAACTCTAGGCTCCCGAACCAGATCACCGTGCCGAGATGCAGTGGTCGTACGGGGTCTGCCATCCGGAACTCGTTGGGGTGATGAAGCTGACACGCAGAGGCCCCTACCTGGCGCGCCAACTATCGGTGTTTTGGACTGCGGGTCCTCGACTAACTAGTGAAAATATACTGCGTGCCCCTAATCCCGGATGGTGATGCAAAGAGATACAAGGTTTATACTGGTTCAGGCGATAGGTGCCCTACGTCCAGTCTGAGAGATCGATCTTGTATTTCTTACACCAAAATGCTCGTAGTAGGGGGTTACAAGTAGGGCGAGAGATGGAGCTAGTCCTAGGTCTCTGCGTGGAGCGGTGTGGGTTGCTTGAGATGTTGATCTCAGGTAGCGGGGAAGCGTGCGCGTTACAGAGTGTCGAGTGTGTGTTCGTCTATCCCCTTAGTTCCCCCAGAAACGGCCCTGGTCCCTCCCTTTTATAGTTGAAGGGGGGGGACAGGGGTGATACATGTGTTAGCTACGTGGCATCGTGCGAACAGAGGCGGCATGTCCGAGCCCTGTAGCCCGTTACTGTGGCGGCATGGTCGATGGAGTGGTCCTGCCCTTGAAGTGCTGGAGCAACGCGCCGGTCACATCCGATCCTGTGCGACATGGGAGGCGGGCGACGTGCCGGTCGCTGTGTGTTGACCGCGTGAAGAGCCGAGGCTCAGTTGGTGCCGAGGCCGAGCCGTCGTGGGGGGCTTGGGGGCGCGAATCCCAAGGTTGCCGAGACCCTGAGGTAGACTGCCGAGGCGTGGAGGGAGCAGTTGATCCTGTTCACTGATTCCGAGGCTATAGTGGCCCAGACTTGACTCCCCACGCCGCGTTGTTCCTGGAGCAGGGGTTAGGTAGCACAGTGCAGTGTGGGCGCCGATCGTGGGCACAATACCGAGCACAGCGGCCGGTAACCCCTGCCCTGTCCTGTCTTGGACGGCATGGCTTCGATGTGACTTGCGTCTCGTCGGCCACTCCGCCGTGTCGAGCCGTCGTCCGGCTGATGTCGTGGGAGTGGTTGGTCGCATTGATTGGGCGTGACGTTCTGTCAGGGAGATCGGCCGAGGCGGAGGCGGCGGGGTTGTTTGCCGAGCCGGCCTCGAGCGAGGCGGAGAATCGGCACCTCGTCCGAGGCTTGAGGCTTCACGCGCAGGGCCTCGTGCGGGACGGAGAATCGGTAGATCGTCCGAGGCCACTCGTGCGAGGCCTCGATCGAGGCGGAGAGTTGGTGGCCTCGGACATGGTTGGGGTTAAGCCAATAGTTATCTCTTGGCTTTGATTTTTAAAGGGTTTAAGCAATTAGCTTGGGCTCTTGCTTAGGGGACTCCTTTTTATGGTACCCGACAAAAACGTTCGTCTCGCGATTTCCAACCAAACTGTGCAATTAGTTTTTTTTCGTCTACATTTAACGCTCCATGCACGTATCGCAAGATTCGATGTGATGGATACTGTAGCACTTTTTGGAAAAACTTTTCGCGAACTAAACAAGGGGTCATTCAACCTTGCACAATACCCCTTACCTTGAAACAGTAATGAAACTCCCATCAAGCACGTGTTGTATTACATTATTTTAGCTATGTTTTGTTTTGATTTTTTGTTTGATCTGGCAAAAGTTAGCAGCAGACTGTCTTGCTGCTGAACTATTCAACTGTATTTTTCTATATTCTATTTTTCTTCTATTGTTCTTCAAAATGTAAACAAATATTGTGAAATCTCACTGAAGCTACATCAATGTCCCTAAGGAATTTTAGAAATGCAAGTCTTGTCAATTGCATGCATTTTGTGATGGACATTATCTCCTTAGATTGCTGCTTCTCTTCTCTTCTCTTAAAGGTATCTGGTCCTGCTGCAAGTGCCTACAACGGTCACTCTTGGAGCAGAGGAAAGGAGGAATACCTGTCTTCACGGGGGCTAAGTGATGCTACTTACGTGATTAATGCAGCCGAACTTAGGGAAGATGTACTTGGTCCCCTTGTGCCCTGTAGTTTCCAGGTAAAGTGCTGATGATTGCATTGATTGTGTAGTTCCGTCACTATTTGGCACATTGGAATCTTTTAGTAAAAATTACTGAGTTCACGGGTTGTCTGCTAAGATATGGATATTTTCTTGTTCGTATCTTCTGCTCATTGAAGTCTCATATTTTCCAGTATCCTTTTCTTTGCAGGACATACTTGGTTCTAGTCCAAATCAACTGGCTCCAAATCATATAGGCTTCCATAATGTTATAGCATCTCAGACTGGAGCACAATATGTTGATCTGAACCATGTAAGTATTGCAAGAACTCAAATATCAGCAATAAAATCAACATCATCCTCATATTGGTGTCTAATATGATACACAATCCTCAGATGCCAACTAAAGGCTGAGTGGATATGAAAAAGAGGAAGATTCGAATTCTCTAAGGCAGAGTGGATATGAAAAAGAGGAAGATTAGAATTCTAACACATGCATTTCCCCTTGTAATGGTATTTCACATGGCTGGCATCATAAGTTCATAAACCATAAATAAGCATGTACTCCCTCCATTCCAAATTATAAAACGTTTTAGCTTTTCTAGAATACATTGCTTTTACTATGTTTCTAGACATAGCGTATATCTAAGTCATAGCAAAAGCTATGTATCTAGAGAAGCCAAAACGTCTTATAATTTGGAATGGAGGGAGTATTTAATTTCCAAAGCAACTTGCCTAGCAAATCGGCATATGTCTGATGTGAAATGCGTATTAACAAATGAAACTATGCATGGATTTTGTATATGTGAATCCATGCTTGTACTGATTTAAACAAACTATACATGTACATAAGAAATTTAGAAATCCATGGGAGATGAACTTGACCTTTAATCTTAGGCAAGTTGTTTTTTCCCTTACTGGCATGGTGTCTCAAGCACTATTATCTCAATGTGCCTATTCAGTCATAAAAGCTTATTATGTACCTCTCAACTCACCGCTTGTGTTAGTATTGGCATTTGCTGTATGTGTATGATGAGCTTATGCTGCAGGAAGCCAGATCTAGTTCCTTTGGGCATATCTCGCCAGCAAATTTCAATCATATTGGAGCTGTTGATGCACAACCTATCTCAAAACAATACGTAAGTTCAATCATGTTTGGGCTAATTACTTTCCACCTTTTCCACAATACTTGCACCTATCAGTCTCTTCAGTTTCCATGCAACTATTTTATTGAAAATATTGTCTAGATTATGCTCTGTATCAAGTAAACTAAACAGTATTGACTCAGTATGATTCTATGGTGAATACTCTTTAACTTTGTTGTGCGATAATATGAACCAGACTTCGTTGTGTAACATTATGGACCAGACAGGTCTTGAACCACATATCTATTGCCACTAAATTTGTATTCGGCAACTTAAAAAGAAAAACTCTCTGAACTTGGAATGGTAGCATTTTATATCCAAAATCAAGATGTAGTTCATGATTTAGAGAAGAATTTTTGAACCTTCTGTACTTTGCAGTCCTTTAAGAAAGCTAGTTCAAAATCTAGGTTTCAGGCTTTTGGTTGATTTCTTCTTTTCCTTTACGTTTGAGGCTCTGAGTCCTGGTACTTTTCTTGTCCTCTGGAGACTTATTGTATATTATTTGTGCCGTGTACTTTTCACTGTCCTTAGAAAAGACTGGTGCATTAGTAATCTATATGGGGGGGGGGGGTTTGGAAACTTAATGTAGAACAACAAGGCTATCAACCCTTTATACCTTTTAAATGATATTACTTTGTGCTGTTGAGGGAAAGTGTTGCATGTGGACAAATTATGGTAATCAAACAGATTGCGAGGCTTGTTCATTTAAGTCTGCATTCTTGCATACAAAAGATTCTAGCTAAAAGAGATTTATGGTAGTGCTAGAAACAAATTACAATGCAAGGCTCAAGTACTGATTTATCTTAGCTACATGTTTTTATGCACTTGCATGATTCAGATTCATGTCTTGTGATGCTTCCCAGTTCCCATCATACATGATATTTATTTTCATGCATAAGTTGATACTGGGTTTTGCACTTATCTGGTTATTCAGATGGTGGGTATTCTTCATTTTGATGGTGCTTCAAAAGGGAACCCAGGAAAAGCAGGTGCTGGAGCTGTGCTTATGACTGAAGATGGTAGAGTGGTATAATCAAATACCTAGTGCATTTAAAAAATTTATTGTTTGCGGTTGCTCCATCTATCTCTGGGTTCACTGATGTTATCACATAACCTTGAAGATATCTCGGCTTCGTGAGGGTCTTGGTGTCGCTACTAATAATGTTGCTGAGTATCGGGGCCTGATCTTAGGACTGAAATATGCGATTCGGCATGGATTCAAGAGAATTAAAGTACATGGGGACTCTCAACTTGTCTGCAATCAGGTATGGCTTTTTTCACTATAAGTAATATAAGTAATCAAAGCTTCATCCCTTACTTTACTTGGTTGTCTAGCTTCTCTGTTTTGTCATGATAGACATTTCATCCTGCTTAAGGAAAGAGGCAAGTGCAATTTGGAAAAAAAATAGCAGAAGAGCAACCTGTACAGATGTGTTTTTTCTTTACATACTATTCTACCTAAAAATAAAAATAGTGTTTCTCTTGTTTCACTCTACAGAAATACAGTAACTGAGCAAAGCTCAATAACGTTGTCAATGTTGTCTTAGCATTGTTCTTTGTGCAATTTTATATTCTGAAAGTATGGAACATGTGCACAAGTACTCTCGACTTAGATTGTCGAATCATTTATGCCTTTTCTTGAGAACTACAGTCATTGTGCAATTGATAATGTTCCTCTCCAAATGAAATATTGGACCAGAGAATTATGGTATTAAGAAATTGTTGTTGCTGCTTCTTACGGCCTTCTCTACCCTAAATAGGTGAATGGTGTCTGGCAAGTGAAGCAGCCGAACATGATTGAGCTGTGCAAAGAAGCGAGAAGGCTAAAAGAAAACTTTCATTCCTTTGAGATCATCCATGTTCGACGGGTATGCAGTGCATTTATAGTTTTATATAAGCTTGCAGACTCTTTGGTTTTGCATCATAGATATTGGTCAAATCAGATATTCTTCGCACCACAGTTGATGTTATTTGCAAGCACTGACCACTTGTATATGCTTTAGTTAAGCAAGCTACCACAGCAATGGTTGCTTTCATCAGATTGAAAGAAAATAAAAAAAGGAAGCATTAGTTTCTATTGTTCTGCTAAGTGCTCTGCTGATTTTACCCCTTTCCTGCTTCTGAATGAAGGAGTGGAATGCTGAGGCAGATCGCCAGGCGAACATTGGTATCACGCTTGCAAGTACACAACATCCATCATCCCTCAATTCCAGTTCTCTTTTCTTGCTTTCATAAAAATCACTGGCTACACTACATTGCAGGTGGCGCCGTGTCTGAGGAGCGTGGTGACATCTGATACATCAGTTACCAACTTATGTAGTTAACTATAATTAGCTGGACCTTTGCCTTTCCACCTTTGTCGAGCTGCTAGCCTGCTCTACAGCAGGAGCTGAGGTGATGGCTTGCCGTCTAGTAGGCACTATATCCAATTACTTTTGCACTAGTTGGACCCATTTCACCGTCGAGCTGCTACGGAAGTCTGATTTTCTATATCCAGTTGAAGGTGATGCATGTTTAGGGATGGGTTAGACCTTGATACTGAGTGCTGGGGTACTGGGCCCACTTTGACGAACCCAGTAACTACTGGTGTAAGCTTCGGTCCATGGACCCTCTCGTGGGGCTCGTTTTGGTGCATCATGTAAGGTAACACTATGGGGCCTCAATTTGATGCTAGCGTAACTGTGCATTGGAAGCTTTGCCCTCAATTTGAGGTTGCTCGATAAGTTGAGGCCGTGTTTAGTTTCAAAAAGTTTTCCCAAAAAATGCTACAGTAGTCATCACATCGAATTTTGCGATACGTGCATGGAGCATTAAATGTAGACGAAAAAAAACTAATTGCACAACTTGGTTAGAAATCGCGAGACGAATGTTTTGAGCCTAATTAGTCCATGATTGAATACTAATTGTCAAATAAAAATAAAAGTGCTACAATAGCTAAATTTCCAAATTTCGCCCAACTAAACAAGGCCTGATATGGGAATGGAGAATTTTCATTAGTCAGCTTTAGATTTTAGATTTTGGATTTGAAGCACTCTTTGCTCCAGCATCCTTGACAGTTGACACTCAGCATCCTTGACACTTGGTGTACAAGTACATTGATTACTTGTTTGTTTCGAAACAGAGTGCACAGGTGACGGGTGCTGCAAATATGCCACATCGTTTGGTAGGGGAGGGTTCCGAGTTCCGACGCTGGGTGATGGTGTTTGTGCCAACTGTTGAGCCCTGAACGAGGCGTGCGATGTGCTTATAATAAATTACTTATTGAAAGACCAACAGGGCTAACATTTATGTTGATCAATTAGGGATGTTTGGTTTAAGAAATCATCATATCCTGCATCCCGAATGAGATCACTTACGACGTTTGGTTCATGAATCAGAGTTAGGATAGGGAATGAGGGGTGGAATAGATTTGAAACCGTGTTTAGAGAGAAGATGGGTGGAGAAAGGTACTCGTATATACTAAGCGCCTGCTGCTAGCTGTAAGGACAGAAAAGATGGAAGATGTGTGGGGAAAGGTGAAGAGACTTCCTTAGGTAGCTCCAACGTGTATACTGAGCGCCTGCTGCTAGCTGTAAGGGCAGAAAAGATGGGTGGGGAAAGGTGAAGAGACTACTTTAGGGTAGCTCTAACACGTATACTAAAAGCAAGACTAATAATATAGCCTGCTGTTAGTTGCAAGAATTTTTACAGTTTATCTCTTTGTCTACTCATATAGCAAGACTAATAATATAGCCTGCTGCTAGCTGTAAGGATTTTTATAGTCTATCTTTTAGTTTACTTATATAGTAGTTAATTCTTCATTATTAATACGTGGTACTTGTCACTCTCATACAGTATAGAGAGTAAGTTAATATATTCCTCCGCGTTGCCAGCCTTATTATATTTCATCCTTTTGCCTCGTCAGAAATTGCGAAGAAGTGCCTTCCGCTGTAAAGTCTACACGACACCGCGTTATCAAGAGGCAACATACTAGCATACTGTTAACAAGACCTAGATCCATCCTTCCTTCTTCCAGCCCACTCTCTCCTCCTCGAAAAGCACTTCATGGCTAATCCATGGGGATTTACATGGGTGCAAGCAGGCATCGCATGGTGCTTAGCTGTGTTAACTTGGTTCCTGGTTCCTAGTAGCATCAAGTTCCTGAGCGGATTGTTTTTCGACCTTAGCTTTGACGCACCAAGAAAGCTCCGGGAGCTGGAGTCTTCCACCGTTCCAATACTGAAGGATATGCTGACAGATGTAGAGAAGCAGAGGATGATGAGATCTATAGGAGAGGGATCTCAAGCTGATTTGAAGATGCTCTATAAACTTACAACTGATCTCAGTTCTGCCTTGGAGGAAGCAGAAGACATCCTGGACCTCATCGATTATCACCGCATCGCGGAAAGAGTCAACACTCAACAGAGGCAGAGGCACCAGGTTTGGACGATGCGAAGTCCTCAGCCGAGCTCTGCTTCTGCGGTGCTTGCGGTTCGTGGGTGACACTCTCCGCAAATCAAGTGGTTCCGTGCTACCAGTTTCCAACGCACCCTCCATTCCCACGCTACAAAGCCACAGTGGCTGGTCCAGGCTTGTCTTCAACTTCAGCAACTGTTACCAATCCATACTCAACTGGTCAGCCAATGCAATTGCCATTGCTCGTTTTTGCCTGGGCTGGTCATCTGAAGTTGTTGGCATAAAAAGTAACCAGGTAATGTCTGATCCTCTGCGAACACCCTATAGACCTAGATAGGAACAGGAAAGATAATGAGGATTAACGAAGATGAGGTGATGACAGAACTCTATCAAAGTTAAGTGGATCGAAGCCTTTATTTTAAAGAATCTGGAAAAGGGCAATCAAGATGTTCTCTATTCCTCATAATAATGTGATAATTTGTGGTTATGTTCTTCAATTAATGTGGGATTAGTACAGTTAATCATTGTAGCACTACTGATTATCATTTTTCATTTGATACAACCTATCTGATGAACACTTATTGGGGTAGTCATTTGTAAAAAGTTGATTGCACATGTTCTATGATGGCACGTTGGTTGAAATGAGTACTACATGCGTGTACTAGTCAAATATGTGGATAGGACAATCATTTGAGACTGGCTTGTTCCTTGCAGATGAATGACATTGCAGTAGAGTATTTCTTATCTACTATTGACAGAAAGAGCTTGAGGAAAAGAATCGAGAAGATAGAAGATATTGTCCATGCCTTGAAGACATCACATCTGTTGAGTCAACAAAGCAGCAGCAGTGAAATTCCAGTCGTGGATACTATCAAGGGAAGCAGCAGCAGGCAGAAGGAGATTCATAACTTGTACATGAACATTGAACGGGTGATATTTGGTCGACACAAGGAGCGTGACCTTATATGTAGAATGCTTCGCGAAGGATCAGACGCTTATGGACCAAGCTGCAGTACAAGAAAACCTTATTCTGTGATTGGCATATATGGCATTTCAGGGTCCGGGAAGAGTACCCTGGCACGATATGTTTGTGGCTTTGAGAAGGGCGCCGGACATTTCAATCCTATCATTTTCATTCATGTGGGGAAGATATTCAGCCTGGGTGATATATTTCGTGATATGCTGGAGCAGATCACCCATAGCCGGCCATCTAATGACAGTCTTAGAAGTCTAAAAGAAGAGTTGGGGAAAGCATTGAAACACAAATGCTTTCTGTTGGTACTGGATGATCTTTGGGTCAATTATGAGAATCAGCAGGACAAAAAAATTCTCCTTGATACGCTCAGTGTTGCACTGAGTGGAAGCAGAATACTGGTTACTTCTCAAACAAAAGATGCAGCCGCAGTTCTAGATGCTCAGGAGCAAATTCTAATACCTGATTTAGATGAGGAGCAGTACTTCTCAATGTTCATGCATCATGCACTACAAGGTGCAGATGATGGACGTTTTCGAAGTCTTGGGAGGAAGATTGCAAAGAAGCTACACCGCTCGCCTATTGCAGCAGTAACAGTAGGAAAGCAACTTAGTATGAGTAAAAATATCAGTTTCTGGGAGAGGACAGCGCAACTTGACGTGCTGAATATGACCATGGGAGCTCTGTGGTGGGGCTATCAGCAACTTAGTTTTGACATCAGGCGATGCTTTGCATTCTGCAGCACTTTTCCCAGAGGATACGAGTTAAAACGAGATGAGTTAATTCGCATCTGGATAGCACAAGGGTTTGTAACCAGGAGTAATGCAACAGAGGAACTGGAATCTGTAGGACAGCGCTACTTTGACGAATTATTGTCAATCTCGTTTCTGCAAGCACAAAGAATTGATGTACTTGATACAGAGATCGTCACAATTCATGATCTGGTGCACGAGTTGGCAGACAGGGTTGGTGGAAGTGACTTCTATAGGATTGTTTGGAATGACTCGCCGCAAGACATTCCACCAGAGGTCCGCCATCTTTTTGTTGGGACCAACAATAGAGCAGATATCACAGAAAAAATTCTGGACTTGGTAAATTTACGGACCCTGATCATTGTGGACGAGTCCTACGACCAAGATCCGAAGAATTTCTCTGCACCAGATGTGAAGCACAAGGAAAGGCTTCAGGACCCCTTGATCAACGAAGAAGTTTTTGAGAGCATGTTCAAGAGGCTGAGTAAACTGCGGGTGCTGATCGTTATGACAAGACATTACCATAAACAAATGTTCTCGGTCCCAGCATCTATTGATCAGATGAAGCATCTACATTATATTACCTTTAACCTGTTCAGTTCCCGTGGCATTGTTGAGCTGGTTTTCCCAAGCACATCTAGCAAGCTATACCATATGCAGACCATAAATGTCGTTCCTTTCTGCAAGGTATCCTGTCCAAGAGATATGGCTACTCTCATCTATTTGCGGCACATCACTGTGTCGCTATCTTTCCCAAGCCCTGGCAGGATGACGTCATTCCCACAGTTGAATCAGTCCAAGAAGAGCATGTTCCAGATTGAGCATTTCGCAAGGAAGGATGAAGCCACTGTTCCCCAGACCAGAGACAGCTCGTTTCAGTCGGTAAGTCTGTTGGCCGCCTTTCCTTTTCTAATCCTAATCCATAACCAATTCTAATAAAGCCCTTACTGACGCTTCTTAACGTTTTTGAATTCAGCTGGAGCATCATCTAGTTGTGCAGCCATGGTTTCTGGTAGTTACTGTTAGCATACTCGGATTGGTGTTCTTGGCTCACACCTTTGGTGCAATAAATCTGGATCTGGTGTTGAATACTAGTTTGGGCATGAGAAGGGGGGGTGGCAACAGAATGTCTAACAATTTTGATCCGTCTCATGGTAGGATGTTACTTGCTATTAACCAGGATACAGAAGACAAATCTAGTGTTGGCGTTGATACGAGAATGACTGAAGGGGATGCTGATGGCCCTTGGAAGGATCAGAAAGCATTGGCACCTTGGATCTCAAATCAAAAGAGTGACCAATCAGGCAAAGGTTCTGAGGAGACTACAAACAAGCTAAACGGAACAGAGGGACCTTATCTGTCAGCACGCAAGACAAGCAAAACTTCCGTGATTTTGTGGGTTGCCATACCTTCAGCTATCTTGTTCTGCTGTACTGTAGTTCTGCTTTGGTACAAGTGTGGGAACCGATTGCAACAAAATGAGCCCCTAGTTGAACTTGAACTCTGGCAAGTATCGGGACCTATGAAATACCAGTACAACGAGCTGGCGGCTGCCACAAGAAATTTCAACGACGAGAACAAGCTTGGGGAAGGAGGTTTTGGGCCGGTGTACCGGGGCATCTTGAGGAACCACCCTGTGGCCATCAAGAAGCTATCTGTACAACCATCGTCCTGGCAAGGGCAGAGGGAGTTTTTGTCAGAAGTGAATGTCATGACCCAGCTGAGGCATAAAAACATTGTCCAGCTCCTCGGCTGGTGCAGCAGTAATAGAGAGCGCCTGCTCGTTTACGAACTGGTGGCTCAAGGCAGCCTTGAGAAGCATCTTTACAGTGTCGGTACAATTTTATCTTGGCAACGGAGGTACCCAAATTTGCATAAGCAGTCTATCTAACATCATCTCAGTAGTTTCATTAAACAGTACGCGAGAATAATGTACACCATCCTTTTTTTAATTTGCCTGATAAGTTCATCACCAACCTTTTTTGCCCTGCTAGGTACAAGATTATACTGGATTTGAGCTCTGCTTTGTTCTACCTCCATCAGTGCTGCGACAAATGCATCGTACACGGAGACATCAAGCCTGAAAATATCATGCTCGATGCCTCATACAGCGCCAAGCTTGGTGACTTCGGGACGGCAAGGCTCCTCGATCGTGAAGCCGATCCACGAATAACAGAACTTATTGCAGGGACACGTGGATACATTGACCCAATGTTCATCAACAACCGCGTGCGTTGCCCGGAGGCAGATGTGTACAGCTTCGGTGCTACCCTCCTCGAGATCGCTTGTGGCAAGCGGGCATCGAGGCGGCAGTCAGATGGAGCCTCCGCTCTTGTATCCTGGGTACGTGGTTTGTATGATCAGAGCATGATTCTTGATGCAGCAGATGAAAAGCTGAACGCCGAGTTCGACCAGAAGGAAATGGAGCATGTGCTTGTTACGGGTCTCTGGTGCGCACTACCAGAACCAAGCCAGCGACCGTCCATTGCGGAAGCTATGGATGTTCTGCGTTTTCCAAATGCAAGGTTGCCGGTGCTGCCACAAAGGCGTGATCCACAGCTCAATCGGATCATGGAGGATCTGGTCAGTGATAGTTCTTCCGTGGATGCAGTAAACGCAACTACCTATCTTACTTCTAGGGCGGATACAGCTTATCTGCTTGGTGAGGAATGAGGAACTGGCTCTGTTTTGATGGGTTCATCAGTTGTTCATAAAATCCAGTGTGCTGTATCTTTTCAAAGCGCTATATTACCCAGGACACGCTCCGTTAATATTGGAGTAAATTGTTACTAATATTCATGTTTTGGTATGATTTTCAGAGTAGTACTCATATGGACTCAGTTGAATATGATGTGAAACTGTGCTTTGGTGTAAGCTTCGGTCCCTGGACCCTCTCGTGGGGTTCGTTTTGGTGTATCATGTAAGCTAACACAATGGGGCCTCAGTTTGATGTGAAACTGTGCTTTGGAAGCTTGCCCTCATTTTGGGGTTGCTCGGGCCTTGTTTAGATTGCAAGTTTTTTCACTCTCTCTCCATCACATCAAATTTTTGGACACATGCATAGAGTATTAAATGTAGATAAAAAAATAACTAATTATACAGTTTGATTGTAAATTACGAGACGAATTTTTTGAGCCTAGTTAGGCTATGATTGGATAATAATTGTCAAATATAAACGAAAGTGCTACAGTGCCGAATATTGATTCCTAACCCCAATCTAAACAAGACCTCGATGAGTTTGATCTGGGAATGTAGAATTTTCATTAGTCAGCTAGCCTTTAGATGGCTATTTAGATTTTGGATTTGAAGCACTCCTTGCTCCAGCATCCTTGAAACTTGATGCACTCCTTGCGGCTTTAAGCTTGAGAAAATGGTCACATCAATGTGCCAATCTTCCATGAATGTTGTGTTGGGCGATGGCGTGACGACAAAGTTCTGGGTGGATCCATGGCTGCCTCAGGGATCGATCTAGTCTCTACAGGGCCATCGGACGACGTCGCAGACAACCATCGGTCAAGGAGGCCCTTCACCAGCGGACATCACGGGGGCCATAACCACCCAAGTACTCACTATGTCAGCCTATGGGAGATCCTAGAGCATATCCAATTGCAGCCAACGGCTTTAGACCGCCATCTGGAAGTGGACGGCCAACGGTGAATACTCGGCATCGTCGGCATATCACTCTTCTTCATTGGCAGAACCTCGATGCAAGGAGCAAAGGAACTTTGGAAGGCTGCCGCACCGCCCAAGGTGAAGTTTTTCTTCTGGATAGCGGGCCTGTTCGGTAGGATTGAAAAATAAACCAAAATACTGTTCTGGCTGATTGTTGTGAGAGAAAATACTGTTCTGTCTGTCACGTGAACAGTGCTTCTGTGAGTTGGCCAGCCAGCCAGGCTCAGCCCACCCAGCCAGCCGAACGAAGCCAGCGTTGCATGGTAGGCTCTGGACGGCGGTCGTCGGCAACGGCATGGACTGCAAGACTCAGATTCTTGCGCTTTATGCTCTCAAGGGTGCGAAAACACTGATCACCTGCTCGCGTCTTGTGTTTTCACGCGCGAAGTATGGTGCCGAGTCTTGCGCCACACACATCTCTACTGGACGGCTCCGACGGCAGATAACGAGCTCCTTCCATGGTGGTTTAGAGCAAGGACCCTGGTGCCGCAGACTGATGCTAGAGGTTTCGATTCCTTGCTGCTCCTCGTCTCCTGGGAAGTCGATCTGGAAAGAGTGAAACAGGCGCATCTTCAACAGAGTCAGCATTACTCCCACAAACCTGGTGGACGTCGTGATCCAAGAGGGCTATGCGTGGATCCAAGCTGGCTTCGCGGCACTATTGCCCTTCATCGTTCGGGCGCCGGAATGACGTGATCAGGATGCTTCAGAAGGTTGCAAATTTGAGAGAAATGCAGGGTGTGTTTGGTTTCCTGGTCAACTTATAGCCTGGCTAGAATCCTGGCCTGGGCAGTCTTAGCCTGCTCCCACGTCAATTCCTGATTGTTTGGTTGTCGGTGTTGTCTAAGTCTAGCTAGCCCCAGGGTGTGTTTGGTCGTCTGGTTTGTTCTGATATAGTCACATTTTCTCTGAATTGGTAAGGTTAGCCCTATGAGGCATTTTGACGAAGAACATGGCGTGCTCCAGGTACGCATCGAACGGTGCAAGTTAATTGGTCGTACCCAACGAATCAGAGAAATCGAGCTGAATGAGACCACAAGAGTTTCACAAATCCAATCTACCGAGCAAGAAAGCACGAGCTATCTTTTCAGTAATCAGAAGATAGACACAAGGGAATGGAATGGCGTGGTAACAGGCTTCTCCAGAGACCTGAACTGCCCTCTGAACTTTTTTTTCAGGCCTCCGCAAACCTTCTTTATCAAACACAACACACGCCACTGGTATGCAATGTGCATTTGCCATGGCGGCCAGGAAAGAAAGCACTTGGTCGAAGACAAGGATCGTTTCAACCTTGCACTTGCACACATATTTTTTTTATTTTTTGGAAGTAAAAGGAGTATTAATTGATCAATCTAAAACGCGAAGCATTTTACAGTCTCAATCAACAATGCGTCTCGAGGTAGCAACACTTTGAGTCAATTACCAACATTGCGGCATTTCCACAAACACATCGCGTGCGCTGCCATGGATCGTGAGGCAGCAACAACAGAGGAAGACACGACCTCATTCATGATCTACCGTAGAACAAAAACGCGGAGAAGGGAGCCCGCTACTGGTCCTCGGCGGCGGCAGCGGCGCAGGGTGAACGGCGAAGATGCGGCTGAGGTGGGACGCGAGGGCGCCGGACGAGTCGGCGTCGTTCGCCTCCCTGCGGAGCGCGTTCTGGAGGTCCCGCGCGCGGAGGTGAGGAGAACGGGACCGGAGCTAAGCCAAGCCTGGCTCCCAAAAATCGACCGGAGCCTGGCTAGAGGAGTGTGGGTGGTTTCCCGCAGCCTGGCTTAGGACTCAAAACAGGCAATGAAACAAGGTGGCTTACTTGACCCTGGTTGGGAGTTGGCCACCCAACGCCGGCACGCTGTAGTGCACATGTGTGTTTTGTTTCGTTTCTTTGTCACTGCATCCGTCGTTGGCCCATCGCTGGTGGGTTTGCAGGTGACGTTGTAGTTTTAAAACTTTTCCACTCCTATTAGGATGCGTATTTATTCATTTCAATCCATATGTGTTGAAGTGGATTGAAGTGGAATTAAACTAAGTTCCATTCCAATCTCCACTCCAACACATGTGGATTGGAGTGAATACACATACATAAAAAAATGTCTTAATGAAAAACACGCTTAAGCGCGTTCTTGAAAAAAAAGTGTTTTATAAACTTATTATAAAGCTAACATTGACGTTGATCAATTAGGGATGTTTGGTTTAAGAAATCATCGTATCCTACATCCTGGATGTAGGGCTATGTAATAACGGCCGCGTTCGCTGGTCTGGAAGTTCCAGACCAGCCGGCTGCTCCTCCTTACAAAACAGTTTCAGCCAAGTTTCAGACCAGCGAACGGGGCCAACTTGATAAGCCCTGGTGAGGAAAGATCACGATGGGCAATGGCCATGCAGTTTCGATTTTTTTTGAAAGTTAGTTTCGAAGAATTTGTTTCCCTCTTCAACAGATCATCAACCTTCAGCCAGGCCGGCATTGCAAATTGCATCAGATGGCGTTGGGCTGCAAAATCAGCTTACAAGGCTTCAAATGCTTCATCAATTTCATAAAGCTCAGTCTAATTTGGAAGGCAAGGGCAACTTGGCAAGGGCAGGCACAGTTCTAGGATTCGTTCAATTCCTTCAAGCGAGTTAAATTTGGAAGGCAAAAGCTGAAAAAAAAACGAACTCTTTGCATGGACTGCCATGTGCCCATGTGGAACGAGATCCTCAGGACAAATAATTTGGCAATACGCTGATGGGCTCATCTAACAGCCCGTGTTCTTCGCAATGGGCCCCTTGAAACCGGGTTTACATTCAAGGCTGCAATGGGAACAGACTAATTCGCCACTTTGCACCAAAGCCGTTCGAAATCGATTCGATCGCGAAATGATGGGAGGCGGCGGCAAAGTTTGGTACGCTCCTCCTTTGATTTGTATCACAATTTACATCACGTGTAATATCTGAAAGAAAAGAAATCACTGCATCTTGCCATCTTCCAAGTTCCAACGTAGACTACAGCCATGAGAGGCGCTTGTGGGCCGTGGCCTTGCATTTCTAGCTAGCTTTGTGTTCCAGTGTTTGCTTGCTTGTGCCATGGAGATGGAACTTGAACTTACGAACACAATACATGGAGGAGATCCATCAGATCCCAAGGTACAGATTGCAGTGCCATCAAAACAGGACACTGAGAAAATGTCGAAGGTTTCTACAAGAGAAACTAACACCTGATGACAAGTGAGTCATTCTGTGGCCTGTCTAGCTAGAGAGTGTAACATTGGAGAATCTGTCAATCTTGTGAGTCATGTGTCGGATATTCATGTTGAGGCGTTGGAGCTCAGTGGTGAGGTGCTTGATGGTCCAATAATACTCCAATGTGGTAGCTTGGACAGATCATCTGAATTGAGCAATCAGAAATCTCACCATAATCGCACTGTCTAGCTGACCTCTTGGAGAGTTGGAGGTGCAGTAGATATGCCACTTTTGCAGCAAGAGAGCAGCTTCAGCCATGAGGAGAGAGGAGGCAGCATCCACATCTGTGCCTTTTATATAAAAAAATCTTGTGCCGTTAAGCTACTCCCTCTGTCCCAGAAAAAAATGCAAATCTCGCTATTGGAGAATAATTCAACTCAGTTTTCCATTAATCTCAAGAGGTGTTTATATAGAAATACATGGGGATATGAAAGGATAGAGGGAATATGAAAACAAAGAGTCTAACTAATCAAACACTTATATTCTAGGCAACATATCAGGTGCAAACCAACCAACTTGTGTAAACTTAGAAACTACCGATCAGGACCACTAGATGCTGATCCAATGGATGGGCTGAGGGGGCTTAAGCGCAAAATAAAAGGTCGGCGGGTGGGGGGCTTAAGCGCAAAAAAATCTCATCTCTCACCCCATCCATTGGATCAGCATCCAGTGGTCCTGAGTGGTAGTTTCCAAGTTTGCACAGGTTGGTTGGTTTGCACCTGATACGTTGTCTATATTCTAAACCCCCCCCCCCCCCCCCCCCCCCCCCCCCCCCGCAGTTGGAACGTCGACACTAGCATGGAGTGGAGACATTCAAATTGGAGCGAAACTGTGTAAAAATGGATATAGGAAGACCCTTGGTGAACACATCCGCATACTGGGTGGTGGATGGCACATGAAGAACGCGTATCTCTCCGGTAGCAACCTTGTCCTGGACAAAATGTAAATCAATCTCAATATGTTTGGTGCGCTGATGTTGCACTGGATTGGTTGAGATAAATGGCGCTAACGTTATCACAAAAAAACCACTGAGGAACACCGAGGACAAAAATAGAGCCCCTGAAGTAATTGCCGAAGCCATGAGATTTCACCTACAACATTAGCAACGGCTCGATATTCAGCCTACGAGAAACATGCACAGTACTCCACGGCTCGGCTTGGGTGCCCACATGGCTTTTATCATCCGTTAGACACTATTACTCATAAAAAAGGAATGTTAGAAGCTTGACTATTTCAAAGCTTTGGGTTCCATGTTCCAATTGCAATAGATTATTCAATAGTACAAATGACGATCGATCGATCGCTCTGTTTCGTTGGCAAAGGTAGCAAGTCAGCCGGAAAGTTGCTACTCACCACAGTTTCGACTAAAGATGTCAACGGGGACCCGATCCTCGATTCCCCGCAGGGAATTCCCCTATTAGGGGACAGGGATGGGGCTAAATTCATCCCCATGGGGATTTAAATGGTAGGAAATTGGTCCCCGTCGGGTCTGACGAGGACGGGGATGGTTTGGTGTCCCCTGTCCCCATTCCCCGTATCCCGGCCCGCTAAGCTGCTACATAGGCGCGCACGCAAAGCCCACCTAAAGGCCCAACGCAGCCGAATATATATACTACGGCTAACCCTAGATTCTCACTTCTCACCTCCCGTATGGCCGCACCAGACACACACACTCCGCCGACGCGCCGACACAGCACCACCACCAGCCTCCGTCTCTGTCTCGCCCTCTCCCTTTCAAGCGGCCACGGGGAGGAGCAGAGCTGAGGGAGAACGGGGGAGTAGAGCGGTGGGCGGCGGTGAGCGCAGAGTAGAGAGGGAGAAGGGGAAGCAGAGAGAGAGAGAGAGAGAGAGAGAGAGAGATGGAGCTCGACGGCGCTCTATGGAGGTGGAGCAGAGGAGGAGAGGAGAGGGCAGAGCGGAGGGAGAGCACAGGCGACGGCGGCAGCCTCGGCTCCGGGGAGGAGGATGCCGGATCCGCCGTCGGGGACGAGCAGGGGTCTGGATCCGCCGCTGGGAACGAGGTGGGGGCGGATCTACCACCAGGGACGAGGTGGGGGCCGGATCTACCGTCGGGGACAAGGTGGGGGGCTAGGGGCCCGATTCGCCGCCGGGGACGGGGTCGGGGCCAGATCCGCCGTCGGGGAGGAGGTAGGGGCAGACCCGCGCCCCCACGCGCGCCGCCAAGCAAGACGGGCCGCGCTCGCCGCCATGGTCGAGCCGCGCCGCCGTGGTTGGAGGGAGAGGGAGGAGGGGCGCCACCATGGTGGGAGCGAGGAGGGTCGCTGGTGTGGTTGGAGGGAGAGAGAGAGAGAGTGGGGGGAGGGAGAGACCGCGTGGGAGGGGATGGGACTGCGCGGGCGAGCGAGGAGGGAAGGGGTTGATGCGGGGATGGGGATCCCCGCAGGGATTAAATCCCCGAGCGAGGACGGGGATGGGGAAGAAGTGCTCTTCATGAGCCTTCATGGGGACGGGGACAGGGGAAATTTGCCCCCGCAGGGACGGGGATGGGGCAGTAACCCCCGACGGAGAATTTCCCGTTGACATTTTGACTTTCGACTATAATAACTTCTCCCGAGGAATTAATGAAGCCCAATTATCAAGGAAGTTAGACAATAGGTGGTGGTGGAACAAGGTTAAAATCGACCCATATCATATACTCAAGGGATGCTCATAGGCGGTCTATTTGATCGGATGCCGCCTTCCTGGGCCTACGCGGCCCATCAAGCCTGCCTCCTCTTCTTTACGTCTTCCACATCTCTCTTATAAAAATATCTATCCACTTGCTCGCCCATTACACGTTTCATGGAGCTGTGTGGCCATCCGTTCGCCTCACTCCGCATTTGCCGTTGTAGCCAACTCCCCACACGTGCCCACCCTGTGTTGTTCGCTTCTCGCTCCTGCCAGTCACGCGCGCCCACCTGCGCCTCTCGCTCCTTGCTCCCGCAGTCCCACCTGCCACGTGCCCACCCGCGCCGCTCGCTCCTACGCCGTCGGGCACGTCGCCCCGCCTCTGCTAATGCTCGTGGTGCCGTCATGCACCTCAGGTTGGTCCCCGGCCGAGCCAAGGGCACCCATGAGCGCGTCCCATGCTGGTGGTGCTCGCGCCCCGAGGCCGGAATCAACCAGCCCTGACCTCCCCTCCCATATGTTGCAAATGTAAGTGTTTCAGATGTATGTTGCAGGTGTTTCGTATGGATATTGCAAAAGTAGAACGAGATGTTGCATATGTTGCAAGTGTTTCAGAGGCATGTTGCAAGTGTTTCAGAGATATGTTGCAAGCGTTTGTTCAAAATATTTCATCTGTTTCAGACGTATGTTGCAAGCGTTTTTTATCTGGATGTTGCACATGTTTCACACATATGTTGCAAATAGTATGTTCGAAATGTTTCAGCTGTTTTAGTCTTATGTTGCAATACCTGTTTTCATGTTGCGTATGTTTCACACACATATTGCAATTGTACGTTCCAAATGTTTCATCTGCTTCAGTCGTATGTTGCACCAAGTGTTTCATGTTGTAGAGGTAGAGCCTCAGGGGGGCACAGCCTAGGCGCCTGGGGATAGGACGTGACGATCTATGGGCGGACGGTCAAGGCGCGCAGCGCACCTAGGATCCTATAGACGGGGCATGCTCGTCCTCATGCCAGCTCTCGGGCCCCGCCCGCCCAGAGATAGAGGAGGGGGGTAGGGGGAAGGAGTGGCGGGCGCGGTGTTCCCCGTGAGCACGTGGGCGTCCAGACTCGCGGTCGCGAAGAGAGAAGAGGGGGCCAAGGGGGAAGGAGCGGTAGGCCGATATGTGCAGATAGGAGTACTCCACCACAAATAAAATTAGCCGTTCTCAGCTACTTGCAAGGTCTACCCTAACCTCATGTTTAGTTTACTACCACTATAATACCGTTGACAAGAAAAACATGTGCGGTACTCCACGGCTTTTACTGCACGCTCGGGCAAGGGTTCCCCGAAACCCGTGAACCTATCAGCCTTTTGGAGTGGTGGGTGGGTGAAGCGGATCTGTGTGGAGGTGAAGCGGTGGAGCGCTCGTGCTCGTCAGGGGAGGCGGAGGTTTGGAGGCGCTCGTGCTCGTGCCTGTGACCGCCGTGTTCGTCAGGGGAGGCGGACGTATGGAGGCACGAGCGGCGGAATGGCGCGGCAGCCGCTCGTGCTCATGCTCGTCAGGGGAGGCGGTGGACAATATAAGTATAACTTCTTCCGAGGAATTAATGAAGCTCATTTATCAAGGAAGTTGGACAATATGAGGTGGTGGATAAGGTTAAAACCCTACTGCATAATAAGAGGATTAAGAGCAAGGCTAATAATGTGGTCTGCTGCTGACTGTTAGGATCTTTACCGTCTATGGTCCACTTGTCTGTCTCACAAAGTTTCTTGGTTCTCGTGTCTAAAACAGCTGTAGACTTACATCATGTTTCTCCTCTTTCTCCTCCACCTCAACATATAGCCTACTTACAATCCTTTACTATACTTGCTCTAAAAAGGTTTTAAGAAGCGGTCATATTTGGTTTTCAGAGGTGGGATGTCCACTCGCCTCCAGGCTCCAGCACAATATCGTTGTTAATCAAGAACTCCAGAGACAGGTGAGAATGTCCGCCTCTGTAAATCCAGGAAAAAATGGCACCCAACAGCTAAGCCCTGCCATCAAGCCCACCTCTGAGCCCACTCCAAGTCTGTTGGCCTTTTTTTCCCGTGCCACTGCCTCCAAAGGAGATCCGTCGCCACCATCATCCTCGACGAATCATGGCCCTTCCGGGGCAGCCATCCACCTCCTTCAATGGAGATCTTCTGCTGCTATCGTCCATCTCTAAGCCCATAGATATGAGATAAGAGAAAGAGAGTGTGAGGCTTGCAGATCTTAGAGGAGAGGACTAGATTAAAATGTATCTACTTGCTTATCGAGTAGATATGGGAAGCTTATATGGGAAGCGCTTCCCAGCTGATAAGCTATACAAATAGAGTAAAAACAACGGTCAAAATAAGTTGGTCTGATCTAGCTTCTGCTTTTAGTATAAATGAGAGCGGTGAGAATAAGTGTGGCCAGAATAAGCTGTAGAAAAGCATGGCGTTTGGTTGTTCACTTTAGCTTATTTCAGCCATAAATAGCTTATAAGCTATACCAAACAGGCGTAGTTGTCAGAAGGTCCTGAACATGAGGCTGTTTTCAAACGACAATACTGGAAAAGCATGGAATCAAAGTGTAAGCCTTAGATCCATCTTGGCCTAATAGAATAAAGTTGGCCTAGTTGAGAATGTTAATTATTTCCTGCACTTTATATGAGCTTTGAAGACAAACAAGCTTTTTCCTCCCTGCAGGTTATGCAGCGTAACTTTGAAGTGCTATTAGGTAATATGATGATGCAACCTTGCCCATGTGTAAAATATAAACAGACTCCATTAAATTTGTTATTAACTACTCCGTTTCTAATCTGATATCTTATTCGATCAGTCAGTTCACCTTATATGGCATCCTGAAGGGTAATAAGCCAGATTTTCATGTGGCTATGCCACCTGCAAAAGCGAAACCATTCTATGCTTCTCTAATCGAGAAAATTCAAAGGTCATACTTGGCTGATTCAGTGAAAGGTAAAAGATATACACAGTTTGCCAACCTGAATTCTTGGTTATCAAATCAATGTTCCTTTTCCTTCTGTTAACATGGATCTGCCTATATTGGGATTTGCCTGTCATGAATGATGCATTGGTTGTAACTTTCCCATGCTCCCCGACTCCCCGTGGTCCTGTATTGAACATTCTTCTCTTCATCTTCTCGACAGTCACTCCTGTTATGTTATACCGATAATATACCTATTTCTTTAGTGATGTTTTGCAGATGTTCTGCTCACTTGTTTATTTTGCTGAATATTGCCATGAGTATGTCTATGCTCCCCATACTCATAATACACGATCTTGCACTTGTTACTGCAGGTGTTGCTACTATTGCTCTTGCACTACGTTCCATCTACATCTAAACATTTCTGCCATGAGTCACTGTATCGCATGAAAATAAATGTGACGATGTTCCTACTTTGATGGGAAGATGGCGTTTTTGGAGCGATGATGAAGGTGTCTGAGTGAAACATGTTATTTGCCTTCATAGCGTTTGACCTTTTTCAGAAAAAAGGGTAAATTGGAAACTATTGCAGGTTTCTTTGGTGAATGATGGCCCCGTGACAATGCAAATCGACTCACCCTCACTGCAATGCGCTGCTCAGTCAAGGTGAGTTTGTTCAAATTGTCAAGTTTATTTTGATCTTTGTTGAATCGTATACTTGCTAGCTAGAATAGCATGCATGGTTATATAGACTTGTTTGATTTATTCGTTTTTATGCACTTGAACAGCAATGGCGATGATGATTTGGTTACAGATGGTGAAGCCAGAGTACCTAAAGAGACGTGTTAAAATTCTAGATTGCCTGCTGGCCTTGGTGTAATGTAGCCTTTGGTGAATATAAGGTCTCCATCACATCTTTCTCATTCAGAATTTTGACTTTGTTTTTTGGTGCAGTTGGACTGAAAGCCCTACTGCTGTGCAATTGGTATGAGCTTTGTGTCCATCTGGCACGTTGATCACAAAGGAAATTCCAGAATCGAAGTTGACATAAGTCACGTGATTTACCATTATTTTTAAAAAAAACAGTCCTAGCGCTTTGCCGTTGGCTGCCAGTTACAGCACTGCTTCAGTATGTGCAAACATAGCCTATTGCGCAAATGACAGAGCCATATATTTGTTATCTTATTCATTTTTCTTCTGTGGGATAATACTCTTGTTAACATGAGAGCTATACATGATGAGCTTGTCGCTGCTCAACAATGTAATTCCTAGGGTCTTATTACGTAGTAGCAATCATCAGTACATATCTGGATGAAGTTCAGATGAAGAAGTGGAAGGCATTCCTGATGTTGGGCCTACGAAGTACGCAGAGAATTTTTTTTTGCCTCTGCCAAGCCCAGTACGCGGCCGAGGCCGAGGGGGAGCAAGAGCAATACGCGCATCTATGGACCTGACTCTGAGGGGGAGCAAGAGCAATACGCGCATCTATGTCGCTTGCTAGCAGCACAGTTGTAATCCTTAAGAGGAGTGCGTGACTTGTTATGCTAACAACCTAAGCCTTTCTCTGTTCTTGGATCCCATTCCCATGCTGTTCTTCTAGCCGTTTCCCCATTCTCTCTTCTACTACCCGCTACGACGACCTGCTGTGTCAACACACCTTCTCTGCAAACTTCCCTGCAAACTTCCAAAACAATGCCACGCATGGACGCCGCCAACAAGCACGATGCTGGCGGCAGCGGTGTGCTACGGCCGTCCCAGTTATGCCACATCGTCATTATATCTACCGCCTTCTGGGCCTTGGTGTTCTGTTTGCACTCCGGCATGCAAGGGGGCGGCGGCATGGTATCTAAGTTGTTCAAGGCATCAGCGCTGTCCCATCCCAAGCTGTCCAGCAGCATCCCCGTCAGCCGCCGTCGCCCTCCATCGGAGCAACCGCGGGCGTCGGTGGCGCCGGAGAACCGGTCAGTGGTAGCACCGGCGGCGGATCATTGTGCGGGACGGTACATTTACATGTACGACCTGCCACCGCGCTTCAACGAGGACCGCGTCCGTGGCTGCCGCAAGCTTTCGCCGTGGACGGACATGTGCTCGTACCTGGCCAACTGCGGCATGGGCCAGCCCCTGGGCGACGAGGGAGGCGTCTTCTCCGCCCGCGGCTGGTTCGCCACCGACCAGTTCATGCTCGACGTCATCTCCCACTGCCGGATGAAGCGCTACGAGTGCCTCACCGGCGACTCCTCCCTCGCCACCGCCGTGTACGTTACGTGCCGTTCTACGCCGCCCTGGACGCCGGGAGGTACTTCTTCAACAGCACGTCGACGCGGGACGCGCTCGCGCTGGACCTCGTCGACTGGCTGGTGCAGCGTCCTAAAGTAGAGAACAGACTTTTGATCCTCGATTAAAATGGCCTCTAGTTCCGGAATTTTTTTGCTCCCAGGATTAGAAATACCTTTAGTCCCGGTTGGAGGCTCCAACCGGGACTAAAGGTCCCTGCCCAACGGCTACTGCACCAGACAGAGGTGGCAGGGACCTTTAGTCCCGGTTGGAGCCACCAACCGGGACTACTTTAGTCTCGGTTGGTGGCTCCAACCGAGAGTAAAGGTCTACTCCCGGGCCGTGGCTGCGTCCGGGGTTGGAAAGTTACCTTTAGTCCCGGTTGGATCCATCAACCGGGACTAAATGTTCTCCCTTTATAAATCGGCCATCTCCTCCTTCCTCCCGGCCCCGAGCCCGAGCTCAGCACATTTTGAAGCTCACTGCAGTAGTGTTCTTGCTTCCTCCCTCCCTCCATTGTTCCTCCATCCATTCTTCGATTCCTCCGTCGATTTCTTCGATTCCTCCGTCGATTCTTCAGTTGTAAAGGTTACCAATCTCATACTCTCATTTTTTACCATTATCTTATGCCGTTTTGTTCACTATATATATTTATGGTTCTTTATTGTGGTTTTTTTCATTTGTAAGCAATTTGAGCTCAAAATCACTTTAAGCTTGTATATTTACATGAAAGAAGGTTAAAGTATATATAAATATAAAGTTAGAAAATTATAGCAAATCCTTACTAGTTGAACTTGCGGACCGTGTTCAGGTCGGCGAGGATGTTCTCTACCGAGCGGTAACGGACGTCAAGGAAGAGCTTTGATTCTACGAGGGAGAGCGACAACGGTCGTGGAAGACCGTGTTCCCTTCCTCGTAGAATCGGAGCTCTTCCTTGACCAAGTACGGTGTCGTTCGGTGGAGAAATGCTCGCCGAGCTGATCATGTAAGCAAGGTCAACTAGTACGGATGGTTATTTATTCACATGTCCCGATATCGTCGCAGTAGTCTGTCAATCACCGTACCTAAACGTAGTATATATAAATATAAAGTTAGAAAATAGTTAGAAAATTATAGCAAATCCTTACTAGTTGAACTTGCGGACCGTGTTCAGGTCGGCGAGGATGTTCTCTGCCGAGCGGTAACGGACGTCAAGGAGGAGCTTTGATTCTACGAGGAAGAGCGACAACGGTCGTGGAAGACCGTGTTCCCTTCCTCGTAGAATCGGAGCTCTTCCTTGACCAAGTACGGTGCCGTCCGGTGGAGACATGCTCGCCGAGCTGATCACGTAAGCAAGGTCAACTAGTACGGATGATTATTTATTCACATGTCCCGATGTCGTCGCAGTAGTCTGTCAATCACCGTACCTAAACGTAGTAGTCTGTTATGTGTGTACATTCCCATTCTTCTGTTAATTTGCGGAAATATCATATGAATTACTTACCTACCGCAGTAAAAGACGAGAACACAATGACCATTAAAAATATCATTGTTTAGAGATCAAGATAATTTTATAGTTTGTTAATTTTATTTGTTTATAAAAGGAGAAATTTATAGTGTATTAAAAATGAGTATAGAGAGTAGATGGCAACTGCTTCCGGGTCCTCGGCCTCTCATGGGTTTCCAAAGCGACTTAGGCCGGGCCTTCCTCTCATTCCATGCGGCAAGTGTCGTGATGAGACGAAGATTGTGATGGAGTACCGAGTGAAGAAGGAGGGTCCCAACAAGGATCGTATCTTCTACAAGTGTCCGGATCGCAATGTGAGTTATTTTATCGTATTTAATGATTATGGTTAGTTTATACCTATTTTTATGATGGTTGTGATTAAAGTTTTAATTTTTTGTTTTAATTTCAGTGGGATGGCAGTGGACGATGTTCAGGCTTCTACTGGGAGGAAGAGTATGTTGAACTCGTGCAAAAATATCTTGCACAACAGGCAGATACGGCGGCTAATGAGGCAGTGATCCAGCCGAAGAAGCCCAAAGATGTTGCACAATCGGGGGATCTATCTGTTTTAGTTGAGATTGGTCGCGAAATCCTTGTGCTCCTGAAATGTATTTTAGCTTTAGTTCTTTTAGTGGTAGTTGGGATTGTCTACATTGTAGTGATGCTTTCATAAATTTGTATTTTTTGTGGTGGCACGCATGTTGTATAAATAATTAATTATGATCTAGGTTTTAATATGATATTTATGTCATGTAATGCAGATGAGCCGTTATTGGATGTATAATGCTGATCGTCTCTCCCAAGAGTTCATTGACGGCGTGCATTCTTTGTTACGTGCGACCGAGGCAAACAAACGCGACGGTTTCATGTGCTGCCCATGTGCCATATGTAAGAATACGGTGGAATATCCTTGCTCAAGGACTCTTCATTCACACTTGTTCAAGTTGGGTTTCATGCCAAACTATATTTGTTGGGCAAAGCACGGAGAAACCGGTGTTGTAATGGAAGAAGGTGAAGAAGAACAATGGGACGACAATGATATTATTCCTGATGGTGCGTGCTTCAATGATACTGCAATGGGAGAAGCTGAAGAAGAGGTAGCCGCAGAAGATGAGCTGGCTGATGATCTTTGTCAGGTCATTCGTGATGCACAAAGAGAATGTGAAAGTGAAAATGAGAAGATCAAGTTCGAGCGGATGCTAGAAGATCACAAGAAATTGTTGTACCCAACTTGTGATGCAGGGCAGAAAAAATTGGGAACCACACTAGAATTGCTGCAATGGAAGGCAAAGAATGGTGTATCTGACAAGGGATTTGGAGAGTTACTAAAAAATCCAAAAGAAGATGCTTCCGAAGTATAATGAATTGCCCGCCACTACCTACGAAGCAAAACAAGTTGTCTGTCCTATGGGGCTAGAAATAGAGAAGATACATGCATATCCTAATGACTGCATCCTATACCATGGCAAAGAGTACGAGAAATTGGATGCATGCCCGGTATGCCATGCGTCGCGGTATAAGATCAGGCGAGATGACCCTAGTGATGTTGAGGGCGAACGTCCGCGTAAGAAAATCCCTGCCAAGGTTATGTGGTATGCTCCTATAATACCACGCTTAAAACGTCTGTTCAGAAACAAAGAACATGCAAAATTGTTACGATGGCACAAAGAAGACCGTAAGGTAGACAATATGTTGAGACACCCTGCTGATGGGTCCCAGTGGAGAGCAATCGACAGAGAATTCCCGGAGTTTGCAAATGACGCAAGAAACTTAAGGTTTGCTTTAAGTACAGATGGTATCAATCCTTTTGGAGAGCAGAACAGTAGTCATAGCACTTGGCCTGTTACTCTAAGTATCTACAACATTCCTCCTTGGTTATGCATGAAGCGGAAGTTCATTATGATGCCTGTGCTCATCTAAGGCCCGAAGCAACCTGGCAATGACATCGATGTGTACCTGAGACCACTTATTGACGAACTTCTCATTTTGTGGAATAAAGAAGGTGTACGTGTGTGGGATGAGTACAAACAGGAACACTTTGATCTGCAAGCATTGTTGTTCATAACAATCAATGATTGGCCTGCTCTAAGTAATCTTTTAGGACAGTCAAACAAGGGATATAATGCATGCACACACTGCTTCGGTGATATTAGAGGTGTATTCTTGAAAAAATGTCGAAAGGTCGTGTACCTTGGCCATCGTCGATTTCTTCCTGCAAATCACCCCGTAAGAAAGAAAGGTAAGTATTTTAAAGGGAAGGCAGACCACCTGACCAAGCCTCGCAACCGAACCGGTGAGGATGTACTCGATATGGTCAATGATGTGAAAGTCGTCTTTGGAAAAGGACATGGAAGCCAACCTATTCCAAAAGACGCTAACGGTCACGCACCCATGTGGAAGAAAAAGTCCATATTTTGGGACCTACCCTATTGGCAAGTCCTGGAGGTCCGTAGCTCGATCGACGTGATGCACCTGACGAAGAATCTTTGTGTGAACCTGTTAGGCTTTATGGGTGTGTATGGAAAGCCTAAGGACACATTTGAAGCACGACAGGACCTGCGTTGTTTGAGAGAAAGAGACAACCTGCATCCAGAGAAGACAGATGATGGACGCCATTACTTACATCCTGCTAGCTACACTCTAAGCAAAGAGGAGAAGGAAATCATGTTTGAATGCTTAAACAACATCAAGGTACCATCTGGATTCTCCTCGAATATAAAGGGTATTATAAATGTGCCAGAGAAGAAATTCTATAACTTAAAGTCCCATGACTGTCACGTTCTCATGACGCAATTACTTCCAGTTGCATTAAGAGGAATTCTACCTCCAAATGTACGTCTAGCCACCGTAAAGCTATGTGCATTCCTCAATGCAATTTCTCAGAAGGCAATTGATCCAACTGATCTAGCTAAACTACAGAATGATGTGGTTCAATGTCTCGTCAGCTTTGAGTTAGTGTTCCCTCCTTCCTTCTTTGATATTATGACACACCTCCTAGTTCACCTAGTCAAGGAGATTTTCACTCTCGGTCCTGTGTTCCTACACAACATGTTCCCCTTAGAGAGATTCATGGGAGTCCTGAAGAAATATGTTCACAACCGTGCTCGCCCAGAAGGAAGCATCGCCAAGGGCTATGGAACAGAAGAGGTCATTGAGTTCTGTGTTGACTTTATTCCCGACCTTGAATCGATTGGTGTTCCTGAATCGAGACATGAGGGGAGACTAAGCGGAAAGAGGACACTAGGGAGGAAAACATATATTGGTACGGATGATAATTATTTCAATAAAGCGTACTACACAGTTCTACAGAACTCCTCTTTGGTAGATCCGTATATTGAGACACACAATGATCTCTTACGATCTGAGTTTCCAGGGAAGACTGAAGCTTGGATTACGCATAAGCACATGGAAACTTTCGGCGGTTCGTTGCGAAAAAAATGTCAAGGTGATGAGAGCATCCATGAGCAACTGTATTTATTGGCTATGCAACCATCATGGCATATCGTCACATACAAAGGGTACGAGATAAATGGGAACATATTCTACACAGTAGCCCAAGATAAAAGGAGTACCAACCAAAACAGTGGTGTCCGCATAGATGCCACAAACCCGAATGGGAATAAGCAGACATATTATGGACGTATAGATGAAATATGGGAACTAGAATATACACCTACTTTGAAGATCCCATTGTTCAAGTGCCAATGTGTCAAGGTGACCAGAGGCGGGGTAACAGTAGACAACGAGTATGGAATGACAACAGTAGACCTTAGTAATATTGGGTACAAAGACGAACCATTCGTCCTTGCCAAGGATGTGAATCAGGTGTTCTATGTCAATGATATGTCTACCAAACCAAAAAGAGGGAAAAACGATAATGACTCAACCAAAGAGCCAAAGCGCCACATAGTTCTTTCAGGGAAAAGAGTCATCGTGGGAATTGAGGACAAGTCGGACATGTCAGAAGAATATGAAAAGGATGACCGAATTCCGCCCTTCAAAGTGAACAAAGACCCTAGCATCTTGGTAAATGATGAGGACACTCCATGGTTACGAAGCGATCATAACCAAGGGACATACGTAAAGAAGAAGTTCACTGCTGTGCCCACTTGATGATATAGTGATTTAATATAGTGTGTGTTTGAGATACTATGTAATAATTGTGAATTCAGATGTTTATTATGTCATGTTTCAAATTAAATCAATGTTCGATTTGGTGGGATTTCTCTCTCAAAAAGGTAAATTAGGATACTGAGTGATGAAAAATTAAAATATTAACGTTAAAATGTTGTGAAAACAAATTTCCTGTCCAAAACCAATAATTTTAATAATTTTAATTAAACACTACATTTTTGCATTAACGAAATAATAAATATTAGTTACATTATGTTTTATAATTCTAACAAAAAATAAAAAAAGTTAGGTTATCGATTTTTCCTATGTGCAATAAACAAAAATAAAATTCATATTTTTAACAAAATAATTTTATGCCTTTTATTTAATTTACTATGTATTTAATAAAAACTATTGCATTTCTATTGTATTTAACAAGACTATTGCTTAAAACAGGCGGGAAACGAAACTGCAGGCCACCTTTACTCCCGGGTGGGAAGCCCACCCGGGAGTAAAGGTGGGCTGCAGTTTTGTGGCCCGCCAAAAAAAAGCCTTTACTCCCGGTGCGTGTTACCAACCGGGAGTAAAGGTATACCTTTACTCCCGGTTGGTAACACGCACCGGGAGTAAAGGCACCTTTACTCCCGGTTGGTAATACGCACCGGGAGTAAAAGGTTTTTACTCCTGGTTGGTGGCTGGCACCGGGAGTGATTCTCTCTGCTATATAACCTCCAGCGCCTGGCAGATCGATCCGCTCGTCTTCTTCCTCGTCGAACACCGCCGTCCTCTTCTTCCTCGCGCCGCGTCCGTTCGCCTTCCGTGACACCGGCGCCGCCGTCTTCTTCCTCGTGCGGCCTCCACCGCGCGCGCCCGTGCCCCTCCTCCGCGCTTGCCCGTGGCCCTCCACCGCGCCCTCCTCCGCGCCCGAGGCCCTCCATCGCGCGTTGCCTCACCGCGCCGGCCCGAGGCCCTCTAGTACACTGCCGAGGTTGATCGAGGTGATATATTCGTCGATCTCTTTGTACATTCGTCCGAGCCCTCCACTGCCGAGTTATAGATCACGTCGAAAAGTACAACTTTGGTGTAAGCCATGTCAATGGTCGAGGTCGATTGAAAATTCCAAATTTTGAATCACAAAATCTAGAAACTAAAAATGAATATTTGGAACTCTAAATGATTTTAAATAAAAACATATCTTAAGGCAAGTTTTGAATATTTGGATATTATATGGATAAATTAGCAAGTTTAATTAGAGTGTCAAAAACTGCATTTTATGGTACAAAAATACATTTTAAGATCACTGGGACCTGAACTCATGACAAGTATAATTAAGGATCACCAATGAAATTACTTTAGAAATTAATTAGATCGATGTAAATCCATGGCTTGTATAATAAACACGCTATATATTATTTGGAAACAACGCTACGAACCATCCGCTAATGAACTTTCATTACAAACTCCTCAGGATGGCAACCATTTGTCGTTGTCACTAAAGCTGAAAATGATCCAGCCCATCAACCGCCATATATTCATCACTATATGATATGCCATTATTTCAAGATGCAGTTTCAATAGAAGAATTTTTTCTATCTTCATAGATCAATGTTTGTTAATGAAATTTTATCCAAATATATTCATGTAGGGTCTTTTTTTTTGAAGGATTTGTTGTAGGATATATAATGGTCAAATAGGAACTCAATTTTGATACCCAGTTTGTAAACTAAGCGTTTTTTAGTTTATCAAAAATATCACATGTGATGATGTTAGCAGTTTTTGTTGGACTTGCATGCATGGCTACAGACAAATGAAGGAAAACTTCAATGTTTCTTCATTTGTGAACTTTGAATATACAGATATAATATATTAATGTTGCTAAAGTAATATGAGCATTACATATTTTTTTCCGGGAAGACTATCTTCAAACTTTATATCATAGCATCAGAGATCGCCTGTAGAAGAAGAAAATAAATTCTTATCATTTCAGAAATAGTAATGGTTATATGAGCAATAAGACACATATACTTACATTTCATAATGACTTATACTTACATTATTAACATAGAATTTTCTCATATGATGAATGACTACATGGTTCACATGGTACATAGGATCACAACATCACGCACCGACACCGCCCCGGCCCGCCTCACGTCGTCGTCGTCGTCAGCACGCCGGCCCGCCTCACGTCATCGTCGTCAGCACACCGGCCACCGCGCCGACACGTATATATACGTCATTTGTATTCATATGCATTTCGTCCATGTGTTTCTATGTATACGGCGGAGCACCGCCGCCCTCGTTCACCCATGTGTACAGACATATATACGGCGGAGTGGAGCACCGCCACTCTTGTCACACCGCCCTTTCTCGTGCCCTAATTCGCCCTAGTACCGACGTAGTTCGTCCTAGTGTGGCGAATTGCGTCCGTGATCGAGGGGCAAGATTTAATAATGCATATTGTTTGTAGATTTTACGTATGTAATAAGCAAAGATTTGACGTACTATATATTGGTTTTGTTTTTTGAAGCTAGATGGCCGACCCAAGAAATATGGATGAGGAGGAGTTGATGATGAATTTGATCAACACTGGCACTCAAGTTGCTGGCGATGATGGTGCTAAAAATAACGTGCAAGAGGATGTAGATGATGGGAGTCAGTACTTAGCTCTTGAACAAAATGAGCAACAACATATTGGCCAAGTATATATTTTTTATTATTAGCTATATATATATATTATCATATGTCTTATGTGTGCTCATGACATTAAAAATAATGTTTATGTTTTGTAGCCCTCTGGATCGACATCAACAACTACAACGAAGAGTAAAAATGTTCGAGGTCCCAAAAAGCCATTGGAGGATCGCTTCATCATCTCGGAGTTCAATGTGGATACAGGAGAACCGGGGGGGCCGAATAAAATGAAATTTGTGCACCACTGTGGTTACCTTGTACGGGACCGGCTCCCAATTAGTACCCGTGAATGGAAGAAGAAGACCAATGCTCCTCATATCAGTTTTGTCTCCGATCGTGACAAGGCGTTAATTTGGAATGATGTCTTGGTACATTTCACGCTCCAAACAGATGGTTATGATGATATAATAGATGGTGATGAATTGAAGGAGCGAGTTAGGGATTGGGCAATGAAGAAGATGGCCACCCAGTTTCAGACTTGGAAGAAACACCTATACACGACGTATGTCAAGAAGAACATAGCACCAGATTTTACTGTCCCAGGCCCGATCTCAAAGCAGAGGCCCTATTGGGATGAGTTTGTACAGTACAAGACTTCGAAAGAGGGTGTGAGTCGGGTGATAAAGAACCAACGTAATGCCCAACAGAAGACATACCACCATACCTTGGGATCAGGTGGCTACCCGACTGCCATTAAGAAGTGGAACAAAATGGAAGCAGACCTTCTTGCCAAGGGTATCAGACCAGAATCACTCGAGTGGGGAGAACGTGCAAAGAATTGGTTTTTCGCTCATGGGGGAACACTAGACCAGGAGACAGGGAAGTGCGTTTATGGCGCAAGACTGCAAGAAGCAGCAGAAAGATTGTTTTATGCTCAGAGAGCTACTGCTAGTGGTGCGTTCAGGCCCAACAGAGAGAAGGATGAGCTGACATACGCCATCGGGACTATTGAACATGGTGGCCGAACTAGAGGCAAAGGAAGTGTCTCGTGGGAGCATGGATTCCCTCAGGACAGACCTTCCTACAGAAGTCGCCAGAGAAAGAAGGAAGAAGAGGCACAGTGGCTCCAGAGGTTGGAGGAAGCGGTGCGTGAAGCACAGGAGCGGGAAAAAAACCTTGAAGCGAGAATGCAGGAGGAAATCAAAAGGCAAGTGTAAATAGCAGTGAGTGCAAGCAAGCAGGCATCAGAGCCAGGAATCAACATTAGCCAATCTGTTCAGTTGAAAAGCAGCTGCGCTTCCACGGAGATACCAAATCAAGGGGACACAGGACTGCGCTTCCCTGTGGATGACGTCACTGAACCTTGTACAACGTGTGAGCTACACATTCCGAAGGAGAATTCCACAATTAAGGTGGCTATCGGTCTTGTTAATCCTATCGACCGAACCAAGACACCAAGGATTCATGGGAATATAATCCAAGAAGGATATGCTACCATCTCGGTAGATAAAGCTGAAAAAGGTTTTAGTGATTTACCTCTTGACATTCCTGGAGGTGATGGCGAGAAGACTCTAGGAGAAGCGGAGAAGACATTCATTCTATGGCGCAAGCGCTACATCATCATTCCAGGGATGTCAGCTCCACCTCCTCCTGAACTACCTCACCATAGGTACGTGCGGATGAAAACACTACATCATTAATTTGTATTGGCTTAAATAATTAACAATCTGCTCATAATAATATGTCATTCCTTTTTTTGTAGCAGATCCTCCCCCAACCTAAATCCAATTGTTCAATCGCCAGATCATCATAGTGCTCTGTACGATGACATTGTGTTGGAAGACGAGGCTGCATCCACACCCTCTCCAAGGAGGTCTCCAACGCCGCAGCCGCCACCTCCAAGGAGGTCTCCAACGCCGCTGCCAACACCTCCAAGGAGGTCTCCAACGCCTCCCCCGCCCCCGCCTACCAAGAAGCCTAGCAAGAGGCCAGCCCCTCAAACGAAGAACCAGTCCCCGCCTGTAAAGAAAGCCACCGTAAAACCAAGGGCTATTCCCAAAATAATATCTGAAAAGAAGGAAGAAGGAACTGATGCATATAAAAAAGACATGTCTAGATTCTATGACAAACTTAAAATGAATCAAGAAGCAAGGAGAAACCCAGAGAAACCGTACTTCTTCGTAGCTCCGGATATTTTAAGAAAAAAGGTGACTTCTTACCAGCAACAACAGCGGGAATCTCGTAAGCCGTCCAAATCAACATTATCAGACTATGACCGCACTCTCACCAAGTCAATTGAGGCGGCACAGAAAAAGAAGCGGGCAGGGAAAGGAGTTGCCCAACTCGGACAACAAGCGCACCAATCAATCCCCCCGCTAGTTGTTGGTAATGAATATGGTTCGAATTTAGGATTAATGCATCAGGCAAACATACCTCCGGATGTCGATTTGGATCACCTTGGTGAATTTCTTGATGAGACTGGTCTCGACCTTTACCAGATGTTTGGTGATGGAAACATTGAGAGTGCGGCGGAGGTTGATATTTGGAAGAAAAAATTTATACTAGGCCAGAGTCTATACAACCCTCAAGCCTTATCTGATCTGGGGACGCAAATGTACCTGCTAAATAAGTAGTACATGCAGGCGTCTACCAGTGGAGACTTCTGCGTTGGTGTCAGAATTAGAGACGAACATTGGTTCCGTGGCGATGATGTTATGTATGTTGACTTTGCAGAATTTCATCAACTATGCCACCTGACCTCTCTGGACAAAGTTATCATTAGCTGCTATTGCCTGTAAGTAATAATTCTTTCGATCTATTATTAAACTCATCATATGTGTGTATATGCATATAAATTATCCTAACAAGTACTATATATATGCAGATTTATAATGACAGAGCTCAGAAAGGAAGGCTGCAATGAAATTGGTTTTGTTGATCCCCATATAGTATTCAAAGACCCAATTACTCCAATGACTAATTGGAAGTCTGAGTCAGAGAGTAACCTCATGAACTTCTTAGTGAACCAACGCCACAAGAAGGATATACTCTTTCCCTATAACTTCAAGTGAGTGTTAATCATGCCGATCATAGCCTTAATGGCTCATATGCTGATTCTAGTTAATTAATGAGTGTTATGCGTTATATCCTATAAACACATGCAGCAATCACTGGATATTGATGGACATCGATCTGGTGAAAAGTCACTTGATAATCTATGACTTGATGAGAAAACCATAACAAGACTACCAAGATATGATAGATATTATCCAGAGGTAATTTCGGGATCTCTAGCAACTATATATACACACAAACATGATGATTAACTATATCTGATGACGTGGCAAATTTTTTATTGGGCAGTGTTTGGAAAACCTTTATTGAGAAGCAACACATGGAAAAATACAAAGCGCCACTGAATGTAATCCCATTGAAAGTAAGTCCCCTGAATCGCATCATCTTTATTAATTAAACATATAGCTTTCACCGGATCACCAGATTGGATGACAAATCTTTTTCTCGTAAAGTGGTGTCTGAGGCAGGAACAGGGGAACAACTACTGTGGTTACTATGTTTGCAAGTTTATCAAGGTGCTCTCCCAAAGAACTCATACAGAGAGACTCAAAGTACGTTAAAAATACACTATATATTCATTTAATTATTATTATTGATTGTGTTACTATGTCTTTATATATATATATGTACATATATTAATTTATTTTCCTTTAATTTAAACCTGTAGACTCGATGGTTGGAGGAAAAGGTCATACGGCAAGACCAAATCAAAGCAATTCAAGAGTCTATAGCCGGATTTTTTAATGAGCAGGTCATCGATTCCAAGGGCGAGTTCTACTTCGACCCAACACTGCCATTGAAGCCAAGCTAGAGGATGAGAAGAAACTTGTTATGTCACAACAACTATAATGCAATCTTTTGTAATATATGCACATGAAATAATATAATGTAAAATACACATATGCATGCATGCATGTAAATATATATATGATGCATGCATGCATATATATATATATATATATATATTTCTATGCTTGAATTGTGTGATTTAATACGTTCATTGTACTTGAACCAAAACATACTATATGCGCGTATAAATGTATAATTAGCAGCGTACAATACGACTTCGAAAACCTATTTTGAAAAGAAAACAAAAAAATAAAAAGAAAAGAAAAAAGAAAAAAACCTTTAGTCCCGGTTCGTATTACCAACCGGGACTAAAGGTGCCGGCCATCGTGGCATGTCAGGAGGCACCTTTAGTCCCGGTTGGTGTTACCCACCGGGACTAAAGGTCCACCTTTAGTCCCGGTTCTTGACCCGGGACTAAAGGACCCCCTTTAGTCCTAGATGCTTGCTTCCGGGTGGGGAACTGGAACTAGAGGGGGTTTCCCACCGGGAGTAAAGCTCGGTTCTCTACCAGTGGTCCAGAGTGGCGCGCCATGGGCGGACGCGACCACTTCATGGTGGCCGGGCGGACCTCGTGGGAACTCGAGCGGAAGGCTGATGTCGACGAGGAATGGGGCAACAAGCTGCTCAGCTTCCCCGCCATCCGAAACATGACGGCGCTCATCCTGGAGACGAGTCCCTGGAACCATAGCGGTTTTGGGAACGAGATGATGCAGAGCTCGCGATACCAAAATGGGGCAGCCTCGCGATACCATACCCGACGTACTTCCACCCGGAGACTGCCGCCGACGTGGTTGCCTGGCAAGACAAGATGCGCAAGGCGGAGCGCAAATGGCTCTTCTCGTTGGCCGGCGCGCCGCGGCCTGGGAGCAAGAAGACCATCCGCGCGGAGATCATCCAGCAGTGCGGCGCGTCAAGCCGCTGCAACCTCTTCGACTGCGGCAGCGGGGCCAGCTGCTACTGGCCGGGCGGCGCCACGCGCGTCTTCGAGGGCTCCGACTTCTGCCTGGAGCCGCGCGGGGACACCCTGACGCGGCGGTCGACGTTCGACGCCATCCTGGCCGGCTGCATCCCGGTGTTCTTCCACCCCGGCTCGGCGTACACGCAATACACGCTGCACTTCCCGAGCGACCCCAACAAGTACTCGGTGCTCATCATGCACACCGACATGACCCGCCGGAACGTCAGCATCGAGGAGACGCTTAGCAAGATCTCGCCGGCGGCGGTGAAGGCCATGCGCGAGGTGATCCGGCTCATTCCGAGGGTGGTGTACGCGGACCCGAGAGCAACGCTCGTGGATTTCAAGGACGCGTTCGATATAGCGTTGGAGGCTGTCATTGATCGGGTGGCTAAGCGGCGCCGGAGCGCGGCCGCTGGCCGGGAGCACTGAGACGCATCGTCGGCGTCGTCAACTCGTCAAGTGCCTTGTGTGTCATTTGTTCATGCATGTAGTTTTCTGCTGTTTGGTTCATATGTTATTAAGGTTGCGAGTAGGCAAAAATATACGCGATTAATACACGACTGTTCACTACGCTATCCACACCCTGGAGCGCAATTCATTAGAATGTAACCATGGTTTATCAGTCATGACCCAACAGCAGCTGTAAACCGAATACTATATATGTGTCTATGTGCCAACTTTTTTGCTGATAATCAAATGTGCGCCATCAGTAGTGTGCGTTCCTCCGGCCGTGTCGGTATACGAAAATACGAAAGATTAGGATTGTCTAATGTTCATGATCTAGGTGACGTGTCCATAGCTAGATCTATCCCAGCAGATTTCACTATATGCTGGTGGATGTCAACCGTGGTACGCGATCCAAAGCTCGATCTACCGCCAACAGATTTTATTATAACACTAGGTGGGCAGCGCGTAGGTGGCGTCCAAGTAGGTGTTAGGTCCTTTTTTTAATTTCAGTACACACTCTCTGAAATACTCATCACCGACACACACAACCTCCTCGTACAAGCACTCCCTCCCAAAATAAGTACTTTCAAACTATAAGACGTTTGGACTTTTTAGATATAATTGTTTTTAGTGGACATTCACACGTAGTATATATCTAAGTATATAATTAATAAAAGCTACGCATCTAGAAAAATCAAAATATCTTATAATTTAGAATGGAGAAGTACACTTCTATCATTCGCTAACGGGATATAGGTGAAAGGATTAGGCAAGGCCTAGATGGAGGTGAATAGGCCTGTAAAAACTTTAAAACTTGTCAATGCAACAAACTAGCAGTATGTGGAGGTTCCGTGGATTCATGTGGATGCGGAAGTTTCGAGCAAATCTACGGAAGTTCCGCGCATCCTAGCTTGGAACTGATATAATTGAATAGAATTGAAACTTACATTGAGTTAAATACCAAGCCTCCCATTAGTATGATCTTCCTTTTGCACCACAGACCTACAACTACAACTTACTATACAAGTACATTAGGTGTAAACCCTAGAATTGAATTCAAACAAGAGTGAGAGTACCACAACAATAACAACAACAACAACCAAAGGGGCAAGACACAAGATTTAACCCAGGGTTCATTGGAGCCATGAAAGGCTTGTCTATGTTCTCGATGTTGAGAAAGCCACAAAGACTTTGCATTGGGTATCTTCTAACCCTATCCTCTTCTCAAGCGAGTCACAAAGCTCAAACTTGAGGGTTCCACGAGCTTCTTGAAGATGATATGGAGCCAAGCTCCAAGAGTAAAACAAAATACAAATCTACAGCTACGAGATGAACCAAGTGCTCAAAAGCTAGATCTCTTGCTCACAAGCTCTCTAATCCCAATCTCTCAAAGGGTTTCACAAAGAATCAAGAGGGGAGGTTGGGGGAGCCTTCAATATATGGTGAGAGAGAGACTTGTTTTCGTGTTGGTGGAAAGTGAATGCAGAAATGGCCATTGGGGAAGAAGGGGATAGGGTATTTATGCCCCTCCCCTTTTTCAAACTATTAACAATTTAAGTGCGGAAGTTCCACACTCAAACAAAAAATTTCCGTGCTCAACCGCAGAACTTCTGTGGAGGCCAGAACAAAATATACGAAACTTCAGTGTATGTAATAACGGTGTGAACCATGTTGTAGATTTTGACGAGTCAAATATTTGGTATTCATGACTTTTGTCATGTGAATTTGATTGTTTGATGTGGTTATTAAATCTGAATTTAATGCCACAATTTACTTTGGTCAATGGTTAAGCGTGCAATCTAAGCAAGACCGCAAGCCTCACAGGACTGTGGAGATGAGGGACTTAGCACCACCAAGCCGCCACACACTGGAGCAGCTTCCGTGGCCTGTCCTCCGTCAAGTTCAGGTTACAGGAGAACCCAATTCCGGCGGACAGATACAATCTCCAGTTCGTTTTGCTTCCAGCCATTTTCATGAATTTCCCTTCAAAATCTGCTAATGATGTTTGATTTCTCCCCGCACCCCAAAGCATCTCTAACACCAGATCACCACTGCCTGAGGACATTGAAATAGCAGATGATTAATGGTCTCCTCTTTTTCACATAATTTGTAGTTCTTAGAATTTCAGGGCACTGATCTGTGATGGCATATCATCCATGGAAAGATTAGAACTTCCAAAGTACAGTAACTTTGGTCTTCCAATTGTGTTGCGGCGGGATAGGGTCAGCATCCGTGGCGGCTTCAGCCAAGACGATCGGGGGCGAGAAGATTTCAAATTTTAGATTGCAGGCAAGTGTAATATAACTTATATCAGCATCACCCTTTTTTGTTTTGAATGAACAACAAAACCTGACCGAGGTAAAGAAAGAAAAACGAAGGAATGCCCAGGGCTGCTCCGAGCGCGCCACTACGCCGCGGATAGCCATGTCGCACCGTAGCTATATACGTGCTGAAGTGCACCGTGCACACGATCCTAAACTGAAGAGACAGGCGTTGAAGACTCCCAGAATCCCATTCAAATGCTCCTAGTCTAGGTACGAGCGCGCACCGTCGCGATCGAGGAAGGTTCACGTGGCGGTGGCGGAGCCCAGACGCCGAGGCCATTCAATTTCCTCCTAACCGGCCGGCCACCGGTCCATCAGCGTCCGTCGACATCCCCTCGCCGCCGCTTGGCCACCCGATCAAGGACGACGTCCACTGCAATGTCGAAAGCGTCCTTGAAGTCCACACGCGTCGACCTCGGGTCCGCGTACACCAAGCTCGGGATGAGCCGGATCACCTCCTCGCGCATCGCCTTCACCGCCGCCGGCGGGATCTTGCCGAGCGTCTCCTCGATGCTCACGTTCCGGTCCGTGACGTCGGTGTGCATGATGAGCACCGACCACCTCTCGGGCTCCGCCGGGATGTGGTCCGCGTACTGCGTGTACGCCGAGTCGGGGTGGAAGAACACCGGGATGCACCCGGCCAGGACGGCGTCGAACGTAGACCGCCGCGTCGTCGTGTCGCCGCGCGGCTGGAGGCAGAAGCTCGAGCTCTCGAAGACGCGCATCATGGCGCCCGGCGCGGCCTCGCACTCGGCCCCCTTCTTGCACCGGAACATCCCGCAGCGGCTCGACGCGCCGCACTGCTGGAGAATCTGCGCGCGGACGGTCTTGTTGCTGCCGGGCCGCGCCGCGCCGACGAACGAGAAGAGCCACCTGCGCTCCAACGCGCGCGCCTTCTCCTGCCAGGCGCGCACGTCGGCGGCCGTGGCCGGGTGGAAGTTGGTCGGGTAAGGCACCGCAAGGTGGTTGGACCGGTTCCACGGGTCGATCTCCAGGACGAGCGCCGTCATGTTGCGGACGGCCGGGATGTTGAGCAGTTTCGTGCCCCAGTCGTCGTCGCCGTCGGTCTTCCTCAGGAAGTCCCACGCGGTCCGGCCGGCCACCAGGAAGTGGTCGCGCCCGCCCGTGGCGCGCCACTCCGGGCGCCGCGCCAGCCACGCGACGAGGTCGAGCGCCAGCGCGTCCCGCGTCGCGGTGCTGTTCCAGAGGTACCGCCCGCCGTCCAGGCTGGCGTAGGCCGGCACGAAGATGGCGGACGCGCGGGCGGGGTCGCCGGTGTGGCAGTCGTAGCGCCTCATCCGGCAGCGGAAGATGACGTCGAGCATGAACTGGTCGGTGGCGTACCAGCCGCGGCCCGGGAAGACGCCGCCGCCCTCGTCGCGCAGCGGGCGGCCCAGGCCGCAGTTGGCCATGTACGGGCACATGTCCATCCACGGGCGGAGCGCGCGGCAGCCGCGGACGATGTCGTCGTTGAAGCGCGGCGGCAGGCGGTACACGTAGATGTACCGCCCCGCGCAACGGTCGGCGGTCACGTTGGTCCGGTTGTCCTCCGACTCCGACGGCGGCGGCCCGTGCGAAGCAGAGGGGTGCTGCCCGATGGTGACGCTGGACATCAGGGTAGGAAGGGGGAACGCCGACGGCGGGAACAAGATGGACGCCACGGCCCACAAAGTGGTGGCGGCAACGACGAGGTAGCAGATCCGCGACGGCCAGAGCACGCCACCTGTGCCGCCATCAGGCTTGTCGGCGCCGTCTTTCTGGAAGCTGAGCTCCACGGTGGTGGTGTTGGTGGTGGTGGGCTTCATCATTGGCCGGTTTGCGAGTGGAGTCCGTATCCGTTGTTTGCACTTTGCAGCCAGCCAGCTCTCAAGCACCTCGTGTTAACTGTCAATCTGTCATTAATAGCACAGGGGCGTGATTTCATTGACGTGATTATTGCGAATCCACTGTACCGGGTCGCGTGCTCGTGGGGATCTTCTTTTATAAACTACTGGCAAGTCAATCAGCTCGAGACTCGTCGGTTTCCCAATTTTTCACCCAAAATTTGCCAAAATTATTTGAGAAAGTGCATGTACATTCGAGGAAATAATAATCACAAACAAAGTGCATGTACTATCTCCTTCCTCCTAAACAAATAGAGAAAAAAGACGAGCGCGCACAGCTTTCGAGGAGTGCTAATCTGCCTCTGCTAGCGCTGGTCGCCTGGTCCATAGAAAGCAGAGGCCAGAGATGGTCCAGCGAACCGGGTCCAGCATTCACGGGCCACGGCAGTCGGTGTGGCCGCGTGGTCGCATAAAGCCGGCAGAGGATTGGCACATGGCGTGCGTGCATCAGCACTTCAGCAGCATCGCGGACCGTTCCGGACGGCACCGCCACGCGGGAGAGCTACAGTGCTACACGAACGACCCAACGCGCGCTGCTTTTGGTTACTGACGCATAGACACACGTTGACGAGTGATTGAACGACCCAACGCGCGCATCGTCTTCCTCGCACCTACCTTCTTCTTCCTGACGATTCGACCGGCGGCGAGCGAGGCGGTGGGGAACATCCGATGAGCAGAGCCAGCGACGGGGCGAGGGGTCCGTCTCTTCTTTCTTCGATTGAGATTAGAGGAGGACAGAGGCCGATCGACGAGTGCAATGGGTGGCGGGAGCACCGGTGGTGGGAGAGGACGCCGCCGCCGTCGAGGTAGGGCCGATGATGAACGATTCCTTGAATCGATTAGTGGAGGGTGGGGGAAGGTAAGGTGGGGCTAGGCGACAAGCGATGCAACTGTGGTAGAGGAGCTGCTGGGCGGGGACGTGGGTTGGATCGATCTAGGAGGAGGAAGACGAGATGGAGGAAGAGAAAAAACGTGGACACAAGCCTTGCGGGCACGTAGGTGTCAACTAAGAGAAAAATTATCTGCACTGATGATGTAGAAAATCTCTTATGCGACACTGTGTTGTTGTTGTCTACGTGTCCTGACTCAACTTGACGGAGTGTTACGTTCCACAGAAAGACAGGGCATCAGCTTGGACCATGCAGGTGGCATGCAACCATGCGGGATGGTGACCAACAGATCAAAGATCAGACGACATCAGATCCAGGTTGCACGGGAGATTTTCTGCATCACGAGTGAAGATAACTTTTTTCCATTAAGTAAGGGGGCTCATGAATGAACGAGGGGTCAGCCGGACGCCCGAACAAGGTGGAAATGGTTGTAGCCAAAACTCACGGAGGTAAGTACCAGACCAATTTTGTTTGGCCAGAGTGTTACGCTTGTTTTTTTTTAAAAAATGGACCAAAGTGTTAGTTTGGGCACATTCACCTCTGTTTAAATACTTTTTAGTACTCATAATTTTCTTCGGGCATAGTACAAATACGGACAATATTTTAAATCAAATACAAATATAAATGCAGATATATCAAATACAAATACGAACCGTTTTTAATATCGCTCTTTGTGGCTAGCACTATTTACAACAAACTTTTCACTTATGCGATGTGCACTTATTTGTATTGGCAGCACTAGCATCCAGATGTCCGGACGCATGCATCCGTCCAGACGCCCACAGCTCCTTCATCCCATCTGCTCGGATTCGCGCGTCGGCCGCGCCAGCTCTGTTTTCCGTGCTCGCATCCGAACCGTCCGCTTTAGATCCACTGCCCACGCTGCTCGGATGACTCTCCCTGCCTCTTCCACACCGTCGCAGCGCCCGTCTCTTCCAGGCCACCTGGAAGATTCACCCCACCTCTTCCACAACAGCACCGCGCGGCCTATGCCTCCTCCCCATACTACCGCCAGTGGCCTACGCCTCCTTCACGTGTTGGTGACCGCGGCTTGGCCCTGCCCGCCCTCATGGACACCAACGCCGGTCGTCTGCACTGGCAACATGAAACACTCGAATGCAACATACATTTAAAACAGATGAAATATTTAGGACATACGCTTGCAACATGTATGTGAAACATATGCAACATCCAGATAAAATAATTACAACATAGAAAAACACTTACTGCAACATAAGACTGAAATAACTGAAACATTTCAAACATACTCTTGCAACATATTTGTGAAAACATATGCAACATCCAGATAAAAAACAATTGCAACATACGTCTGGAAACAGATGAAACATTTTGAACAAACGCTTGTGTCACGGGGTCAAAACCGTGACAAGCATTGTTGTTTGACTTGGTGTCAGCGTACGTGTTTTCGGTGGATCAGGTGGACTCAAGAACACAAGAATCACAGAGATAACGCAATGGTTTATCCTGGTTCGGGCCAATCGATTCCCTATGTCCAGCAGCTGATGATCCTTATACTCAAGAGCACCAAAAATCGGGAGATTACAACAGAGTGTATAGGAGGAAGGAAGAGATTTGGTAGGGGATTAGCTCGGTGCTAATCCTGAGGTTGCCTCACCGTCGGGGGAGTCTTCCCCTCGTTGGAGAGGAGGAAGACGATAGGTGAGGTGGAGGAACTTTCGGTGCCCCTCTCTCTCTAGGTTGCTCTGCTCTCGGTGCTGAGCAGGAGCGGATCGATGAGGAATGAAATTATCTATCTCGGATCATCCTCCCCGTCTAGGATCCGACCTTACCCCTTATATATCGAGATAGGCTAGGTACATGGCGGTTTGGGGGGTTGAGCCTATGGTCTACATACGCCGGAGTCTAGGAGGGTCTTGCAGTGGCGCTCTGTGGACCATGGCGATGTTGTGGAGCCAAAGAAGCTCTGGGCATCGTCCGGCTGCTCTATTCTGACACTCTGCGTGTCAGGCTGTGTTGGCTTGGACCGGCCTCCCATAGGTGGACCTTCTGGAGTCTTCTTGGTGGAGAAGGAGGTTGGCTCTAGGGGTTGACGTGTGCGCTCGAGCACCTCCGAGCCCCTGGAGGCCGAGGGGGAACTTGTCTTCTTGTGTCACGCCCCGTGCGTGACCCTGTCGGGAGAGCGGCCGGCAAGGCCACGCCCAAGGTGCTATGTCGAGGAGCCCCCAAACCTCGATGGCTCGGGGCATATCTTCTTGTGTCCGAGCCTTGGCTGGTGTCATAGGTTGGGCAGGAGCTGAGGATAGGGCTTAGATTTCCCATTGATCGGGAGCCTGAGGCTTGGGCGAGCCCCCGAGCCCTGAGCAGAGGTGCTGGCGTGCTCAGGCTCAGGCAAGTTCCTTAGTGTGAGGGTGCACATGAGCGTACCCAATGGGTATAGACCCTAAGCCCCCAGGCGATCCTAGAGGGATCGGCTGGTGGTCTCTTCGATCGGGAACCATAGATCCCAAGGCTTAACATACCTATATATTAGGATCTCGTCATGAGCCCCTGAGCCCTTCATGGCCTTACTTATACGTGATGGTGATGAGGGGCTGAATTTGATCTTCCGGTAACTGAACTTAGCCATGACAGGGATAGCTTCCGCTGATGGGAGTGCGATGCCCTATGTCGGGCCCTTTCCCTAGCATGATGGGGGGTGCTCGGCTGTCGGGGCTGGGTAATGGTGCTGCCCTTTTGTTTGATCCTACATCGCATAGGTCTATAGTCCGAGCGAGGGTTTGGTGAACTCATGTGGGAGTTACCAACTTTAGGCCTGGGGGCACCGTTCTTTTTGGTTGGAGCCTATCGTGGGTTAGGTGATCGAGAGCATCTGGGCTCTGGCTTAGGGACACATGATCACCTAGTGCGCCATGCCCTTCTAGGGGCTTTGGTAGCAGGCCTAGATCCTCTTGGGATGGCCTTCTGAGGCAGACCGCCTACGACCATAGGTCAGGGCATAGGGAGCGCGCTGAGCTCGGGCGAGAGGCCCTCATTGGGCCCACCGCTCAGTGACTCCCGATCCAACTCCGAAGAGTTGGTTGGTTTTGGGGGTGTGTCACCTTGGCGCCCATCGATCGGGGGGTCATGTTGCTCTGTCTAGGGAGCCAACGTAGCCCCTGAGGCCATCATGAGGCCTCCTTGTCAGTGGGCACGGTGGCTTCTAGGCATGTCCCATCCACTGACGCTCTACGCAGGCAGTTGATGGCACCTAGGATGTCGTGCCCGGTGGAGGAGTAATGGCGTGCACTCTCGCACTGTCCCACTTTGTCTAGGAGATGGGACATTGGGCCATGTGGTGCTGATCTGGTGGAGGAGGAGCCATGGCACTTGGCATGCGCGGATCCAGGCCATTGATGGTGTGCACGGAGTGGGCGGCGCGTGTGGTGGAAAGTGGAGCGGGGACTTGCCTCATTTTTAGCGTCCCCCTAGATCCACCTTTATTGTGTGGCCTTCATCACGCAACCGCCCTGGGCCACATTATGGGGATTGAAATGACGCATGGCCGGTTCCCTAGGGCCTCTTTTATCCGCCGATGACTGATCAGAGGGCGAGGAGTCCTGGGGACGCGGCACCTTCTTTCCCTCCTCTGGTTCCTTCTCTTCTTCCTCTTAGATCCAACTCCCGGCGGCCATGGTGATGATGAAGTGCGATGCCTCCCTCTGAGTGAGCCTTGCTTCCTCCGCTGGGCTCCTAGGTCGCCCTCCACGAGAGCGGAAGGACTCCAGCGAAGGAGGGGTGATGACATGATGCTAGATGCATCTATCATGTTCCCCTCCCCTAGAAAGTGGAAGGATTTTAGTGACGTCGCTAGAATCCTTGCGCCCTCCATCGGGGAAGGGGAACAATGATGCATCCGTCGCTGCCCCTCCATCCCAGTGAAGGCGGGGGCTTGGTCCCATTAGCGGGGCGATGGTCGACATCGCCTAGCCTCGGACCTCGGGGAGTAGCCCCAAGGTCAACCCGCTGGCCCATGCCACATGTGCCGTAGGGCCCTGACCTAGAGGTTTGGCGTGCCCTGTGGTCTTTACCGCCGTATAGGTGGTAGTAGATTGCGGTTTTTGTCGCCGTATATTGTAATCAGGTCGTTCCCAATTAATAAAATGAAATTACTTTCATTTGTAATTCCATTGTTCATGAGTCATGCTCGGAGACTTAGGTCCCTCATTGGGATGGGCTGTTACTATAATAGCCTCGATGGCTAGGATTGCCACGCCCATGCTGCTAGCGGGTGAGTCCATGAGAAACTTAGGTTTATGGTCGTTCCGTACCCTGGTCATGTCCCCCAGAGGGGAGATCCTCAGCTTCTCAACTAAGCCACTCATATAGTTCTCGAGCCCATCTATCAGTGCTTGGGGGCTTGTTGCCTCTCTCATTGGGTCACCATGAGTGGCTCGAGGTTGATACTTGGACATCGTTCGAAGGTTGGCCGGTTTCACTTCTAAGCGCCCAACTAAGGCCTCTGGTGCCCGACCATGAACATCCCTCGCACCTTTGGGTGCCTTGGGTGGCCTTGAAGCCTGATGGGCTGGCCTTGGAACCCTCGACGATGCCCCTTTTGAGGGTCCCCATACCGTCGTGCGGCTAGGAGACACGATCCGATGAAGGATTAGGAAACAGGGAGATAGTTGTAAACAAACAAAATGGACATAAGATTAGGGAAAGAGGACATAGCTGGTAATGTGGCGATCGAGGCTGTTCTATTAGCGCTTTTGCTGATTTCTTGCTCGATCCTCCTGTTCTGTCCATCCCATCCTTGCCTTGCTGGGGGGGTCTTTCGGTGCAGTTCTCCTTCATAGAGGGCAACATGTGGTTAGTTTAGTCGATCCTTTGGTGTAGCCGAGCCACTGTGGGAGTTGCTTGAGATAAAGGAGACAATAGCAAAGACAAGCAAAGCAACAAGGTCAGGAGGACATGACTTATCTTGGTTTTTGCTGTTGGAGAGGTAGGCCAACAAAGGAGGTCGGTAGGCGGATACTAGCTCGGGAGGCGGCACTTCTAGGCGAATGGCTCGGCGGTGGCCTTCTCTAATTGGGAAAGGTCAGAACTCACCTCGATTAGGTCAACCCCTTCTAGGGGGCCAAGCGCCTAGATGGAGGGGCCAACCAAGCCATCGCTGCCACCAGGGTCCTTGGTCACCTCACTGATGCTCGATTGGTCGAGCACCATCGCTGCCTTAGTTGCTTCCTTCACCGATGCCCTTCCTACATCATGGCCGGGGCCATTGGGAGCACAGGGGGTGATCAGTGTGGCCACTTGGGCGATGTAGTCTTGCTTAGAATAGTAGGCTTGCTTGAAGCTGCCCTCAACGGTGATCCCTTAGGGCCAGGCATCTACAGCTTCAGATAGGTGTAGTTAGGGACAGCTATGAACTTGGCGAAGCATGGCCAGCATAGGAGGGCATGGTAGACATCGAGGAAGTTGACCACCTCAAAGGTGAGGGGCACGGCTTCCTTCCTTGGGACAATCCCCATAGAATGGCACCTTGCTAGGGCACTGGCTGCTCCGCGGGATGCCCATCCTGTCCCTAGTGCTGGCATAGAGTATGTTGAGGCAATTGCCCCCATCCATTAGCACCTTGGAGAGGCACATGGTGTCCACGATCAGGCTAACCACGAGCGGGTAGCGCCCCGGGTGAGGAACACGATCAGGGTGATCCCCCTGGTCGAAGGTGATGGCCATCAGGGACCATCCGAGACGCATTAGAGTGGCGAGGGTGTGAGCGGCGTTCACCTCCTGTTCGGTGATGCGGCGTTGCCGGTGGGATTCATATGCCTAGGAGCCCTCGAAGATTATGAGGCAGCGATCGACCTCGGGGAACTCAGTGTCATCCTCCGAGGTGGCGTTCACTGGTTTGTCGGCCTTTGGGGCTAGCTTCTAGGGCTTACCCTGCTGGCTGAGGGTGTCATAGATGTAGGTGCTAATGGTGATGCAGTCCTTAAGGAGGTGCTTTACCTACCCTCCATGGAATGGGTAGGGGGCTTCAAGTGCCTTCTCGAAGTGCTCGGGGCATGCAGCGCGCCCACAGGGCTAAGGCCTCATGGCACAGTCAGCCACAATGCTTCTGGTCCCTTTTCCTCTTGTCGTAGTGACACTAGGATGAGGCTAGGTCATCGCCATCGTCCCCACCTTGGAGGTGGTTGGTAGCCTTGGCCTTGTTGCTAAAGTTGGCCTGGATGGACTCCTCACCAGAGGCGTACTGGGTGGCAATGTCTAGGAGCTCCTTCGTAGGGCGTGGGTGAAAGCCCTAGTTTGGTTTTGGATAATTGATGAAACCTAGGACTAACCTTTGATCTAAGTATGTGAATTAGACATGGTGGTCAAATCTAAGTGATTGAGCAAGATGAGGTCCATGGAGTTGAAGATGGACATGAGTTGATGATGATCAAGTGCTCAACTTGGAAAGGAAAAGAAGAAAGAGAAAAACAAATTTCAAGAAGATCAAGGCAAAGGTATAAGATAGGGTTTTGTTTTGGCACTTAAAACACCATAGAGGGTGTAAGTGCATTTAGGATCGATAGCTGTACTATAAAGAGGAGAAATCTTTGGCTAAACGGTTTATCGAGTGCCACTAGGTGACATGACTTTTGCATATGCATTTAGGAATCTAGTGTGCTAACTTTGACCATTGTAAAATGCTTTGAAAAATGCTAACACACGTGCACACAAGTTCTACACTTTGTTGTTAGCAAGTTGGAAGCAAGGGTGAATTGGTTGTGGACTTAGAAAAAGAAATAGTGGAGAAGGTCCATGACCGGACACTAGCCTCGAGGTGACCAGACTCACCCCAACGTGTCCAATCATTTATAGCATGGCATGCTGAGTTGGCTGAGAAGGAAGAGAGACAATCGAACGCTGGGGCTGGCTCGACTGGCACGTTCGGTCACATGTTGAAGGCAGCGTGGTGGCGCAACCGAACACACCGAGGCCGCGTCAGGTCTGAGCTGACGTATGGTGACATCGGCTTCGTGGGCGCGCGCAGAGAAGAGGAGCAAGACCGGACGCTGGGGCGCATCAGGTCACACTTGACCTAATGCATCCGGTCAGTATTTTTCCGCTCTGGCCCTCGAAGATCATGAGGCAGCGATCGGCCTCGGGGAACTCAGCGTCATCCTCCTAGGCGGCATTCGCTGGTTCATCGGCCTTTAGGGCAAACTTCTGGGGCTTACCCTACTGGCTTGTAACACCTCGGGTGTTTAAAATACTAAAACTTGCCATGACATCATATGCATTGCAAAGCATTTGGACATATTGAAAACTTGGATATGCAATTACTAAAACAAGTTTACTTTATGTTGTATGTGTTGAATTGTGTTGTTTGAATCAAGTTTGAAATGCTTGTATTGTTTTGAAATTTCGAAAACCCTGATTTTCAGCATTTAAATCCTACCCCAAAAATCCATTTCAAAATCTAAGCATATTTTGGGGTTGAGCCCAAAAGAAAAAGTGTAGAGCTTAGCAAGTTATACAAAGTTTGTTTTTGGAGTTTTTCAAGTTGTTTAGAAAAATTTTGAGTAATTCAAAAAGGCGTAATTCGTTAAATTTCCCTATTCAAATTCAAAAGTTCATTTCAAAATCTAGACCAAATTAGGAGATGGTTATAGAAGCAAAGTTGTAGAACTTTTGATTTTCAACAACTTTTGTTTTTGGAGATTTTTGAGTTGTTATGAAAATTTGAGAGTAATTTGTGAATTTTGGCGAATGGCAAACTTGTAATTACTATGAACAGTGTTCACCACTTGCGCTACACTGCCGGCGAGCTTTGGCTTGCTTCTAGTCACGCGCGTGGCCGTCTGGGCATCGTGTTGGCGCGCTGAAGGCTTCGTCATGGCTTCCTTGAGCTTCCTGGCCATCCTTTTTAGCCTGAGCCGCAATCGTCGTTGCCCTTCTCCCTTGCTCTATTTTCCCGTCGCCGCTGCTCCACTCCGGCGAGCCCGTGCCGTCGTTGTCGTGCTCCACCGTTGCTGATAAGCTAGTCCCAGCTCTGCCTTAACCTTACGTGTCCAACTGACCCACCAATTCAGTTTATCTCCACCGAAAACTCGCTGTCCACGTCTTTCTTCTTCATGGCCGGTGACCTTCCCGTCGCAAGCGCATCTCCGTGGCCAGCGCCCTCCGGTGAGCTGCTGTCCTTGTTCTATGTACCTATGGCTTTGTCTCGATGCTGTGGTGCTTACTCCATAGTTGGTTGTTCATTTTGACCACTGCAGTCACCGGTACACCATCACCGACGACGTTTTGCTCCGCCGTGTTCGCGCTGAACGTCGAACCCCCTTGCTGTTGCTCCTCTGGCTCGGTCTTTGGCTCCAACGCGTTCGGGGTGAGCTCCTGATGCTTCCTGTGTCCTTTGTTTAATCACTACCGCATTGGTGTCGCCGGTGTAGCATGGCCGTGCCGTCGTGTCCGCCATGGCCGTCGTGGTGCTTGGTCCAGTTGGTGTCGAGGCTCGATTGTGCCACCAATCGACGCGTAGGGGTGTAGGGATCATTTCAGTACCTTGGTCGTCGCCGTTGAGCTCGCCGTCGGCGAGTTTTCGCCGGTCAGCGCGCGTGTCGCCGTGGTCAAAGCGCGAGGTAGAAGATGACAAGTAGGACCCGGTTGTCAGTGACTCAACGTTCAAATGGATTTTTCTATTTTCAGATTTGAATGAATAGTGTATGTTTTTGTTATTTTTGTGTAGATTTATTTAGAGCTCCAAAAATTATGAAAATTTTTGTGTGACTCCCCTGTGATGTATATTATTTAATAAAAATATGAAATATTGTTTTTTAGCACTTTTTGAATGTGATAAAAATTGCTCAATTTATTAATAAATGGATTTCCATGATTTTTCTAGGCTTATTTAATTGTCCAAAAATTATGAAATTTGTTTTGCCACTTAGTTATCATGTAATGAACATTTACAAAAAATTTTGATCTCAATTAGAATAAGTTGATTTATTTCATAATTTTGAATTAAATAATTAATTCATAAAAGTAAATAGTAACCTTAATGATTTAAGTTTTGTTGAAATTTTGGATTGAGTGATGACCTTGGGTCATTTGTTGATAATGATCCTTGGCAATTAATGTATGTGTTACGAAAAAGATTTAGTTTGCTTGACTTGCAACTGTATCGCGAAGGAAAGTTGTATTCAAATTCTTAATTTTGTATCAACCATCGAGCATCATGTTTCGTATTTCGCATTATGTTAAACATGGCATTGTTATTACGTGTAGTGAACGAAGGTGAACATGTGGTAGTTAATCAAGTGATTGAGGAAGTTAATCCGTCTGTTGAGGTCGGATCGAATACTTGTGAAACGTCGTAGGAACCGGATTCTTTCGTCAACGAAGGCAAGCCCCGGATGCATACAACCCTACCTTGTGTTTTACAAATTAATTTCGCTTTTGCTTTCCATTACTGCATTAAGTGATTAGGAGTTAAGTAAAAGCCTAATTGGTGCATTACCACCCTTGTTATTCCATATTTACCATATTACCAGTTTTAAACTCGTATATGCCTAGTTTTGCTTAGCTATGCGTAGAACGATGAAAGTCGGGTGACTACCTGCCACCTGCAAGTTTTAAATGGAACATTGGTTAATTATGATAGCATGTGATATGGGAATGTGGAGTAATAAATCTAGACCAGGCGGACTCGGTGTGTGTGAGCCACAAGACATGGAGGCCTTGTGAGCGGGTTCTTTCCGCCTGTGTCGATTAAGGCACGTCCGTTGTTGAATTGCATGAGGTAAGAATTTGTAGTACTAACCACATACTCTGGTAAGCCTGAACTTGGCAATTCTATTATGAGAATGGCTACTTGCGCACTGGGAGTGGAGAGATGGCGAGAATAGCGTGTACCCATGTGGCCATGGGCTGGAATGGTGGAGTATTGTATTCTCGGGTGGCGCGGACCCGTTCTTGTTTTAGAGGATCCAAGGGTAGGTTGGTATATGTAGGTCGGGGACCTGCATATGTCGTGTGGTTTATAATCCCTAGCTGAGTTTAATCGGTTTGAATCGTCGTTGCTCCTCGGTTATGGAGACTCAACTCACTGTTCATCATCGTAGTATTAATAACTAGAACTTGAGAATGGTTGATGAAGTTGTTGGATATGAAGTTCATGATCTCATTACGGATCGTGTCATCTTTGTATATGATTTTATGAAGTTTAAACAGTTGAAATAAAGAATTTTGTCAAAGAGCTTTTACGCAAAATAACTTTGATTATTGCTAAAACCATACCTTGAATCCCTGAGCCTGCATTCCTATGCTGTCAGTTAATATTTCATTTAAGTCTTGTTGAGTACTTTTGTACTCAGGGTTCGTTGACCCTTGTTGCAGGTGAGCCTCATGAGCAGATCTATTTTGGATCGTGCTGCATGACTATCGTTCGTTCTGACGATGAGAAGTAAATGTGTGATCCTTAGGCATGATGTTTATTTTGTGTGTTATGTATATATATTAATTATGCCACTCCACTACTACTATGGTTTGTAATAATTATCGAACTTAGTTTGTAAAGTTTGAAACAACTGGTTTGTAAACTATGTTATCATAAGACTTCCGCTGTTTTTACTCTGGTGTTGATATTTGAATAAATGTTGTAATACTGTAATGACTCTGTAACGTGATCCTACTCGGAAATCGTGGATGATTCGGGGTTCCCCGAGGACACCCGACAGTCTTTTTAAGTTATTGGAAATGTATGCATAAATGTCAAAGGTCATCGGACAGTGACAGGTGCATGTGGGCCCTATAACTTAGGGGGTTTTGCAACAGAATGGTATCAGAGCGATCGTTACAAGGTTTTTGTTGTATTGTTTTACAAAAACTTCAAAATGATTTGGGATGACTAAATTTAATTTGATAATTTGGTCCAAATTGCTTCTGACTTATCTTATTTCTTTCTCACCATTCCATATTTGATTAAAAAAAGTTTTGTGTGGTGGAGTAGTAATCATACTATGCCCTATATAAAAATAAATGTTGTTTATGTGCATTATAAACTTTGATGTTTTGTTCGTAAGAACGATTCATGTATCATTATTAATTCACTCGTTACTTCCTTCACGTCTTAGACTGGAGTTGAGTAGTGAGACTGGTTTGAATAATGTAATCCATCATAGCTGCTCTTTAGACTTTGATCAAATGGTCTTACTTGGATTAAATTGGTTTCCTATAGTATGGCTTGTGCCAAGATGATGCCCCGTAAGTCCACTGGACCCAAAGGAGTTCCTCGTCACCAACTTGCCCCTAGAAACAATGGTGCTAGCAGTAGCAGTTCTAGTCTTGATCCCTAGGTGGAGATATAGAGAATTTCTACAAAATTAGCACAAGCTACTAGAGATAGGGCTTTGGATGCTATACAGGTAGGAGAATTATAGGATCAATTGAGATGTCTCACCACCGCGCACAGGAACTACGAAAGAATGTTAGTTCGTACGGTGGAGGGACAAAATGAGGCTTGGCATAGAGAAAATGTAGCTAGAGCTAGAACTCATGAGCTAGAATTCTATGTAGAAGATTTAGAAGAACATAATACCTATCTACATGAGGAAGTTCATAGGCTTAGCAATCTACTAAACCCGAATCATGAGCCTCAAGCTGATGCCATGGACCCAGGTGTCATCCTTGCCGATGAAAGTGAATCGGAAGAAGAAGAAGAAGATCCTGAAGAGTTAGTAATGATCAATGAAAGTGATGATGAAGGCAGTAATAATTCTGGAATGGATACCGAGCCTGAAGTTTGAAGTAATTAAGGAAAGGAGTAGAGTTGTATAATAGAAGCTCTAGTTAAGCTACGTAGTCTTGTTTTCATACTCGTGGGTTTGTTTGTACATTAGTAGACTCTATGTAATGTGTCTGGAGTAAGCTTTTGTGCAATTCAATAAAGGCTTGTGAATAAAGTTTGGTTTGTTATGAACAGATGCGTCATACGCGGGGATCGCATATTCCTAGTACTTCACAAGATGATGATGATATCCCCAACCCGCCACCGATGTCGACCAATCTGGCTGATGCTATCGCTGCATTAGTCAATGTGACTATGGAAAATTCTCGTTTGCTTCATGAGATGGCTCAAAGTAATCAGAATCAGATGCATGGAAACTGTGGCCGCAATCATAATAGGCATGAGGCTACCTATGTGGATTTCACGGATACAAAACCCCCGGTGTTCACCAAGGCAGATGAACCACTGGAGGCTGATGACTGGCTTAGGACCATGGAGCAGAAATTTGATCTTATTCACTATATAGAGTTTCAGAAACTAGTGTTTGCTGCCCAACAACTTAGAGGTGCAGCTGGTGCTTGGTATGCAAATCTGATGGCCATGCAACCCACAGGTGTTCCATTAACTTGGACAGAATTCCGCACTGCTTCCAGAGCCCATTATATCCCGGAAGGAGTGATGGCTATGAAGCTGGATGAATTCCTTGCTTTGAGGCAAGGGGATCAAACAGTGATGTAGTATGTGGGAAGATTCAATCATCTATCGTAGTATGCATCTAAACATGTTAATATGGATGCCAAGAAAAAGAAATGGTTCATGAGAGATCTGAATACCAAACTACAGACAATGATGACAGCCTGTACCAATATCACTTATCATGAGGTAGTAAATATTGCAATTGCTTTAGAGGCAAAGTATCGGTAGCATAAGGAGCTCAAGAAGAAAAAGAATGTGCCGTCTGGACCTTTTGGTGGAAACCAAAAGAGGTAGAGAGTGATTTATCATCCAGTAAACCATTATCGTCCTCCTTATCGTCCGCCACAGTTGAAAGGTCCTAATGGCTAGAGGGGGGGGTGAATAGCCTAATAAAAATTTTTACAACAACACTTAACCAAATGGTTAGATAATTATGAGGCGAAGCGAGTGTTGCGCTAGCCTACTCAAAATGCAAGCCACCTACCACAATTCTAGTTTAGATAGTGTCAATTCACACAAGATCAATGACACTACCCTATGTTAGTGTGCTCTCAAAGGCTAACTAAAGAGCCACACCAACCAAGCATGCAAGCTCTCACAACTAGCTACACTAAAGAGCTTGTCAACTAGTTTGCAGTAGAGTAAAGAGAGTGATCAAGAGGGTTATACCGCCGTGTAGATGAATGAACCAATCAATCACGAAGATGAATAACAATGATGACCAATCACCTCAGAATCAATGATGAAGACAATGATTTTTATCGAGGTTTACTTGCTTGCCGGCAAGCTAGTCCTCGTTGTGGCGATTCACTCACTTAGAGGTTCACGCGCTAATTGGCTTCACATGCCAAACCCTCAATAGGGTGCCGCACAACCAACACAAGATGAAGATCACACAAGCCATGAGTAATCCACTAGAGTACCTTTTGGCGCTCCACCGGGGAAAGGTCAAGAACCCCTCACAATCACCACGATCGGAGCCGGAGACAATCACCACCTCCGCTCGATGATCCTCGCTGCTCCAAGCCGTCTAGGTGGCGGCAACCACCAAGAGTAACAAGCGAAACCCGCAGCGAAACACGATCACTAAGTGCCTCTAGATGCAATCACTTAAGCAATGCACTTGGATCACTCCCAATCTCACTATGATGATGAATCAATGATGTAGATGAGTGGGAGTCCTTTGGCTAGGCTCACAAGATTGCTATGTCAATGAAAATGTGCAAGAGTGCTCCCTTGAGCCGGCCATGGGGCTATAAATAGAGCCCCAATCAAATAGAGCCGTTATACCCCTTCACTAGGCAAAACGCGCTCTGACCGGACGCTCTGGTCATACTGACCGGACGCTAGCCCTCAGCGTCCGGTCGCCCGATGGACGCCACGTGTCATCGCCTTCAAACGCTGTTCATCAGATTCCAACGGCTACGAAGCTGACCGGACGCTCTGGTCAAAACTGACCGGACGCTGAAGCCCCAGCGTCCGGTCGTTTCCAGTAAGCTCCTCGAGGCATGTTTTTTCGACCGGATGCGTCCGGTCCACCTTGATCGGACGCAGACCAGCGTCCGGTGCTCAACCCTACCTACTGTGCCATCTGACAGCTCGACCAGACGCAGCATTTCAGCGTCCGGTCGCTGAGTGACCCAGCGTCCGGTCAGTAGACCGACGCCAGCATCATTTCGACCAACTCCATTTCAACTCTAACTTCTTCACCCTTGCTCCAATGTGCCAACCACCAAGAATTTTGCATCCGGCGCAATAGAAAATAGACATTTCATTTTTCCAAAAGCGCCGAATCCCACCGAGCAAGCTCGGTGAGAGGGAGAGAGGGACCCAAACCCATCTCAACCCTACAAACACCTTGTGCACATGTGTTAGCATATTTTCACAAATATTTTCAAGGGTGTTAGCACTCCACTAGATCCTAAATGCATATGCAATGAGTTAGAGCATCTAGTGGCACTTTGATAACCGCATTCCGATACGAGTTTCACCCCTCTTAATAGTACGGCTATCAAACCTGAATGTGATCACACTCTCTAAGTGTCTTGATCACTTAAAACAAAATAGCTCCTATGGTTTATACCTTTGCCTTGAGCTTTTTGTTTTTCTCTTTCTTCATTTCAAGTTTAAGCCCTTGATCATCTCCATGCTATCACCATTGTCATGTTATGATCTTCATTTGCTTCTCTACTTGAAGTGTGCTACCTATCTCATGATCACTTGATGAACTAGGCTAGCACTTAGGGTTTCATCAATTCACCAAAACCAAACTAGAGCTTTCAATCTCCCCCTTTTTGGTAATTGATGACAACCCTTATACAAAGATATGAATTGAAATTCAATTGAATTCATGTTGCTTGCCCAAGCATATTTACCATGTGTAAAAGGATATGGACAAGTTTCATGAACCCTAAGTGGTAGCAATTGCTCCCCCTACATATGTGCTAAGAGTTTGGATTGAAGCATGCACATATGCTTAGATAGGTAATGTAGGAGTCAATATCTACCAAATGATGCTAAGGTATAAGAGATGGACCTTTGAAGCGTGATACCAATCGGAGTGCACCAATATACCATCCTTAACATCATGGTTAGCTCAATACCACTTAGAAATATTTGGAAGTGAAATCACTAGATATCCTATACATGCTAGTTTGCATTTCATCATTCAAATCTACAACTAGCATATATCACACAAGCATGGATATTATAAATATGGAACTTATGCCATGCAAGCAAACATATGAAATGCATGTTTAAATGCACCATACAAGTTCATGAGCTTGCTCCCCCTACTTATGTGCTCCAAATTTTAGTTGATCCCTTTCCTTTGTTTCTAGTTGATCCCTTTCCTTTGTTTCTCTCCCCCTTATCCCCTTTATCTTTGTTTCTCTCCCCCTTTGTCATCAATGACCACAAAGGTTCTAAATAGAATTACTTGTAGGGTCGAGATTATCAATGTCAATCAATGGGGTGAGGGTCATTTTCCCAAATTTGGTTCAATTCTAGATTATTTCCCAAAGATATTTAACTCGGTTTGATCCAAGGACAAGCTTCTTCACACCTCCAAATAAGGGTTATCTTGTACCATGTTGAGTTAAACACTTATAGTTCATTTTCTAGATTAAACACTAGGTTTACAAGCCCATAAACATGTCATATGCCATCACTAGATCAAGTCAAGCATAGAAGCAATAGTGATACCATATTGACATCAAAATTCATTTGATTTTCATGAATGAGCCTAATAAGATAGAACCACTTGCAAGGTCCTAATGAGATTGAAAATATGACTAAATGCACTAAACATGTCCTTAGCAAGGATGTATGTCATGCCAATCAACTTTTACCTTAGATTGCTCGAAGGAGAGGCATGTCATATGAGTGGGGGTGCATCAACACATATTTGAGAAATCCAATATGTTCAACTCATTCCTTAGCTTGCAAAACCTTTTCTCATCCAATGGCTTGGTGAATATATCGGCAAGTTGATCTTTGGTGCCTACACTCTCAATGTAAATGTCTCCTTTTTGTTGGTGATCTCTTATGAAATGGTGGCGGACATCAATGTGCTTTGTTCTTGCATGTTGCACCGGATTGTTGGTTAGCTTGATTGCACTCTCATTGTCACATAGCAATGGCACTTTCTTGAACTTGATTCCAAAATCACTCAAAGTGGCCTTCATCCAAAGTATTTGTGCACAACAACTACCGGCGGATATGTATTCGGCTTCGGCGGTTGATAATGCAACACTATTTTGCTTCTTTGATGACCATGAAACAAGTGATCTTCCCAACAATTGACATGTGCCCGATGTGCTCTTCCTTTCAACCTTGCATCCCACATAATCCGAGTCGGAGTAACCAACTAGCTCAAACTTTGCTCCTTTGGGATACCACAAACCAACATTTTGTGTATGCTTCAAGTACCTCAATATCCTCTTTGTAGCCTTCAAATGACTTTCTCTTGGTGAGGCTTGAAATCTTGCACACATGCATACACTAAACATGACATTCGGCCTTGATGCGGTCACATAGAGTAGGCTTCCAATCATAGACCGATACAACTTTTGATCCACCATGTTTCCACTTGCATCACTATCCAAGTTGCCATTGGTTCCCATTGGTGTGCTAATGACTTTGCTATCAATCATTCCAAACTTCTTGATCATGTCCTTGATGTACTTGCCTTGACTCACAAATGTACCATTCTTCAATTGCTTGATTTGAAGACCAAGGAAGTAACTCAACTCTCCAATCATGGACATTTCAAACTCATTAGCCATCATTTTTCCAAACTCATCACAAAATTCTTGATTGGTTGATCCAAATATGATATCATCAACATATATTTGCAACACAAATAGATCTTTTCCAATCTTCTTGATGAAAAGAGTGGTGTCAACCTTGTGTACATGTGTTAGCATATTTTCACAAATATTTTCAAGGGTGTTAGCACTCCACTAGATCCTAAATGCATATGCAATGAGTTAGAGCATCTAGTGGCACTTTGATAACCGCATTCCGATACGAGTTTCACCCCTCTTAATAGTACGGCTATCAAACCTGAATGTGATCACACTCTCTAAGTGTCTTGATCACTTAAAACAAAATAGCTCCTATGGTTTATACCTTTGCCTTGAGCTTTTTGTTTTTCTCTTTCTTCATTTCAAGTTTAAGCCCTTGATCATCTCCATGCTATCACTATTGTCATGTTATGATCTTCATTTGCTTCTTTACTTGAAGTGTGCTACCTATCTCATGATCACTTGATGAACTAGGTTAGCACTTAGGGTTTCATCAATTCACCAAAACCAAACTAGAGCTTTCAACAGTCTCAAACCGGGCAATAGTCAAATGTCCGTCCAGCTATAACCTATCTGAATTCACAGTCAACCAATGCTCCTGGTGGCAATGCTCCAACGTCACAGGGTCACAACTATCCATGTTATAATTGTGGAAGGACTGGTCATTTCTCTAGGGAATGTCCATATCCTAGGTAGGCTAATCAAAATTATCAGAAGGCCCTTGCCAATCAACAACAAGGTCCGGCACCAAACAAGAACCACAATCAGAATGCTCAGAAGGGAAAAGATGAGAGGAAGACAGGACGGGTGTTCTATATTCAAGCTGGAGAAATTCCAGAAGGGGAGCCAGTGATGATGGGTATGTTTCCTATTGCCAATTACCCTGTAGTCATACTTTTTGATTCTGGCGCATCGCATTCATTCATCAATAGAACATTTGTCGTGAAGCATGAAATTTCAATTGGGGCAACAAAGGAAAGTTTCTTTATATAGTCGCCCGAGGGACGTCTGTGTACTAAGGAAATGGTATACCAGGTACCTGTAAACCTGGGTGGGCATATTTTTCCCACTACCATGATTATCCTTAAGGATCAGGATATAGATGTAATATTGGGAATGAATTGGATGTATCAGCATAAGGCTGTTATAGATGCTTTGAATAGGACTTTAAGAGTAAGTTTGCCTGATAGTAATTCTCAACTTCTCATCCAACTTCCAACCCTAAGAAGATCAGTGGGCAAGATTTGTGCGACTGCTGTCAAGGAGATTAGAGATATTCCGGTAGTGTGTGAATTTCTGGATGTGTTTTTTGAAGATTTACCTGGTCTACCACCTGATAGGGATGTACAGTTTAACATAGAGTTACAACCTAGAACAGCTCCAATTTCTTGGAGAGCTTATAAGATGCCACCTAAGGAATTGGCCGAGTTGAAGGCTCAGTTACAAGAATTGATTGAGAAAAGGTTTATCCAACCTAGTTCCTCACCTTGGGGATGCCCGGCAATTTTCGTGAAAAAGAGAGATGAGACCCTGAGGTTTTGTGTTGACTATCGTCCGCTGAATGAAGTGACCATCAAGAATAAGTATCCATTACCTCGGATAGATTTGCTTTTTGATCAATTAGCCGGAGCCAAAGTTTTCTCCAAGATAGATTTGAGATCAGGGTATCACCAAATTAAGATAAAGCCTGAAGATATTCCCAAAACAACATTTACCACAAGATATGGATTATATGAATACTTGGTGATGTCTTTTGGTTTGACAAATGCTCCCACTCATTTCATGTATCTGATGAACTCAGTATTCATGCCTGAGCTAGACAAGTTTGTAGTGGTGTTTATTGATGACATTTTAGTGTATTCCAAGAATAAGAAAGAACATGCGGAACATCTCAGAATTGTTCTGACCCACTTGAGAGAACATCAACTATATGCCAAGTTCAGCAAGTGTGATTTTTGGCTTAAGGAAGTGCAATTTCTTGGACATGTCTTGTCAGCTAAAGGAGTTGCAGTTGATCCTGGCAAAGTGAGGGATATGCTTGATTGGAAACCGCCAACCACAGTTCATCAAGTTCGGAGTTTTCTTGGATTGGCAGGGTATTACCATCGGTTTATTCTAGATTTCTCAAAAATATCAAAGTCCATAACTGAATTGTTGAAGAACCAAGTTAAGTTTGTCTGGTCATCAGATTGTGAGGAGGCTTTCTAGACTTTGAAGAGACTGTTAACCACTGCACCAGTGTTAGCCCAACCTGATATCGAGAAGCCATTTGATGTTTATTGTGATGCTTCAGGTATTGGTATTGGATGTGTGTTGATGCAAGAAGGCCGAGTCATTGCCTATGCGTCTAGGCAACTTAAGCAGCATGAAGAATACTATCCAACTCATGACTTGGAGTTAGTAGCTATGGTTCATGCTCTGAAGATTTGGCGGCATTACCTGCTTGGTAATACGTGCCATATGTATATAGACACAAGAGCTTAAAGTATATCTTTACTCAGTCCAAATTGAACATGCGACAAAGAAGATGGTTAGAACTGATTAAGGATTATGATTTGGAAGTACATTATCACCCGGGTAAAGCAAATGTAGTTGCAGATGCTCTCAGTCGCAAAAGTTATTACAATTGTCTGACAGTGAGAACAATGGGTTTGAATTTATGCCAAGAAATGGAGAAGTTGAATGTAAAAGTAATTCAACAAGGAAGTTTGACCAACATAATTGTTGAAGCTACTATTTGAGATCAAGTTATAGCTGCTCAGAAGGAAAACAAGGGTATAGCCCATATCAAGGAAAGAGTCAAGAATGGAAAAGCGGAATGCTTCCGCATAGATGATGAAGATGTGTTATGGTTCAAGGATCGCCTGGTGGTACCAAAAGTTCCTGAGTTGCGGCAGTCAATTCTAGATGAGGCACATGCTACTAGGTTATCTATCCATCCAAGAAGCAACAAGATGTACCATGATTTGAAGCAAAGATTCTGGTGGACTAAAATGAAAATAGAGATTGCTAGATATATAGCAAAGTGTGATACTTGTCAAAAGGTGAAAGCTATACATTTGAGGTCTGCTGGTGAATTACAACCATTGCCTATTCCATCTTGGAAGTGGGAGGACATAAGTATGGACTTTATTGTTGGTCTACCCAAGACATCAAAGGGATTTGACTCAGTATGGGTTATTGTAGATCGACTCACTAAGTCAGCACATTTTCTTCTAGTCAAGACAATATATCCCACGATGCAATATGCCAAGATGTACTTAGCAAGAATCATGAGTTTGCATGGAGTACCCAAGACTATAGTGTCGGATAGGGGTACACAGTTTGTCTCCAGCTTTTGGAAACACTTGCATGCTTCATTAGGTACCAAACTACTATATAGTACAGCTTATCATCCGCAGACTGATGGACAAACTGAAAGAGTCAATCAGGTGCTTGAAGATATGTTAAGGTGTTGTGTCCTTAACTATTCCACTAAGTGGGACGAAAGCTTACCTTTGGCCGAGTTCTCATACAACAATAGTTATCAGGAAAGCATTAGAATGGCTCCATTTGAAGCACTCTATGGTCATAAATGCAGAACATCATTGAGTTGGTTTGAGCCAGGAGAGAGAAGATTCTTTGGAGTTGACCTTGTGAAAGAAACAGAAGACAAGGTTAGACAAATACAGAGTAATCTGAAGATAGCTCAGTCCTGCCAAAAGAGTTATGCGGATAAAAGACAGAGACCATTGATATTTAACAAAGGAGATTTTGTATATCTGAAAGTATCACCAATGAAGGGAGTTAACCGTTTTGGTGTTAAAGGAAAGTTGGCACCCCGATACATTGGACCATATCAAATTTTGGAGAGATATGGAAAAGTGGCATATCGTTTGAAGTTACCTGAACATCTCGTAGCTCTGCATGATGTGTTCCATGTTTCTCAATTGAAGAAGTGTCTCCAAGTGCCTGAACAGAATGTTGAAGTTGAAGGAGTAGAACTAGAACCGGATTTGACTTATTCTGAATATCCTATCCAAGTGTTAGATCAGAAAGATCGTGTTACTCGAAGATGGACAATCAAGTTCTATAAAGTACAATAGAATCAACATTCAGAAGAGGAAGCTACTTGGGAATCAGAAGATTACTTGTTAGAAAAGTTTCCAGAGTTTCTAGCGTCAATATAGAATAGAGTAATGTTAGTTGACTTCGGTGGTACAAGTTGTGTTTTGTAAAGGAACCTCAGTTGTTTTATGGACAAGTTCTGGATGTTTTGGATTGACACATTTCCTTTTCCATTACTTACTCTATGGCTTTAAATCTCGGGGCGAGATTTCTTTTAGGGGGAAGGATTGTAACACCCCGGGTGTTTAAAATACTAAAACTTGCCATGACATCATATGCATTGCAAAGCATTTGGACATATTGAAAACTTGGATATGCAATTACTCAAACAAGTTTACTTTATGTTGTATGTGTTGAATTGTGTTGTTTGAATCAAGTTTGAAATGCTTGTATTGTTTTGAAATTTCGAAAACCCTGATTTTCAGCATTTAAATCCTACCCCAAAAATCCATTTCAAAATCTAAGCATATTTTGGGGTTGAGCCCAAAAGCAAAAGTGTAGAGCTTGGCAAGTTATATAAAGTTTGTTTTTGGAGTTTTTCAAGTTGTTTAGAAAAATTTTGAGTAATTCAAAAAGGCGTAATTTGTTAAATTTCCCTATTCAAATTCAAAAGTTCATTTCAAAATCTAGACCAAATTAGGAGATGGTTATAGAAGGAAAGTTGTAGAACTTTTGATTTTGAACAACTTTTGTTTTTGGAGATTTTTGAGTTGTTATGAAAATTTGAGAGTAATTTGTGAATTTTGGCGAATGGCAAACTTGTAATTACTGTGAACAGTGTTCACCGCTTGCGTTACACTGTCGGCGAGCTTCGGCTTGCTTCCAGTCGCGCGTGTGGCCATCTGGGCATCGCGTTGGCACGCTGAAGGCTTCGTCGTGGCTTCCTTGAGCTTCTTGGCCATCCTTTTTAGCCTGAGCCACAATCGTCGTTGCCCTTCTCCCTTGCTTTGTTTTCCTGTCGCTGCTGCTCCACTCCAGCGAGCCCGTGCCATCGTTGTCGTGCTCCACCATTGTTGATAAGCTAGTCCCAGCTCCGCCTTAACCTTACGCGTCCAACCAACCCACCAATTCAGTTTATCTCCACCGGAAACTCGCTGTCCACGTCTTTCTTCTTCACGGCCGGCGACCTTCCCGTCGCAAGCGCATCTCCATGGCCAGCGCCCTCTGGTGAGCTGCTGTCCTTGCTCTGTGTACCTATGGCTTCGTCTCGATGCTGTGGTGCTTACTCCATAGTTGGTTGTTCATTTTGACCACTGCAGTCGCCAGTACACCATCACCGACGACGTTTTGCTCCGCTGTGTTCGCGCTGAATGTCGAACCCCCTTGCTGTTGCTCCTCCGGCTCGGTCTTTGGCTCCAACGCGTTCGGGGTGAGCTCCTGATGCTTCATGTGTCCTTTGTTTAATCACTACCACACTGGTGTCGCCGGCGTAGCGTGGCCGTGCCGTCGTGTCCGCCATGGCCGTCGTGGTGCTTGGTCCAGTTAGTGTCGAGGCTCGATTGTGCCACCAATCGACGCGTAGGGGTGTAGGGATCATTTCAGTACCTTGGTCGTCGCCGTTGAGCTCGCCGTCGGCGAGTTTTCGCCGGTCAGCGCACGTGTCGCCGTGGTCAAAGCGCGAGGTTGAAGATGACAAGTAGGACCTGGTTGTCAGTGACTCAGCGTTCAAATGGATTTTTCTATTTTCAGATTTGAATGAATAGTGTCTATTTTTGTTATTTTTGTGTAGATTTATTTAGAGCTCCAAAAATTATGAAAATTTTTGTGTGACTCCCCTGGGATGTATATTATTTAAGAAAAATATGAAATATTGTTTTTCAGCAATTTTTGAATGTGATAAAAATTGCTCAATTTATTAATAAATGGATTTCCATGATTTTTCTAGGCTCATTTAATTATCCAAAAATTATGAAATTTGTTTTGCCACTTAGTTATCATGTAATGAACATTTACAAAAAATTTTGAGCTCAATTAGAATAAGTTGATTTGTTTCATAATTTTGAATTAAATAATTAATTCATAAAAGTAAATAGTAACCTTAATGATTTAAGTTTTGTTGAAATTTTGGATTGAGTGATGACGTTGGGTCATTTGTTGATAATGATCCTTAGCAATTAATGTATGTGTTACGAAAAAGATTTAGTTTGCTTGACTTGCAACTGTACCGCGAAGGAAAGTTGTATTCAAATTCTTAATTTTGTATTCACCATCGAGCATCATGTTTTGTATTTTGCATCATGTTAAACATGACATTGTTATTACGTGTAGTGAACGAAGGTGAACATGTGGTAGTTAATCAAGTGATTGAGGAAGTTAATCCGTCTATTGAGGTCAGATCGAATACTTGTGAAACGTCTCAGAAACCAGATTCTTTCGTCAACGAAGGCAGCCCCGGATGCATACAACCCTACCTTGTGTTTTACAAATTAATTTCGCTTTTGCTTTCCGTTACTGCATTAAGTGATTAGGAGTTAAGTAAAAGCCTAATTGGTGCATTACCACCCTTGTTATTCCATATTTACCATATTACCAGTTTTAAACTCGTATATGCCTAGTTTTGCTTAGCTATGCGTAGAACGATGAAAGTCGGGTGACTACCTACCACCTGCAAGTTTTAAATGGAACATTGGTTAATTATGATAGCATGTGATATGGGAATGTGGAGTAATAAATCTAGACCGGGCAGACTCGGTGTGTGTGAGCCACAAGACATGGAGGCCTTGTGAGCGGGTTCTTTCCGCCTGTGTCGATTAAGGCACGTCCGTTGTTGAATTGCATGAGGTGAGAATTTGTAGTACTAACCACATACTCTAGTAAGCCTGAACTTGGCAATTCTATTACGAGAATGGCTACTCGCGCACTGGGAGTGGAGAGATGGCGGGAATAGCGTGTACCCACGTGGCCATGGGCTGGAATGGTGGAGTACTGTATTCTTAGGTGGCGCGGACCCATTCTTGTTTTAGAGGATCCGAGGGTAGGTTGGTATATGTAGGTCAGGGACCTGCATATGTCGTGTGGTCTGGAATCCCCAGCTGGGTTTAATCAGTTTGAATCGTCATTGCTCCTCGGTTATGGAGACTCAACTCACTGTTCATCATCATAGTATTAATAACTAGAACTTGAGAATGGTTGATGAAGTTGTTGGATATGAAGTTCATGATCTCATTACGGATCGTGTCATCTTTGTATATGATTTTATGAAGTTTAAACAGTTGAAATAAAGAATTTTGTCAAAGAGCTTTTACGCAAAATAACTTTGATTATTGCTAAAACCATACCTTAAATCCCTGAGCCTGCATTCCTATGCTATCAGTTAATATTTCGTTTAAGTCTTGTTGAGTACTTTTGTACTCAGGGTTCATTGACCCTTGTTGCAGGTGAGCCTCATGAGCAGATCTGTTTTGGATCGTGCTGCATGACTATCGTTCGTTCTGATGATGAGAAGTAAATGTGTGATCCTTGGGCAGGATGTTTATTTTGTATGTTATGTATATATATTAATTATGCCACTCCACTACTACTATGGTTTGTAATAATTATCGAACTTAGTTTGTAAAGTTTGAAACAACTGGTTTGTAAACTATGTTATCGTAAGACTTCCGCTGTTTTTACTCTGGTGTTGATATTTGAATAAATGTTGTAATACTGTAATGACTCTATAACGTGATCCTGCTCGGAAATTGTGGATGATTCGGGGTTCCCCGAGGACACCTGATAGTCTTTTTAAGTTATTGGAAACATATGCATAAATGTCAAAGGTCATCGGACAGTGATAGGTGCATGTGGGCCCTATAACTTAGGAGGTTCTGCCACATGGCTGAGGGTGCCACAGATGTAGGCGCTGATGGTGGTGCAGTCCTTAAGGAGGTGCTTTGCCTGCCCTCCATGGAATGGGTAGGGGGCTTCAAGTGCCTTCTCGAAGTGCTTGAGGCATGCAACGTGCCCGCGGGGCTAAGGCCTGGTGGCATGGCCAGCCACAGCTCTTCTAGTCCCTTTTTCTCTTGTCGCGGTGACACTAGGATGAGGTAGGGTCATCGCCATCATGCCCAACTTGGAGGTGGCTGGCAGCCTTAGCCTTGCCGCTGAAGTTCGCCTAGATGGCCTCCTCGCCAGAGGCGTACTCGGTGGTGATGTCCAGGAGCTCCCACGTCGGGCGCCGGTGAAAGCCCTAGTTTGGTTTTGGATAATTGATAAAACCTAGGACTAACCTTTGATCTAAGTATGTGAATTAGACATGGTGGTCAAATCCAAGTGTTTGAGCAAGATGAGGTCCATGGAGTTGAAGATGGACATGAGTTGATGATGATCAAGTGCTCAACATGGAAAAGAAGAAAGAGAAAAACAAAATCCAAGAAGATCAAGGCAAAGGTATAAGATAGGGTTTTGTTTTGGCACTTAAAACACCATAGAGGGTGTAAGTGCATTTAGGATCGATAGCCGTACTATAAAGAGGAGAAATCTTTGGCTAAATGGTTTATCGAGTGCCACTAAGCGACATGACTTTTGCATATGCATTTAGGAATCTAGTGTGCTAACTTTGACCATTGTAAAATGCTTTGAAAAATGCTAACACACATGCACACAAGTTATACTCTTTGTTGTTAGCAAGTTGGAAGCAAGGGCAAAGTGGTTGTGGACTTAGAAAAAGAAATAGTGGAGAAGGTCCACGACCGGACGCTGGCCTCGGGGTGACCAGACTCACCCTGACGCGTCCAATCATTTATAGCGTGGTATGCTGAGTTGGCCGAGAAGGCAGAGAGACGATCGGATGCTGGGGCTAGCTCGACTGGCGCATTCGATCACATGTTGAAGGCAGCGCGGTGGTGCAACAGGACGCACTGAGGCCACGTCAGGTCTGAGCTGACGTACGGTGACATTGGCTTTGTGGGCGCGTGTAGAGAAGAGGAGCAGGACCGAACGCTGGGGCGCATTAGGTCACACTTGACCTGACGCATCCGGTCAGTATTTTTCTTCTCTAGAACCTTACTAGACTCGACTAGATGCCATGTGTTGGTGAGTCCGGTCACTTGGAGATGTGTGTCCGGTCGTTCATTAACAACGCGAGCACAGGAACTTGACCATTGAGATTTAATGCATGACGTTTAAATCTTGGCCATGTGGCACCCATCTAAGGACCGAACGCAGGCATCCGGACGCTGGGGTGCATCCGGTCAGCCGAGTCCGGTCAGCCCTGAGCAGAGCAATGGTTCATTCCTCGACGTGGTGGTATAATCATCATATCCCCTCCTTTACTTTCTTGCAAACTAGTTACCAAGCTCTTTAGTGTAGCTAGTCTTTGAGAGTTTGTTAGTTTAGTTGGTGTTGCTCCTTAGTTAGTTCGTGAGAGCACACTAGCTTAGTGAGTAGTGACTTAGCCTTTTGTGTGTGCTAGTGATCATAGCAACTAGAATTATTGGGATAGGTGGCTTGCAACCCTTGTAGAGCTAAAGCAAGTTTGCATTTCGCTGTTTGTCATACTAATCAAATTGCTCTAGTGTTCTTGTATATTTTTAAATAGTCTATTCACCCCCCTCTAGCCATATTAGGACCTTTCAAGTGATATCAGAGCCATGGTCACCGTTTGAGTGAAGGCTTAACAACCTCGGTGTCAAATGGCTCAAATTGTGTTCAACCATGTGGGGGGCAAACCACTGTTCTTTGATGGTACATGCTATGACTATTGGAAGCGAAAGATGAAGATGTATCTTGGTTCAATCAATGACCAAGTATGGGATGTGACCAAGAGTGACTTTGTAATTCTTGATATGGACAATCTCACCAACAATGACAAGGCCAACAAGTAATGCAATAGAATGGCTCTCAACACCATTTACAATGCTATTGATTCCAAGGTGTTTGAGCAAATCAAGGATTGTGAGAGAGCTAGTGAGGTGTGGAAGAGATTAGAGGAGACCTATGAGGGTACACCAGCGGTGAAGAGTGCCAAGCTATACATTCTAAAGGACAAGTTGACAAGTTTCAAGATAAAGGATGATGAGAGCATACCAGAGATGTTCCATAGGCTCCAAATAATTGTGAATGACTTGAAGGCATTGGGAGAGAAGATCAATGATGATGATGTCTCTTATCGGTTCTTGATGTGCTTACCTCAAAGATTTGAGACATTGAGATTGATCATCATTAGAGGAGGATTGAAGCAACTCACCCCTAACCAAGTACTAGGTGATGTCATGGCACAAGAGACATACCATGTGGAAAGGGAGGGGTTGATAAGGATGAGAAGAAGGAAGATGAAGACAAGAAGAAGAGTGTAGCATTCAAGGCTAGCTCATCATCTAAGAACAAGGACAAGTCAAAGAAGCAAGAATCAAGTGATGATGAAGATGCTAGTGACATTGATGATGAGGCCATGGCTCTCTTTGTGCGCAAGTTTGGAAGATTCATGAAGAAGAAGGGCTATAGTGCAAGGAAGAGAAAAGACAACAACAAGAGCAAAGAGTATGTGAGAAAATGCTACAATTACAAGAGTCCGGACCATGTTGTAGTGGATTGTCCCTACAATAGTGACAATGACGAGGATGAGAAGAAGAAGCAAAAGAAGGAGAAGAAGGAAAAAAGAGAAGAAGGAGAAAAGATAACCTTCCAAAAGAAGAAGAAGGGTGGTGGCTATGTGGTGACATGGGATAGTGATGTTTCTTTGGAGGATGATGACTCAAGTGACGATGACAAGAAATCCAAGAAGAAAGCACTTGCAAGCATAGCCATCAACAACAAGCCTTCCATCTTCGATACCTCATCAACTTGCCTCATGGCAAAGCCCACCAAGGTAAAATATGATGAAAGTGATGATGATGCTTGTGAAAGTGATGAGTGTAGGAGTGATGACGATGATGATGTTGAGGAGGGCTCCAAGGAGACACTCATGGACATGTTGGAGAATGCCCACACATGTCTTGAGATGAAGAGAAAGGAGTGCAAAGAATTGCGGAAAGAGCTCAAAGCTCTCAAGCGATCCTTTGATGAGCTCAATGCTTCTCATGAGAGTATAAGGGAAGACCATGAGGAGCTTGGCAATGCTCACACTAAGCTTGAAAGAGCTCACTCCTCTCTCCTCGAGCAAGTCAAGAAGGAGGAAGCCAGGAAGGAGCAAGTGATCGTGTCTTGTGATGTGGGACTAACATGTGACATTCTTGATGAATCTTTTTATAAGCCCATTGTTGTTGCTCCCACTAACCATTCTTGTAGCACTACCACTTCTACTTCACCTTTGAGTAATGGTTTCACTTGTGATGTCTCACTAATTGTGGAAAATGAGACCCTCAAGAAGGAGGTGAATGAGCTCACTCGTACCTTAGGCCATGCCTATGGTGGAGATGCCCGCTTGCTAAAGTGCTTGGGTAGACAAAGATTTTCTCTCAACAAAGAGAGATTAGGCTATATCCCCAAGAAAAGCAAGGTGGCCTTTGTCACTCCCAAAACTAGCTTTGTGAAGGGCAATGGTCAGTTTTGCAATAGATGCAAGCAAGTTGGGCATATAGAGCAATATTGCAAGACTAACAAGAACAAGCAACCTAATGTATCCTCAATTAGATTTGATTCTTGTTACATGCTTGTTAAGGGTGCCAATGGTGTGAAGGCTAAGTTCATTGGTACACCAATTGTGGACCCAAAGAAGAAGGTCATTTGGGTACCAAAGACCTTGGTAACTAATCTTTAAGGACCCAAGCAAGTTTGGGTACCTAAAAGGAATTGATCTTCTTTTGTAGGTCAATTACAAAGCCAGAGGAAGGCATTGGGTGCTTGATAGTGGGTGCACACAACACATGACCGGTGCTTCAAGGATGTTCAATTCAATCAATGCAAATGATGACAATGGGATTGATAGTATAACATTTGGGGACAATGGCAAAGTCAAGGTCAAGGGTCTTGGGAAGATTGCAATATCCAATGACTTGAGCATGTCCAATGTGCTACTAGTAGAGAGCTTGAACTTCAACCTATTGTCGGTAGCTCAATTGTATGGTCTTGGTTTCAAGTGCATGTTTGGTGTGGATGATGTAGAGATCATAAGTGTAGATGTCTCCAACTTGATATTCAAAGGATTTAGATACGAGAATCTATACATGGTTGATTTCAATGCTAGGGAAGCTCAATTGTCAACGTGCTTGCTCACTAAGTCTAGCATGGGTTGGTTATGGCATATAAGGCTTGGTCATGTTAGAATGAAACAATTGAACAAGTTGATTAAGCATGACTTAGTTAGAGGCTTAAAAGATGTCACATTTGAGAAGGATAGGCTATGTAGTACATGTCAAACCGGAAAGCAAGTTGGCAACACACATCCTAAGAAGAGCATGATGAGTACGTCTAAGGCATTTGAGTTGTTGCACATAGACTTGTTTGGACCAACTACATACACTAGCATTGGTGGAAACAAATATGGATTTGTGATAGTGGATGATCTTACTAGATACACTTGGGTGTTCTTTCTTGTTGATAAGAGTGATGTATTTGCAACTTTCAAGACATTCATCAAGAGAATTCACAATGAGTTTGAGACAACCATCAAGAAAGTGAGAAGTGACAATGGAAATGAATTCAAGAACACAAGAGTTGATGAGCATTATGATGAGTTTAGGATTAGACATCAATTCTCAGCCAAGTACACTCCACAATCAAATGGCCTAGTTGAAAGGAAGAATAGAACCTTGATTGACATGACAAGATCAATGTTGAGTGAGTACAATGTTAGTCATTCATTTGGTCTGAATCTATCAACACGGCTTACTACTATAGCAACCACCTCTATTGTCACCCCATGATAGAGAAGACACCATATGAGCTCTTGAATGGAAGAAAGCCTAATATTGCATACTTTCAGGTTTTTGGTTGCAAAAGCTACATATTGAAGAAAAGCACTAGATTGAGCAAGTTTGAGAAGAAATGTGATGAAGGTTTCTTGCTTGGTTACTCCACAACTAGCAAGGCTTATAGAGTTTGGAATTTGGCTAGTGGTACTCTTAAGGAGGTTCATGATGTGGAATTTGACAAAACCAATGGTTCCCAAGAGAAAGATGAGAATCTAGATGATATGAGAGGCACTCAATTAATCAATGCAATGAAGAACATGGATATTGGTGACATAAGGCCTAGAGAGGTGATTGAAGTTGAAGATGACAAAAATCAAGTGCTCTCTAACTCAAATGTGCAAGGTAGTGGTTCTCATGATCAAAGTCAAGCTAGTGCAAGTGATGACAAAGTGCAAGATCAACAACAAGTGGCTAGTTCATCATCTCAACAAAATGAGCAATCAAGTGCAAGCAATCAAGTTCAAGTGCTCCAACCAACTAATGTTGCAAGAGATCATCCATTGGATTCTATCATTGGTGATATCTCAAGAGGTGTGCAAACAAGATCAAGATTGGCATTATTTTGTGAACATTTCTCATTTGTGTCATCCATTTAACCTAAGAAGATAGATGAAGCTTTGAAGTATGTTGATTGGGTGAATGCTATGCATGAAGAGCTAAACAACTTCACAAGAAATCAAGTATGGGAGTTAGTTGAGAGGCCTAAGGATCATAATGTGATTGAAACCAAATGGGTCTTTCGCAATAAGCAAGATCAAGATGGAATAGTTGTAAGGAACAAATCAAGATTAGTGGCTCAAGGATACACTCAAGTTGAAGGTCTTGACTTTGGAGAAACTTATGCCCCAGTTGCAAGATTGGAAGCAATAAGGATCTTGTTAGCCTATGCTTGTGCCCATAACATCAAGTTGTACCAAATGGATGTGAAAAGTGCATTTCTCAATGGGTACATCAATGAGCTTGTGTATGTTGAGCAACCTCCTGGCTTTAAAGATGAGAAGAAGCCCAACTATGTCTACAAGTTGAGAAAGGCTTTGTATGGATTGAAACAAGCACCAAGAGCATGGTATGAGAGGTAGATGAATTTCCTACTCTCTAAGGGATTCAAGATGGGAAAGGTTGACACCACTCTATTCACCAAGAAGCTAGGCAATGACTTGTTTGTGTTGCAAATCTATGTTGATGATATCATCTTTGGATCAACCAATCAAGATTTTTATGAGAAGTTTGGAAAGATGATGGCAAGTGAGTTTGATATGTCTATGATTGGAGAGCTTAGTTATTTCCTTGGTCTACAAATCAAGCAAATGAAGAATGACACATTTGTTAGTCAAGGCAAGTACATAAAAGACATGCTCAAGAAGTTTGGCATGGATGAGAGCAAAGCAATTAGTACACCAATGGGGACAAATGGAAGCTTGGATAGTGATGCTAGTGGCAACATGGTGGATTAAAAGATTTATCGGTCTATGATTGGAAGCCTACTATATGTGACCGCATTAAGGCCAGATGTGATGTTTAGTGTATGCATGTGTGCTAGATTTCAAGCCTCACTAAGAGGAAGTCATTTGAAGGCAACCAAGAGAATATTGAGGTACTTGAAGCATACACAAAATGTTGAATTATGGTATCCCAAAGGAGCTAGATTTGAGTTAATTGGATATTTGGACTCCAATTATGCAGGATGCAAAGTTGAGAGAAAGAGCATATCAAACATATGTCAACTATTGGGAAGATCACTTGTGTCTTGGTCATCGAAGAAACAAAATAGTGTAGCACTTTCAACCGCTGAAGCAGAGTACATTTCAGCTGGTAGTTGTTGTGCTCAATTACTTTGGATGAAGGCTACTTTGAGTGACTTTGGAATCAAATTCAAATAAGTGCCATTGCTATGTGACAATGAGAGTGCCATGAAGCTCACCAACAACCTAGTTCAACATTCAAGAACAAAGCACATAGATGTCCACCATCATTTCATAAGAGATCACCAACAAAAAGGGGATATTTATATTGAGAGTGTGGGCACCGATAATCAACTTGCCGATATCTTCACCAAGCAACTTGATGAGAAGAGGTTTTGCAAGCTAAGAGATGAGTTGAACATACTTGACTTCTCAAATATGTGTTGATACACCCCTATTATATGACATGCCTCTCCTTCGAGCAAAGCAAGGTAAAGTTGATTGACATGTCATTTATCCATTGCTAAGGACTTATTTAGTGCATCTAGTCATTCCTATCATGTCTTAGGATCATTCATGAAAATCAAATGAATATGATGCTTGTATGGTACCACTATTGCTTGTATGCTTGACATGATCTAGTGGTGGCATATGACATGTTTATGGGCTTGTGAACCTAGTGTTTGATCTAAAAAAATGAGCTATAAGAGTTTAACTCAACATGGTACAAGATAACCCTTATTTGAAGGTGTGAAGAAGCTTATCCTTGGGTCAAACCGAGTTAAATATTTTAGGCAAGTAGTCTAGGTTGAACCAAATTTAGAAAAATGATCCCCACTTCACATGGTTTTACCCCAACCTATCTAAAATTTGAGCTCACCTTTTGTGCTAATCGACGACAAAGTGGGAGAGAAATTCACAAAGATAGTAAGATAGGGGGAGCAAACAAATGAAATGACATTGTAAGGGGATCAACTAAAATTTGAAGCAAACAAGTAGGGGGAGCAAGCTCATAAACTTGTATGTTGGATTTGTATGTGCATTTACATATGTTTGCTTTCATGGCACAAGTTTTTAAATTCCCTATCCATGCTTGTGTGGTGTATGCTAGTAGTAACTTGAATGATTAATGAAGCACTAGCATTCATAGGAAGAGTAACTAGACTTGTGCTTATCATGTAAAAACTAGACCCTTTCATATAATGTTGATCTCATGGGGTTTTCTAGTTTTTGTGAATGTCTAGTTACTAATGGTGATAAGGATGGTGTTCAAATGGCAACTCCGATTGGTATCATGCTTCAAAGGTCCATTCTTTACACCTTAGTATTATTTGGTAGCCATTATGTCCCCACACTTTCTAATCCATGCATATGTGCAAGCTTTCAAATCCAAACTCTTAGCACATATGTAGGGGGAGCTAATGCTACCAATTTAGGTTTATGAAACTTGTCCATAACCTTTACACATGATAATATGCTTGGGCAAGAAACATGAATCCAAGAAAATTCTATTGAATATCTTTGTAAATAGGTTGTCATCAATTACCAAAAAGAGGGAGAATGAAAGCCCAAGTTTGGTTTTAGATAATTGATGAAACATAGGACTAACCTTTGATCTAATTATGTGAATTAGACAAGGTGGTTAAATCCAAGTGATTGAGCAACATGAGGTCCATGGAGTTGAAGATGGACATGAGTTGATGATCATCAAGTGCTCAACTTGGAAAAGAAGAACGAGAAAAACAAAATCCAAGAAGATCAAGGCAAAGGTATAGGATAGGGTTTTGTTTTGGCACTTAAGACACCATAGAGGGTGTAAGTGCATTTAGGATCAATAGCCATACTATAAAGAGGGGAAATCTTTGGCTAAAAGGTTTATCGAGTGCCACTAGGTTATATGACTTTTGCATATGCATTTAGAAACCTAGTGTGCTAACTTTGACCCTTGTAAAATGCTTTGAAAAATGCTAACACACGTGCACACAAGTTTAACACTTTGTGGTTATCAAGTTGGAAGCAAGGACGAAGTGGTTGTGGACTTAGAAAAAGAAATAGAGAAGAAGGTCCATGACCGAACGCTAGCCTCGGGGTGACCGGACTCACCCTGGCACGTCCGGTCATTTATAGTGCGGCATGCTGAGTTGGCCGAGAAGACAAAGAGATGATCGGACGCCGGGGCTAGCTCGATCGGCATGTCCGGTCACATGTTGGAAGGCGGCGCGGTGGTGCGACCGAATGCACCGAGGCTACGTTAGGTCTGAGATAACATACGATGACGTCGGCTTCGTGGGCGCGCATAGAGAAGAGGAATAGGACCGGATGCTAGGTGATTCCAAGTGCATTTGCTTGAGTGATTGCATTTAGTGGCACTTGGGGATCGTTGTGGCTATGGATTTCTTGTTTCTCTTGGTGGTTTCTGCCACCTAGATGGATTGGAGCAGCAGAGGAGCTTTGACACGTGTTGGTGATTGTTTGTGGCCGGCTCCGGTGATTGTGAGGGGTCTTGCACCTTCCCTGGCGGAGAGCCGCAAGGTAGCTCTTGTAAATTGCTCGTGTCATTGAGTTACCTCACTTGTGGGTAGGTTCTTGTGGTGTCTCTTGTGGTGGGCTAGGTGTGTGATACCTATTAGCTGCTAAACCACCAAGTGTTGGTTGACACAATGGGGACTAGCGTGCTGGCAAGCATGTGAACCTCAGGAGAAAATTCTTGTGTCTTTTGTGTGATTGGAATTCTCCGGGTGATTGGATTTGTAACAGAACCGACCAAATCATAAGAACGTAAGTACAAAAACAATCACCGAAGCGATCAAATTCCTGTACTTAAGCTCCCATAATCCCGGTAGTCTGGAAATCACGAAGGATTTCAACCAACTCTCGACATACAAACCAAGATCGTAGTGATTCAACACAACACATCATCCGTTACAACATTTCACAAGTAGCATTCGGATTACATCCATCAGAGTTGAAATAGAATATTACAAACCAAGTTTGAGTGTGCGGAAGCAACATAGTTTAGTACAAAACATCATAGTTTTCAAATACATTACCAAGTCTGAGTCATGTCCCACAAAAGCATCAACAGGTACGAGAACTAGTAGAGACCGCGCCCAACGGTCTAGTCTTCATCCCCAGCTGGGAGAAGGCAGTACTTGCAGCAACCAAAGTAGAACTGGTCATCTGCAACAGGTGGGAGATAAACCCTGAGTACGAGAAGGTACTCAGCTAGACTTACCCGACAAAAACAGAAATAAAGACACCAAGGATCATGCAAGGCTTTTCAGGTGGGCTAGCTTGACACAGTTGCATAAAAAGAGCTGAAGATTATAGTAACCAATTTAAACTTAGCATCAAGCTTATCATTATTTACCTGTCCACTAGATTAGCACCTTGTACTAGGGCACTCACTTATTAGGAGCAAACAATATTAACCATAGCAGGTATAATAAGGCTGTCATCATCATATCATCATTTCCGAACCATTATGTTATTAAGTGTATCTACATTAGGAGATAAGCCCGTCAAGTTCTCACTAACCGGGAGAGACGGCGATTCGAATCGAATTACAACTCAACTGAGGGGGTATTCCTAACTCTCACCCTAGCATACTTAGTAAGGGTAGCCATGGGTTACCTTTGGTACAACTCAGGAACCAAATTTGCGGGTTCGATCAGCGCCAGTGCTCTCAGGGATTACCCTTCTGCCAGGACGATCAGGACTTTTAAATCACCTACCCTTGGACTCACGCCTACGGCTCCCTTCCGAGGCGTACTTTATACTTATCGACTCCCGGCCTGAGTTGAGCTACTCGGCTTCACGGTCGGTCTCCAGACCCGGCCAACTAAGAGAGAGGCATGCGTTCAACATGAACAGGAAAGGCTCCAAGAATCAGTCCTTAAGCGACGCAGATGGAGTCACTGCAAACCGGCAAGCCTCCGTCCGGTCTTCATTTCAAATTAAGACTGGTTCTTTTCCACGATAGCAAATATAGCCAACCGTGCCACATGTATATTCCTATATCTCACAGGTGACAGGAAATCACCCGACTTCTACCGCATTTAAGCAGGGCTAAGCACTACTCGAGCCTGAGCTACATAGGATTCAGGGTAACAATATCTGGACAAGGATTGGGTAACCAATGCAGCAATTGTTTGCATCCAACACCTAACTTAATGCAACAATATATATATGTAACAATAATACTGTAACTGCATTTCAGAAATTAGGAGGCTTAATATGCTCCGGGGCTTGCCTTTCACAAAGTTGCAAGGACGGTGATCCGGGCACTCAACGGCGACCTCGTCTGGCACTTCTCCTGAAGGCTGCTCCTCCTGAATCTCCGGTGTCGGCTGCTGCTGCTCGCTCAGTTCCTCGAATTCCAGCAGGGTTACTCCTTCCGGTACACCTATTGCATGCCGATGCAAAATATAAATATCATGGATGCATAAGGAATGACATGATGCTCATGATGAATGAATCACAGTGAGTGTTTACGAAAGTATCACTGAACACTCGTTTACTGAGTAATTAGCTCTATTCAAATCACTTTAAGCATGTATCTACTTAACTTAAAGACAAGATCACTTACCTAACTTGCATAACCTAAGATAAAGATGCTCATCTTCAGTTAAAGGCCTAACACCTAGGAACATTACCACAACTTAGAAATAATAAAGGTATACATAATTTAACATTTAAGTTTCATATGCATACAAGTAGTCCCTTAATTAAATCACAACTAAAGTTCTACAATTCCAAATGACTTGCATGAGGACATTCTGGAAAGCTTATGAAATTCTCTACAAAACATTTGTAAACATCAAAGCATGATTCTTATGTTAACTAAATCAATTTCCAGCAAACCTAGAATCTGTCCAGAATGATGGGGTTACTAACTTAATTATTTAATGATTGTGCAAAAGCATACTTTGATCAAACCAAGTTTACCAACTTGTTTTGCATACCTAATAAACATCAGAAAGTATAGTGTCAACTTCTAAATAAATTCATTTAATACCCTTTTCTAATTTATCTAGTTAATTAGGTGATTAAAGCAATATATAGTAAAACTATTTATAAAAATCTACAAAAATTACAGTAGCTATCTCATGCTGCACATAGACCATCATAAAAATTTCAAAGCCATTGAGTAAGTATAACAGTCTACACAAAAATGATAAGGCATACTGGCTTAAAATGGCATAATTAAGAAATCCTAATGAAAAGTGTCAAGCAACAGATTTCACATTTTTCCTAGCATCATTCTAGCATAAGAATAGTACCCACCAAATTTTACCTTTACTGGATCTATAGAAAAATTATGAAAATTCACACAAGATCCACCCATTAATAAAAGGAAATTCTATAACTTAAAAACTACACACGCACTAGCTCTGAAATTTTAACTAGAGACTCTACTAAACCAAAATAGAGGACCCACAAAATTTCATAATTTTTGGGCTACAGAAACTCAAGATAAAATTCAAACTAGTTTGCATGCTTCTAAAAACACATTTCAAACTCCTATTTAATTCATCCTATTTTTCTAAAATATGTGCTCATATACTATTTTTGTTAAATACTAGACAATACTAGGAACTCAACAAAATTAGAACCATGGCATTTGGATCTATATACTAAGAAATACAAATTTTTGAATATCAATACAAATCTGTGAAATAATAAAACAAAATAAATAAGGAATCAAAACTCAGCCACAGTTGGGCCGGCTCGAAGGAACAGCGGCCCGCGAACAACGCTGGCGCGGCCCAAGACGTGGCTCAGCCCAAGCCGGATCCCGCCTGAGCTTGGCGACTGACGTGCGGGGCCCGGGCGTCAGCTGACCCCACCCGTCAGCGAGACGAAGACAGGGGAGACGGTTCCGCCGGCGCGGCGACGAGGGAACTCGCCGACGGCGAACCCTCCGGCGAAACGAATAGCACCGGCGTGCTTCCCCAGCCCCCACGCGTTGATTTCCCTACCAAGCCGAAGCTCTAGTGGTCCCTAAGTGCTCCGGCCGCGGCGCACGGCGAATCGGCCATGGCGCACGACGGCGCTCGGCCGTGTCCCGGCGTGGCTGGACCGACACTGGTGATGGCATTTACACCCAAGCAACTACTCGTGATGAAGAATGCTAAACGCGAGCTAAGAACGGAGGATGGGAACGGTGCCGTGCTGACCACGGTGAGGTCACCGGTGTGGCAATGGCGCAGCGGTGTCAGAAAGGTCACAGCGACCTTACCCAAGCCTAAATGACGCAGCTGTGAGGTGGAGCAGGTGGAGTAGGTCACGGCGCAGCTATTGACGAACAGGGCGACACGCTTTCACGGTGGCGAGCGAGCGGGGCGAAGGCGGAGCAATGGCGGACGGCGGCGCTCTCTTGCAGTGCACGGTGGAAGGCGAGGAATGCGAAATGGGAAAGGCGAGTGCGTTCGGACAGGCGCGAGGTGGCTTCAAGGCGCGGCTGCGACGCCAGGATGCGCCCGGCGCGTGGCCAGCGCGAGCAGGAGTCCGGCGACGAGTGGCGGACACGCGGCGTCGAGCCTCTGAGCCGGTCGGCCACGGCGACTGACCGTTTTCTGAAAACAAACGCGATTCAGTGTTTATCGACGATGACTGACAGCACATATTCGACGATCATCAACTCCTAATCCGTGGTGATCTAGACCATGCCGTAGTTAACAAAGTTGCTCATCTACACGTTAACTACAACTCTTTCCACTGGAGCTCAAGCTGGTTTGGCTCGGTTAGGGAGACACATGGCTCCAAACATGTGTACATGAAACTGTACTTCACTTTAGGACTTAGAAAAATTTGCTAAATATGAAATCAGCATGTACTTCTGACTTGTGGGCCAGGTTTGAGCATATTCTAGCCATTTTCATGAGTTGGTCATAAAACAACTTTTGTTCCTTGCTAAATTATCTACAACTTTTGTAAAGAGTGTACAGCCATGCAAAGCTTCCAAGTTGGACTTTTTAAACAGTCAAACTATGACACTCCTAGGGTCAATTCAAGTCAAACATGCAATTAAGGGCATTTTGGTCATTTTGATTTACATGAACAATGTCCAAACAAGTAACCTAAGTGTAGTTAAGGTGTAATAGACCATGATCAACCATTTTACAAAATTGTTATACCACTTCTAATGATCACATGTGATAAAGAAAGTAAAACAAGCAATTCATTCATATGTTGCAATGAAATGTCTCACATGTTTCAAGACCTTGTTGTCATTTTATAATTGCCACATTACTACCATGTTGCCATGTTTCAAGGTATGAGAGTTTCATGTTGCATTCCCATGTTGCACTACTACCACTCTAAGCAATCAAGCATGAAACACATACAATTTAAAATGTTGCATACGTATGTTTCAATGATAATGGCATGATGACATGGATAATGCACATGTTTATGAAATGACATGCAATTAGTAGAAGCCAAACACCTAGGGTGTTACAGCCCTCCCCCCTTAGAAAAATCTCGTCCCTGAGATTTGGAAAGCGTACCATTTAGTATAGAAAGTTGGATGATTTTCCTTTAAATAATCTTCCCGCTCCCAGGTTGCATCCCGTTCACTATGATTACTCCAAACTACCTTGTATAATTTAACTACTCGTGTACGAGTCACTCTTTCTTGAGTATCCAGGACTTGCACGGGCTTTTCTTCATAAGAAAGATCAGAATTTCAAGTTGACTTTCCTTGTTGCTATTCTCTCCTCAGGAATACGAAGACACTTCTTAAGCTGGGACACATGGAATACCGGGAATATAGCTCCCATCTCCCATGGTAGATCGAGCTTATATGCTACTCTTCCACTTTTCTCGATAATGCGGTAGGGTCCAACATATCGAGGCTCAAGTTTCCTTTTAATTCCAAAACGCTTGACTCCTTTCATAGGGGATACCTTCAAATACACATGATCACCTACTTCAAACTCAATAGGTTTTCTTCTCTTGTCAGCATAGCTCTTTTGTCTAGCCTGTGCGGCAGTCATATTCTTCTGTATAGTTCGGACTTGCTCTTCGGCTTCTTTTACAAAATCAATACCATAGAATCTTCTTTCTCCGGGTTCCACCCAGTTCAAAGGAGTTCTACACTTGCGGCCATAAAGAGCTTCAAAAGGAGCCATTTTGATACTTTCTTGATAACTATTGTTATAAGAGAATTCAGCGAGAGGTAACCAGTCTTCCCAAGAGCCTTTGCAAGAGATAAGACAAGCTCTAAGCATGTCTTCAAGAATTTGATTAACATGCTCGGTCTGTCCTGATGTTTGCGGATGATAGGTAGAACTGCGGATTAGATGAGTGCCAAGATTCTGATGTAAGCACTCCCAAAAGCGAGCCGTGAACTGAGGTCCTCTATCAGAAACAATGGATTTGGGTACACCATGGAGACGTACTACTTGTTGAAAATAAATCTCAGCATAATTGTGCGGGTGATAGGTAGACTTGACCGGAATAAAGTGAGCAGATTTAGTTAGACGATCTACGATAACCCAAATGGAATCACAACCCTTTTTGGTAGTGGGTAGTCCAACAATAAAATCCATGCTAATTTCTTCCCACTTCCAGCCAGGAATAGAGAGTGGCTGTAATAGTCCAGGCCTTATGTGAATAGCCTTGACTCTACAACAGTTATCACACCTTGCCACGTAAGCTGCGATTTCTTTCTTCATCTTGGTCCACCAATAATACAGCTTGAGATCTTGATACATTTTACTGCTACCAGGATGGATGGACAATTTAGAAGAATGGGCTTCAGCCATAATTTGATTTCTAAGTTCTTTATCTTTGGGTACCACAAGCCTATCATTAAACCAGAGAATTCCCTTGTCATCGACCTTAAAGTGCTTGGTCTCTTTCTCTTTCATCTTCCGTTTGATGTGAAATACCCCCACATCCGTCTTCTAGGAGTTCGATAATTCGACTTCTAAGAGAGCAATCCACTAGTGATATTGTGGAGTACTACAGGATGAAGGAGGTGTGCCAGATGAAAGTCTTCACTAACTAAGGAATTGCAATGGGCCTTTCTGCTTAAGGCATCAGCAACCACATTTGCCTTACCCAGGATGGTAGTGCACTTGAAGGTTGTAGTCTTTGATTAATTCTAACCATCGTCGTTGACGCATGTTCAACTCAGGCTGCGTAAAGATGTACTTGAGACTCTTATGGTCAGTATAGATGTTGCACACATTACCAAGCAAGTAATGTCTCCAGATCTTCAGGGCATGAACAACTGCGGCTAGCTCTAAGTCATGGGTAGGATAGTTGACTTCATGCTTTCGGAGCTGGCGCGAAGCATAAGCAATTACTCGACCCTCCTGCATAAGAACACACCCCAAACCGGTGCCACATGCGTCACAGTAGACATCAAAAGGCTTCTCGATGTCAGGTTGTGCCAATACAGGAGCAGAGGTTAGTAAGGTCCGCAAAGTGTGGAAAGCCTCTTCACACTTCGGAGTCCACACAAACTTCTCATCCTTTTGCAGTAGCCGAGTCATGGGCTTGGCGATCTTTGAGAAATCCGGGATAAAGCGACGATAATAGCCCGCCAATCCCAAGAAACTTTGGACTTCTGTGACCGTAGTAGGTGCCTTCCACTCAAGGACTTCTTGCACCTTAATAGGGTCAACCGAAATTCCATCACCAGATAATACATGACCAAGAAAAGGTATCTTGTTCAACCAGAACTCGCACTTGCTGAACTTAGCATAAAGCTGGTTATCACGTAACCGAGTTAAAACAATTCTCAGATGTTCAGCATGCTCTTCTTCATTCTGAGAATATACCAGGATATCATCAATGAACACGACGACAAATTTATCCAATTCTGGCATGAATACAGAATTCATCAGGTACATAAAGTGTGCTAGAGCATTTGTCAACCCAAATGACATGACGAGGTATTCGAACAAGCCATAACGAGTAGAGAAAGCTGTCTTAGGTATATCTTCAGGACGAATTTTGATCTGATGGTAGCCAGACCTCAAATCGATCTTGGAGAATACCTTAGCCTTGGAGAGCTGATCAAATAGAATATCGATGCGAGGAAGAGGGTATTTGTTCTTGATAGTAACAGCGTTGAGGGGGCGATAATCCACGCACATGCGTAGAGACCCATCCTTCTTCTTCACAAATATAGCCGGACAACCCCAAGGAGAAGAACTAGGCTGAATCAACCCTTTCTTCAATAGCTCATTCAACTGACTCTTCAGCTCAGCCAACTCATTGGGTGGCATTCTATAGGGCCTTCGAGAAATGGGAGCCGTACCCGGAATGAGTTCTATCTTGAATTCTACATCACGGTCTGGAGGTAATCCAGGCAAGTCATCAGGAAAGACATCTGGAAACTCATAGACAACCGGTAGATCCTTAATGGCTTTGGCTAAGGTAGCATTGGCTGTACTTGTGGATAGCAATATCACGAGGTAACTGCACTAGAAAACCTTTCTTATCCACAGGATCCCTCAACATAACCACACGGGTTGATGTATCGATCAACACTCCATTCCCGCTCATCCACTTCATTCCTAGGATTACATCGATTCCTACCCCCGGTAGAACTACAAGATCCACAAGGAACTCTCGATCCCCGATCTCAATCTTTACATCTTTAACTACTTGGTTAGTCATGATATTATTCCCAGCAGCACTAATACAATAACCCCCCTTGACAATTGTAATCACATTCATCTAATGCTTAGATGCAAAAGTAGAACTCACAAAGGAATGCGAAGCACCAGAATCAAAGAGCACAACTGCAGGGTGATCATTAACACGAAACTTACTAGCGGTGACCACTTCACCAGCAGGAATTTCCTCCACTATAGTATAGTGAACACGCCCCTGACGGACGTTTCCTTGAGCATTCTTGGGAGGATGGGGACATCTATTTGCCCAATGACTAGGCTGGTTACAGTTCCAGCATGGCCTGTTTGCTGGTGAAACATTGGAGCTACCCTGCCCAGAGGTATTCTTTGGCAAGGAAATTGTATACGCCTTGCGGAAACCGGTTTTAGCTTGGTTCTTCTTCTGAGGTGGGCGGTACCGGACGTTAGCATTGGGTGGACAGTATGGGGTCTTAGATACCATTGGAGCCTTGGACTGGGAAGCACTAGCCTCAAAGTTCCTTTTACGGTTCTTAGAAGCAGCATAAATCTTGTCATTGTTCTCCTGAGTCAGAGTGTCACTGATAAACTCATTGAAGGTGACACACTTGCAGTTGCCCATTGACTTCATCAGTTTTGGGGAAAGTCCCCTCTTGAAGCTAGCTATTCTCTTGGCATCAGTATCGACGAACTCAGGAGCATATCTTGCCAGGTTGTTGAATGCCTGGAGGTACTCATTGAGACTCTTATTGCCTTGGGTGAGCTTCATAAACTCAGTATGCTTAATGGCCATGAGACCAGGAGGGATAAAGTGTCCCCTGAAGGCTACCTAGAACTGGTTCCAAATGATCTCAATGTTAGCAGGGAAGGTGGTCCTGTGATGGGTCCACCAGATGCCTGCAGGGCCTTGGAGCTGGTGTCCTGCATACGTAGCCTTCATGCCTTCAATCAAATGGAGCAATCCAAATCTTTGCTCTATCATGCTCAACCATTCATCCGCTTGTAAGGGTTCTTCTGCCTCACGAAAGATAGGAGGCTTCGTGTCCATGAAGTCCTTAAAACTGCTATACTGGTTCGGCTCAGGTCCCTGGCGGACATGCCGATCCTCACGGTTAGCCATCTGGCGCATAGCCTCAGCTAGCATGCGCTGACTTTCCACAACTATCTGCATTAGCTTCAGCTGGTGTGGGCGGTGGCGGAGGTGGCTTGTTCCTCATTTCCCATGCCACGACCGCGACGAAGGTTATGAGCCATCTGCAAAAGGCATAGCCAATGAGCACTGACGATGTGGAAATTTTTGTAGATGAACTGTATAATTATGCCAAACTGAGTCCATTGGAGAGAATGCATTTAATAATCAACAGAGGCACAATCATTCATCACAATCACACAACTCATCAAGCGCATTAATGGACATATAAATGCGATGAACTTAACCAACAACGAGATCCATAGACCGCAAAGGCGAAATTCATCAAAAGCTCACATACGTGGAGCATAATATGTTCGATAGATTACATCCAAGCCATAGTGGTTCCAACTTACATCAAGGGTAACATAGGGTTCGATATTACATCCCAACGATTAACTTGCTACAAAGTTACTCGTTCATGCATGAGGATCAACAAAAGACTAGATCTAGCGCATTAGCTCAGTAATAAGCTAAACTACGCATCGTCCTCGGAGTCAGTGTCGAAGATCTCTCCTCCATCTTCATCACTAGGAGGCTCTAACTCCTCATCTTCCTCCTCATCAGGTGGAGCGTCCTCAGGTCCATTGACTTCCATGTCATCATCACCTTCAGCCATGATGACACCAGAACCCAATTCATCCTCATCATCAGGTGGCAGGATAGGGTGAAGTTGATTGTGCAGTAGGTGAACCTCCTCATGGAGATTGTCATTGTACTCTTCTGCAGCCGCCAACTGCTGCTCTAGCTCAATCTGCCTCGCTCTCAACACATTCTCCTCATGCCAGGCTTCATTCTGTTGGTTCAGCATGTGAACCAACATACGCTCATAGTTGCGGTGAGCAACTGTCAACCTCTGAACCTCCAGGTTCTCTTGATCCCGTTCCTGCGTGACTTGCTCCAAACGCTGCTGAACTACAGCCCTTTCAGCGGTCACCTGAGCCAGCTCTGCCCTCAGCCTTTCCGCCTCAGTAGGCTCAGGACGGGGCTCACAAGGAGCTAAACGGTGACAAGGCACCCTACCTCCAGCGGACTTGCGAGCAGTGCGTTTCGTGCGCGCCATCTGTAGCAAAAAGTTACAACGTAAGGGGAGAATCATTTAAGGGATACGAAATTTAATTAGTCAGGACAATCAAATTTTTAAGGGAGGGAATAATGCAAGAAATGCCATGTATGCTTGAACATGATGCATGCATGATCCATACGTCCTCACAAACCTAGAAAAATTTAAAGGCTAGCGAAATATACGGTGGCATACATACGTTCTCTCGTATATGGTAGCTAGTCGATCTACAACGATACATTGTTAGTGTACCTGCAGAAAAATTCATTTCAGCCCAATAATTTCTCAAAAAGCATAGAAAACAAGCAGTAACTAAATACTTTCATACATACATCCCCTGATGCATATACTCTAGTATCACAGCTACCCGTCAGAGATACCCACATTTAAGTACTCTCATAGATACATGATCAAACATGTAAGTATGCGAGCAACCACAACTACTCTCCCCTAGACCGATGGTTGGACGGTCATGCTCTCACAACTCTCCACTTACCAGAGCGTAGAGGTATTTGGATCCATACATTACCACCCAAGCGGATGGCATCCATACAATAGCACGCCGTATGGACGACGAAACAGAAACAAGCAGGAACCCCCAAGTTAGTACTTTAATAAGCCACCTAAGAGTCCTTATTTGGGCATAAGGGATATGACCACTGGCAATACTTAGTATTTTAATTTAGGATTTTCACAATACTTTTGTTTTAAATACACAAATGACGTGTTTAGTGTCAAATCTTACTCTGATGCCAGCTGTAACAGAACCGACCAAATCATAAGAATGTAAGTACAAAAACAATCACCGAAGCGATCAAATTCCTGTACTTAAGCTCCCATAATCCCGGTAGTCCAGAAATCACGAAGGATTTCAACCAACTCTCGACATACAAACCAAGATCGTAGTGATTCAACACAACACATCATCCGTTACAACATTTCACAAGTAGCATTCGGATTACATCCATCAGAGTTGAAATAGAATATTACAAACCAAGTTTGAGTGTGTGGAAGCAACATAGTTTAGTACAAAACATCATAGTTTTCAAATACATTGCCAAGTCTGAGTCATGTCCCACAAAAGCATCAACAGGTACGAGAACTAGTAGAGACCGTACCCAATGGTCTAGTCTTCATCCCCAGCTGGGAGAAGGCAGTACTTGCAGCAACCAAAGTAGAACTGGTCATCTGCAACAGGTGGGAGATAAACCCTGAGTACGAGAAGGTACTCAGCTAGACTTATCCGACAAAAACAGAAATAAAGACACCAAGGATCATGCAAGGCTTTTCAGGTGAGCTAGCTTGACACAGTTGCATAAAAGAGCTTAAGATTATAGTAACCAATTTAAACTTAGCATCAAGCTTATCATTATTTACCTGTCCACTAGATTAGCACCTATACTAGGGCACTCACTTATTAGGAGCAAACAATATTAACCATAACAGGTATAATAAGGCTGTCATCATCATATCATCATTTCCGAACCATTATGTTATTAAGTGTATCTACATTGGAGATAAGCCCGTCAAGTTCTCACTAACCGGGAGAGACGGCGATTCGAATCGAATTACAACTCAGCTGAGGGGGTATTCCTAACTCTCACCCTGGCATACTTAGCAAGGGTAGCCGTGGGTTACCTTTGGTACAACTCAGGAACCAAATTCGCGGGTTCGATCAGCGCCAGCGCTCTCAGGGATTACCCTTCTGCCAGGACGATCAGGACTTTTAAATCACCTGCCCTTGGACTCACGCCTATGGCTCCCTTCCGAGGCGTACTTTATACTTATCGACTCCCATGCCTGAGTTGAGCTACTCGGCTTCGTGGTCGGTCTCCAGACCCGGCCAACTAAGAGAGAGGCATGCATTCAACATGAACAGGAAAGGCTCCAAGAATCAGTCCTTAAGCGACGCAGACGGAGTCACTGCAAACCGGCAAGCCTCCGTCCGGTCTTCATTTCAAATTAAGACTGGTTCTTTTCCACTGATAGCAAATATAGCCAACCGTGCCACATGTATATTCCTATATCTCGCAGGTGACAGGAAATCACCCGACTTCTACCGCATTTAAGCAGGGCTAAGCACTACTCGAGCCTGAGCTACATAGGATTCAGGGTAACAATATCTGGACAAGGATTGGGTAACCAATGCAGCAATTGTTTGCATCCAACACCTAACTTAATGCAACAATATATATATGTAACAATAATACTGTAACTGCATTTTAGAAATTAGGAGGCTTAATATGCTCCGGGGCTTGCCTTTCACAAAGTTGCAAGGACGGTGATCCGGGCAATCAACGGCGACCTCGTCTGGCACTTCTCCTGAAGGCTGCTCCTCCTGAATCTCCGGTGTCGGCTGCTGCTGCTCACTCAGTTCCTCGAATTCCAGCAGGGTTACTCCTTCTGGTACACCTATTGCATGCCGATGCAAAATATAAATATCATGGATGCATAAGGAATGACATGATGCTCATGATGAATGAATCACAGTGAGTGTTTACGAAAGTATCACTGGACACTCGTTTACCGAGTAATTAGCTCTATTCAAATCACTTTAAGCATGTATCTACTTAACTTAAAGACAAGATCACTTACCTAACTTGCATAACCTAAGATAAAGATGCTCATCTTCAGTTAAAGGCCTAACACCTAGGAACATTACCACAACTTAGAAATAATAAAGGTATACATAATTTAACATTTAAGTTTCATATGCATACAAGCAGTCCCTTAATTAAATCACAACTAAAGTTCTACAATTCCAAATGACTTGCATGAGGACATTCTGGAAAGCTTATGAAATTCTCTACAAAACATTTGTAAACATCAAAGCATGATTCTTATGTTAACTAAATCAATTTCCAGCAAACCTAGAATCTGTCCAGAATGACGGGGTTACTAACTTAATTATTTAATGATTGTGCAAAAGCATACTTTGATCAAACCAAGTTTACCAACTTGTTTTGCATACCTAATAAACATCAGAAAGTATAGTGTCAACTTCTAAATAAATTCATTTAATACCCTTTTCTAATTTATCTAGTTAATTAGGTGATTAAAGCAATATATAGTAACACTATTTATAAAAATCTACAAAAATTACAGTAGCTATCTCATGCTGCACATAGACCATCATAAAAATTTCAAAGCCATTGAGTAAGTATAACAGTCTACACAAAAATGATAAGGCATACTAGCTTAAAATGGCATAATTAAGAAATCCTAATGAAAAGTGTCAAGCAACAGATTTCACATTTTTCCTAGCATCATTCTAGCATAAGAATAGTACCCACCAAATTTTACCTTTACTGGATCTATAGAAAAATTATGAAAATTCACACAAGATCCACCCATTAATAAAAGGAAATTCTATAACTTAAAAACTACACATGCACTAGCTCTGAAATTTTAACCAGAGACTCTACTAAACCAAAATAGAGGACCCACAAAATTTCATAATTTTTGGGCCACAAAAACTCAAGATAAAATTCAAACAAGTTTGCATGCTTCTAAAAATACATTTCAAACTCCTATTTAATTCATCCTATTTTTCTAAAACATGTGCTCATATACTATTTTTGTTAAATACTAGACAATACTAGGAACTCAACAAAATTAGAACCATGGCATTTGGATCTATATACTAAGAAATACAAATTTTTGAATATCAATACAAATCTGTGAAATAATAAAACAAAATAAATAAGGAATCAAAACTCAGCCACAGTTGGGCCGGCCCGAAGGAACAGCGGCCCGCGAACAACGCTGGCGCGGCCCAAGACGCGGCTCAGCCCAAGCCAGATCTCGCCTGAGCTTGGCGACTGACGTGCGGGGCCCAGGCGTCAGCTGACCCCACCCATCAGCGAGACGAAGACAGGGGAGACGGTTCCGCCGGCGCGGCGACGAGGGAACTCGCCGACGGCGAACCCTCCGGCAAAACGAATAGCACCGACGTGCTTCCCAGCCCCCACGCGTTGATTTCCCTACCAAGCCAAAGCTCTAGTGGTCCCTAAGCGCTCCGGCCGCGGCGCACGGCGAATCGGCCATGGCGCACGGCGGCGCTCGGCCGTGTCCCGGCGTGGCTGGACCGACACTGGTGATGGCATTTACACCCAAGCAGCTACTCGTGATGAAGAATGCTAAACGCGAGCTAAGAATGGAGGATGGGAACGGTGCCGTGCTGACCATGGTGAGGTCACCGGTGCGGCCATGGCGCAGCGGTGTCAGAAAGGTCACAGCGACCTTACCCAAGCCTAAATGACGCAGCTGTGAGGTGGAGGAGGTGGAGTAGGTCACGGCGCAGCTGCTGACGAACAGGGCGACACGCTTTCGTGGTGGCGAGCGAGCGGGGCGAAGGCGGAGCAATGGCGGATGGCGGCGCTCTCTTGCAGCGCACGGTGGAAGGCGAGGAATGCGAAATGGGAAAGGCGAGTGCGTTCGGACAGGCGCGAGGTGGCTTCAAGGCGCGGCTGCGACGCCAGGATGCGCCCGGCGCGTGGCCAGCGCAAGCAGGAGTCCGGCGACGAGTGGTGGACACGCGGCGTCGAGCCTCTGAGCCGGTCGGCCACGGCGACTGACCGTTTTCTGAAAACAAACGCGATTCAGTGTTTATCGACGATGACTGACAGCACATATTCGATGATCATCAACTCCTAATCCGTGGTGATCTAGACCATGCCGTAGTTAACAAAGTTGCTCATCTACACGTTAACTACAACTCTTTCCACTGGAGCTCAAGCTGGTTTGGCTCGGTTAGGGAGACACATGGCTCCAAACATGTGTACATGAAACTGTACTTCACTTTAGGACTTAGAAAAATTTGCTAAATATGAAATCAGCATGTACTTCTAACTTGTGGGCCAGGTTTGAGCATGTTCTAGCCATTTTCATGAGTTGGTCATAAAACAACTTTTGTTACTTGCTAAATTATCTACAACTTTTGTAAAGAGTGTACAGCCATGCAAAGCTTCCAAGTTGGACTTTTTAAATAGTCAAACTATGACACTCCTAGGGTCAATTCAAGTCAAACATGCAATTAAGGGCATTTTGGTCATTTTGATTTACATGAACAATGTCCAAACAAGTAACCTAAGTGTAGTTAAGGTGTAATAGACCATGATCAACCATTTTACAAAATTGTTATACCACTTCTAATGATCACATGTGATAAAGAAAGTAAAACAAGCAATTCATTCATATGTTGCAATGAAATGTCTCACATGTTTCAAGACCTTGTTGTCATTTTATAATTGCCACATTACTACCATGTTGCCATGTTTCAAGGTATGAGAGTTTCATGTTGCATTCCCATGTTGCACTACTACCACTCTAAGCAATCAAGCATGAAACACATATAATTTAAAATGTTGCATACGTATGTTTCAATGATAATGGCATGATGACATGGATAATGCACATGTTTATGAAATGACATGCAATTAGTAGAAGCCAAACACCTAGGGTGTTACAGGATTGTCTCTACATTATGATTGGTTCATTCCTCGACACGGCGGTATAATCATCATATCCCCTCCTTTACTTCCTTACAAACTAGTTGCCAAGCTCTTTAGTGTAGCTAGTCTTTGAGAGCTTGTTAGTTTGGTTGGTGTTGCTCCTTAATTAGTTTGTGAGAGCACACTAGCTTAGTGAGTAGTGACTTAGCCTTTGTGTGTGCTAGTGATCATAGCAACTAGAATTATTGGGATAGGTGGCTTGCAACCCTTGTAGAGCTAGAGTAAGTTTGCATTTCGCCATTTGTCATACTAATCAAATTGCTCTAGTGTTCTTATAGATTTTTAAATAGGCTATTCACCCACCTCTAGCCATTAGTGAGGTCTCATGGCCGAGCGTGTGGACAAGCGCTTCACAGGTCGTGCCACAGATGAAGGCGTTGATCACATCAGCATTGGTGATGTTGGGGAGCTCATTGAGCTTCTTGGAGAAGCACTAGATGTACTCCCGGAGGGTCTCATCGGGCCTCTGCCTACAATTGCGGAGGTCCCATGAGTTCTCGGGTCGAGTGTTCGTACCCTAGAAGCTGCTCGAGCCAAGATCTGGTCAAGCTCAATAGAAGCAGAGGAAGGTATTGGATGGCGAAGTCATCATTTGACCCCCTGGCCTTCTTGGCAAGGCGGTAGTCCTTGAGCCAATGGTCCAAGTTGATCTCACCATCATACTTGGAGATGTGCGTCGGTAGCCGGAACCGCCTGGGGTAGGGGGTTGCCTAAATTGCCACCCTGAATGCCTGGGGGCCAAAGTGATTTGGGATGGTGCCCCCTGTACCTTGCTCTAGAGTGCGGGACTATGCGTGTGTGTGGTGCCTGGCCTCGATGGTGTCACGGATGTTGCAGCCACCGACTTGGTGGTGAGTGGGGGGCCACTGTGGGGAAAGCTCACGCCTTCACTCCTACCGAGGCTTGGCGCCCCTAGTCCACGGATGGTCCGAGCTATTATCAGAGGAGTCACCACCCCTCTTACCTATCGGCAGGGCATGAGCATCGGAGGGATCCCATTAGCGGTGGTCATCGGCTGAGATGGCCTGGCGTGACCTAGAGAAGCCGCCTTGCCTCGTGCAGCCTCTCGTTGGTCTTTGGGTCTGGCATGTCAAAGATGTCCTCCAGCCGGTAGGCAGTGGCTACCATGTTGTAGGCCACTCGAGGGGAGCGTAGGGTGCTGGGAGCTCCCGTGTGGGCATCGTCATCATTGCTAGGAGGCTATGTGGCTTGTTGCCATGCAAAGTCCTGCTGTTGGTGCTTGAGCTCTGCCTTGGCGGCCTCCAGGTCTGCTTGTAGTGCCTACAAGCGAGTGGCCTTCTCCCAAAGGTAGTTCATGTGGCTGCGGGGACTCTAGTCTGGCGGCGTGAGCTCAAGCACCTCCTTGGTGGGAACCTCACCATTGATGTGGTATCACATGCATGGCAGAGCATAGTAGTCGATGTCGTTGGAGTCGTACTCTAGGTCGTTCCCTAAGAGGATCTCGAGGAAGGTGCACAATGAGGGGACGTCAACCCCCATGGTGCTAGAAAGGATGGCACTCCATGGTGCCTCACGGCTGATGAGGTGCTCCAGTTCCAGCTGGAAGGATGTCGCTGTATTCTAGATCCCAAAAGGTAGGTCTGGGAGGTAGTACCAAAAGCAGTTGGGTGGCGGGAGCACCTCATCGATGGTGATCTGGTGGTGGATGTTGGCCAACATGTAGAACATCTAGCGGTGATCCGACATGGTAGGTTGCAAACCTAGACCATGCCGGATCTGCTAGGCCAGGATCTCAAGATTTGCTCCTAAGAGGCCTAGCGGTGGGGGCGGCGCTGGGAGCTTGTTGCCCGCCAGCGTAGCCTCGTTGAGCGGACGAAGCTCTCCGTAGCAGTCGGCGATGTAGGCCAAGCTCCTAAAGTTGAGGACCTGGCCTAGAGCAAAGGCGCCAACTGTGATGAAGAACTCATCGGGGAAGTGGAGACCACCGTCTGGGGCAGTGCCGCTTGCTCTAGCGATGAGGCAGGTGGCTCCAGCCACCGTAGAGCCTAAATCGCACTTGACACTGCCACGTACCTAGCGCACTAGCTATCACATGGTCAGAATTGCGACAAGCATTATTGTTCGAGTTGGTGTCAGAGTACGTGTCTCCAGTGGCTTGGGTGGACTCAAGAACACAAGAATCATAGAGAGGGCACAACATTTTATCCTAGTTTGGGCTGATTGATGCCCTACATCCAGCAACTGATTGTAACACCCTAGGTGTTAGGCTTGCATAATTACACTTCCATTACAGAGCATGAGCATCATTCATTCATGCATAAGCATTTTCATATGAAACATTGCTATGAAACATGTGAAACATACTATTGTTCTTCTATGTTTCATTATATGTATGCTTTATGATCATATGTGATTGAGTGCAAGTGGTGATGTTTGGTCACTAAAATACCCTAGCTACACTTAGGATACTTAAAGGAGCAATGTCCATGTAGATCACTTCACCTAATTAAGCTCCTAAGTGATGATATGCTCAGTTTGACCTAGGGTTTACATGTGATCTATGTATGAAATGATTGTGGAACCTTAGGAATGCTTCTAACATGTTTAGAATGTCACTAGGAACCACTTTGGTATTCATGACTAAGTCTAGTTTGGTCCCTAAGTCGTACTTATAAAGTACCAATTTCATGTGATATGTTTGACTAGAGTTGAACTACATTTTAGAAACTTTGCATGGATGTGCACCCTAAAACAAAGTTGTAGTACTTGAGGAGTGTAACAACTATTATTTTTGGGTCATAGGTTAGTTCAGCTCATAACATGCTTGAAATTGGATCACAAAAATCATTGAAATGCTGTTTTTCAAACTTAGAAAATTTTCTAAGTCTTTCAATGCTTTTCAGTTTCGTGTAAGCTACTTTGGTTCCTTATAGTTTGAAAACCATGGAGATCTAGATTAAGTTGATATTGGCAATGTTGGAGCTTACTTGTAGATCTACAACTTTGATTAATGGATCTCTTGCTAATTCGCCGCAGGTTAAAATTTAGAAGGGGGGAGAAAACACGCCGTTAGTCAACTAAGGTTGCACCTGATGGCCATCTCGGTGGTTCAGTCATGGCCGACCGGCGTCATGCCGCTCACGCCAAGTGGAGGCCATATGCCAGCATTGCCCCCACTCCTCAGGCCGTCACAGACACGATGACGCCACGCAACCCCCTGCTTCATCTACTGCCTTCGTCCGTGCCCATTCACTTCGTCGGAGCACGCGAATGCAAAGCACAACATCGCACCATCGCCACCGAGAGCCTGCCACCGTGTAGCTCCTTCGTTGGCCAGCCATTGCGCAATTGCTCGCGCCCGTAGACGCGCCATGCTTCGCTCTACTTCCTTAACCCATTCGCAGTCCTGTTCAAGCCAAGGTGAGGGCCTATTGGCCATTCCCGTTGTTGCCACCATAACTGGCACATTCGTCGGACCGCGAGCTCGCTATGGCCTGAGCTCACCATCATTCCTCCATGCTTCCCTTCCATCGCATTGTTTTCCCCGTGTCTCATAGTTGCTTTAACCCTACCTCTCCGAACCTCTACCACTCTGACATCGCCGACGTATGAACCTCGTTGGAGTGAGCTCCGCTGCCGCACGGACATGCCCGCGGCCAGGCTTCCTGAGCTCACTAACTAACCCTAGAGTAGCATAAATAGATTCACCTGAGCACTATGGTACCATAGCACCTCTCGTCGGGACCTGCCATGTCCGGAGATGGCCGGCGCATCGCCGTGCCGCCATGGCCGACGATGAGCCAGCTCCGGTGTGCCCACGCCCTAACCACCTACCTCTATTGACTCGGGAGAGTGAGAGGAACACCATGGTGGGGTCGGTTTTGCCGGAGGATTCACCGTCGGCGAGCTACCACCGGTTGACCGCCGTCCCCTGTCTCTATGTGGCTGACTAGTGGGGTCCCCTGACATGTGGGTCCCTCATGTCAGTGACTGCCGTATTAGGTTTTGTTATTTATTTTCTAGATTTTTGTGCTAACTTTGGAAAATGATATCTAGGGCTAGGAGTATCCTATTTGAGTGAACCAAATTTTATTGGGTTCCTCATGAAATGTAATGTTTGATAAAAATATGAAATGCACTATTTCTTATATTTTTCTAGGAGAATAAAATAGAGTTTGATAAATGCTTTTAAATGGTTTCAATCTTGTAAAATCCATAACTTGAGCTAGGAACATGCTAAAAATGTGATTCCAAGTTTGTTGGTCTTGTATTGTGATATTGCTGGAAATAGGAGTTTTCTATTTATCTTAAATAAATGCTAGATTCTTGTGCTATTTTTCATGGTAAGAATATGTATCCATTGAGTATGAAACTTTTTATACAGTGTTATGGTGTTATGATGAAGCTAAGAAAAATAGTAATTATGTTGTTTGACACTTTTCAATAGGATTTCCTATTTATGCTTTTTTAAGCTCTGCTGGCTTGTCATTTTTGTGTAGGATGTTATACTTGTTCAAATACTATGAAATTTCTGCAGTAGCCTATTTGGAACATGTATAAGCTACTGTAATTTTTGTGGAATTTTCTGTACACTTTGTCTAGGTCTTTATTATTTAACCAAATTGTCTAAATAAATTAATAAAGGCATGAAAAGAATTTATTTAGGAATGGCCACTATGTTTTCTAGTGTTCATTTGAGGTATGTTAACTGTTGATAACATTGATAGTGCTCTTGGTACTATTCTTATATGTAGTGAAATATTATTTCCCCTATAATTCACTTATAGTGACTTTCTAGATAGATTTTAGAGTTAAGCAAATTAACTGGTGAATTTGAGGTTTGCTATGAATCTTGTCTATAACAAAGTTATAGATAACTCACTTAACTAGCTTGTGTTAAATTTTCATGGCATTTGGCCAAACAGTTTATGAGTTATGTCTGTTCAAAGTTGGCCTTTAGAAATTGTAGCTCTCTGGAATTTCTGGACCAGATTTGATAAATGTGCCAGTTTGACCTTGTTAACTTGGGAATCATGCTGAGGTGTTTAAATATGAATTGTAGAAAATTTCATAATCTTTCCATATTGTCTTGTTGCATGTCTTTTGGATTAGTACAACTCTAGTTATGTGTTAAACTAGCAGCTGTTATCTGCAGCCTTGAATCTGTGAATGCAGTGAATGACTTGTTTGCTTTATATGAGTTGATGTGATGATTTAGATGCTAGGCTAATTAAGATAAAGTGTTAGTTGCAGGTGCTAGACCTCTTACTGATGATGAACAACTTTATCTTAGGTTGTAAGAGCTTGGTAAGTGTGTAGTTCTTGTTTTCTAAAAGAAATATACACCTACTCAGTAAAATAGATGTTAATCTTGTATCGTTGTGTCATTCATGTGTTCATCTATATATGGCTGTACATTTCATCATCACCTTCCATTTCTTATGCATGCATGAATCTTATGCTATGCATATACATGCAATAGGTGTTCTGGAGGGAGTCACACTTCTGGAATTCGAGCAAGGACTTCCGGAGGAGCAGCAGCAAGCTCAGGAGACGGAGGCGCAGGCCCCAGAAGAAGGAGCCAACGAGGAAGAAGTTCTTGAGTGTCCCGATCACCAACCATCATGTTTTTTGAAAGGCAAGCCCCGGAGCATTCTAAGTCTCCTTTGTTTTGAAAATGATTACTTTGAGTATCTTTATATGTTTGATGCATTAAGTGATAGGAACTGGATACAAACACTTGTTGCATATATATCTATTCCTTGTCCAGTACACGTACCCTGAATCCTATTTAGGTCTAGGAGCGAATCAAAGCTTAGCCTTGCTTAGACCAGTAAAGCTAGGTGATTTCCTATCACCTGCAATCTAGGATGATGTCTGATCACGGTTGGCTATATTTGCTATCGTGGAAAATAACCATGTGTTAATAATGAATTGAGACTGGGCGGGATGTCGATAGAGAAGCAATAAGGCAAGGAGGTCTTGGGTGTGGATCTATCCCCGTCTATGTCGGTTAAGGACCAATTCGTTGTACGTCCTCATGTCATGTTGAACACATGCCTATCACTTAGTTGGTCGGATAACTCGTTCCGACCACGAAGCCGAGTAGCTCAACTCGGGCCAGAGGGCCGGGAAGTGAAAGTGCGCACTCTGGCGGTCGTAAGGATGTGCGGGGAGCCATTGGCGTAAGTCCAAAGGTGAGATTGACCACCTGGCAGAGTGGATTCCCTGAGAGTGCGGCACTGCTCGGAACCACAAATTTATTCCTGAGTTGTACCAAAGGTGACCCAAGGCAACCACTCATCAGGTTGATTGGGTTTGTGTTAGGAATAATTCCCCAACTGGGTAGGAATCGATTCGAATCGCCGTCTCTCCCGAATAGTGAGAACTTGACTGAGCAATGGCAACGTAGATACACTAAATTGAACTTGATGGTTATAATGATGATGATGATGTTACAACATTAGACCGGATATGGTTACTAATGTTTGGAGTTAATCAATTGCTTCCTCTAGTACAGGTGCTAATCTAGTTGATAGGCTTAACATTGATAACTTGCTGCTTAACTAATAATTTAAGCTATATACTCTTGTATCATTAAAGCTTTTATGCAAAATGGTTGTCAAGCAAGATCCACCGATAAAGCCTTGCATACTCCTTGGTGTCATTTATTTTTGGTTTACGACGGGTAAGTCTAGCTGAGTATATTCTCGTGCTCAGGGTTTATTCCCTCTTGTTGTAGATGACGTGGTTTATAATGGCTACTGCAAGTATCGTCTCCACCCTGCTAAGGATGAAGACTAGATCACGGGCATGATCTTCTATGTTATCTTATCCTGTTGCTTTTGCTGGATATGACTATGGAACTGACTTGTATTTGAACTAAGTGTGTGTGATGGTCTCAAACTACTTTGCTTCCGCTATTTGTGAACTTGTGTTGTAATAACTATGTGAACTCTGATGTATAAGATACTTGTGAAATGTATGTAATATGTGGCTTGTTATGTTGAATCACTATGATCTTGGTTGTATGCAAGTTGGTTTGAAATCCTTCATGGTTTTAGTTGACTACCGGGTTTATATGGGTTCAAGTGTCACAAGTTTGATCACTCCGGTGATTGTTTTCATACTTGTGCTCTTATAAATTGGTCGATTCTGTTACACTAATGATCCTTATAGTCAAGAGCACCCAAAATCAGAGGGTTACAACAGAGTGTCAGGAGGAAGGGAGAGATTTGGTAGGGGGTTAGCTCGGTGCTAATCCTGAGGTTGCCTCACCACTGGTGGAGTCTTCCCCTCATCGGAGAGGAGGAAGATGACGGGTGCGGTGGAGGAGCTCTCGGTGCCCCTCTCTCTCTCTGGGTTGCTTTGCTCTCAATGCTGAGCAGGAGCGGATCAATGAGGAATGGAATGATCTATCTTGGATCGTCCTCCCCCTCTAGGATCTGACCTTACCCCTTATATATTGAGATAGGTCGGGTACATCATGGTCTAGGGGGTTGAGCCTATGGTCTACATGTGTCAGAGTCTAGGAGGGTCTTGCAGCGGTGCTCTATGGACCGTGGCGATGTCATGGAACCAAAGAAGCCCTAGGCATCGTCCAGCTACTCTAATCTAACACTATGCATGTCAGGCTGTGTTGGCTTGGATCGGCCTCCCCCAGGTGGACCTTCTGGAGTCTTCTTGGTGGCAAAGGAGATTGGCTCTGGGGGCTGACGTGCGGGCTCGGGAGCCTCTGAGCCCCTTGAGGCCAAGGGGGAACCTGTCTTCTTGTGTCATGCCCCGTGCGTGACCCTATTAGGGTAGCGGTCGGCAAGGCCACGCCCAAGGTGCTACGTCAAGGAGCCCCCGAGCCATCGGCTCGGGGCATGTCTTCTTGTGCTCGGGCCTTGGCTGGTGTCATAGGCCGAGTAGGAGCCAACAACCGGGCTTAAGTTTCCCGTTGATTGGGAGCCTAAGGCTTGGGCGAGCCCCCAAGCCCTGAGCAGAGGCACTAGTGTGCTTGAGCTCAGGCAAGTTCCTTAGTCTGAGGGTGCGTGCGAGCATACACGATGGGTATGGCCCTTGAGCCCTCGGGCGATCCTAGAGGGATTGGCCGGGGGGTCTCTTCGGTCGGGAAACATAGACCCCGAGGCTTAACATGCCCATATGTTAGGATTTCATCAGCTTGCAACATGTTTCTGAAACACTTGCAACATATGCAACATGTGCAACATCCCCCGATCTACTTTTACAACATCCATAAGAAATAACTACAACATACCTAAACCATACATTTGTGACATAGGGGAGGGGAAGCCTGGGCCAGTCGATTTGAGCCATCGGGGTTGGAGCCGACGGCGAGCGGCAGTGCACGAGCACCACCGCCACCAGAGCCACTAGTACCGGGCTTGTCTTGGCGGCGACGGTGGGGGAGGGGGCAAGGAGTGCCATGGCCGCTAAGGTGAGAGAGGGCACCACTGGGGTGGGGAGGGCGCCGAGTAGGGGTGGAGGAGAGCCGCCCACTCCCTTGCAATACCACCATGCCACCTCTCCATGGATCTCGTTGGGGTAGGGGAGAGGGCCGCTGGATCTACGGGCATTGGGGGCTCTCGGTGGGGGGGGGGACGCCGAGCATTGGTGCGCTGTGGTAGGGGATGAGCGCGGAAGGGGTAAGGGCAGGAGCGGAGCGAGGCATGCGTGAGTTGATTTTGTTAGGCGAGGCATGCTTTTTAGGTGAGTGGCGCATATGGCAGTGAGTGGAGCAAGGTATCCAGACATCTTAATGGTAGAATTATCGTATTTGTATTTGTATTTGTATCAGTTGGCTGTTTATGTCTGATTCTGAATCTGAAGAAAAAATTGTGAAACAAATATGTTGGCAATATTCGTCAGTGTGTTTTTTCACAAAATATGAAACAAATATGATCATTAGACATTTGATCTCATTTGGTATGACCCATCTAGAATGAGGTGGACCGATGTTTATTCACAGAATGAACTCATTCTACATACTAACTTGCTACTAGTGCTAAGCATATGACAGATGACGTGAACTAGCAGCTCAAACCAAACAACACCATAGGCTCAGATGGTCTGGTGGACAGCCTTGTGCTACAAACCAAATAGGCCATAAGTAGACCAAATCCGAGGCCGTTGATACCATGGCTTGGGCTGGCATGATGCGCACGCTAGTGAGGACGACGAGGCGTATTGGGGAGGTAGAGATGGGGGAGTGGAGGGATCTAATGGCGAGTTTAGAGGGGGTTATGCTTACTGATGAAAGTGACAAAGTCTGCTAGAAATTAGAACCATCAGGGAAATTTTCCACAAGAAGTTTATACAGGTTCATTACTTTTGTTAGAGTCATAGATGTGAGGATGATGGAGATTTGGAATGCCAAAGTACCACTGAAAGTTTAGATTTTTCTATGGATGGCCTGGCATGACAGGATTCAGACAGTTCAACAGTTGAGGAAAAGGAACTAGGATGGTTCACATGTGTGTAAATTCTATGGTCAAGAAGAATCAGTAGACCATCTTTTGTTTCAATGCCCAATTGTAGTTTCAACATGGTGCTGGATTAGAGGTAGCTTAGGATGGCCTAGAATTCCAACTTCTATCTCTTCTTTTCAGAACATGCTAACAAACAGTAGTGGGGGGATAGTAAAGAGCATTTGTGATGGGAAATGGCGGCTGTGGGTTGGTCATTTTGGAAGATTAGAAATGAGTTAGTGTTCTCTAATGTTGTGATCAAATCCCCTAAGCAGGTGGCTTACAAATCAATTGGTTTTTTGAAGCAGTGGACAAAGCTGGCAAGGAAGGATGGAGCCAAGAAGGACGCGTGGGTGGAAAAGCTAAAGGAGGGGATGGCGTGATGGTGATCTATGCCTAATGGACTGCATCATCTTCTATCTAGTTGTTTTAGGCTAGGTCTTTTAGTGTTGTGATGCATGTTTTGGTAGTCCCTATATCTATGAGTTTGGAAGTGTTGGAGGATGTAATTTTCATTTTTTATGCTACTCTATAAGCTAGAATCTCCAGCATATGCTCTACCTTTTTAGCATTCAATATAAGGTGGGCTTGAAGCCTTTGATCTAAAAAAGGATGATGAGACATAAGAAGATCGCAAGGGCCCAGAACACCGCGGCTACGACCAGAGGAAGTGGAGGAGGGGAATGACAATGGAGCTAGATTTCTCCATTGTCTTCACTGACAACACAGGGTCATCACCTTAGCGGGGGCTGCTAGACCACCGATTCGCCAGTCACCCCCACTCTGCTAAGTAGTCTTGCTCTTCAATGGCACGCATAACACAACAACATGGAGCTATCGATGATCGAACATAAAGAACACCTAGCACAACTTATTCATAACATGTATGTTCACATGACAAGCATGTGGACTTTGAGATGAACTAGATCCATTCTTTACTGAAACCCAAATTGTGGATATCAGAGATCAAATGTGATATTCCGATGGGCTGGTTGGCAGAACTTCCATCAAACCACATGAATAGGCTGCCAGCCAATTCCTTTAATCATTCAACATAAACAAATTGAAATGACATCCATGATTCCCCTGGCACTGCCCTCATGGGTGAAACATGTTGGGTTAAAAGAGTAGAAGCAATTAATCCCACATCATGTGAATCATGAGGAGAAATATCTACCATCACATTTGTAGTAGAATTAACAATCACATGCACAATAGACACAACGATTTATGTGGAAAACACCTCAAGGTGAGGAGCAAAAACCATAGGACCAACCGGTCCTGTCGATGAAATACGTCTGGTAGTCTACCGAGGGGTATGCCCATGGTAGTTGATGAATCAGTGGAGGTGCATGAGATACGGACTAGATGGTAATACAAGCACCGAGACACAAGATTTAGATAGGTTCAACCGTCAGTATGACGTAATACCTACATCCTGTGTTCTGATGTATTGCATTGAGATATGTGGAGATGCCCACTAGGGACCCCTGCCTCTCCTTATATACTCTGGAGGGGTAGGGTTACAAGGAAAATATCCTATTTGGTATTATACAATAAATCACATCTTCTTGTGGCCTTGCGGTGCACACCTTGATCTTGTGGGCTGGGACACCTTTGGGGCACGGCCCATGTCTTGTCTTGTGGGTACCAAGGGTCATACCCCCATAGGTCCACTCCAAACTTCCACTATGATCAACACTGTGTATAATGAGACTTCTCTAGAGCATCTAGAGAACTACACCAGCAGCAATACATTCATCAAGTTACAAACTTGGCATCAACTACAACCACAACATTTTAACAAGAGAAAAAATAGCAGTCAAAGAGAGAAGTCAGAGATTCTGTCCCCCTAGGAAATTAGTTCATATCTCACAAACTATAGCTCCACTATGCATGAATTTTGGTAGGCATTTAGATCCTTGAGTCCCCTAATCACTGACCAAATTTCATCTCAATCAAACACCATTTGCCATCCAAATAAAACATCTACCAAAATGGCTCTGTCCTAAAACTGTAGTAACCCAAACTAACAAAACCCCTCTCAAATATGGTGCTCTGCTCAACTAATTCTTAGACCAACTTGATAGATCAAACACTAGCTTGAAGATGACCGGTTCAGAGCCACCAAATATGGACAGATTTCCCTTCTCCTTCTTGTTTCTCTCTTCTCATGTTGTGGTGTGTGTGTGTTCTGCTCTCTCTCTCAGCAGCATTAGCTCTAACAAATGGATCTGAGCCAATTTTTGGTAGGTACATCATTCTTTAAGTAGTAGGCGATGTGTATATCGACAACGAGGTGCATGTGGTGACTTCGTCACAATCTCGAGATCTACAAGCTTAGTTTTTTTTGTGCTCTTAATGATAAGGTGTATGTGCATGTGTTTATAGGGGTGAGTGGTCTCTAGTATAATGACCATGTCCATGCTCCTCCTCCTTGGAGTAGCAGGCGAGATAGGGCATACGCAGTGATGGTTTGTTTGGAGGTAAATATGTCATGACAGAAATCATTATCAATTGCAAGGAGGCTATGAGCATTGTGGTGGCGAAGATGTTGATCTATTTTCTAGATATGTGGCGGCCATGTCTACTATCGAAGTTGCAGGGACTTTGGTGGCCTATGGTAAGGAACCACTGCTTGGCCCCTTACCGCCTCAGTGTTCACTTCCTAGCTTCTTTGTTGATTGTTCACTTCTCTTCTTGGATCTATCCATTCCTCTAAATTAGGCTTACGATGACCTTGATGGCCCAGTGGCTATTTTTGGGTGGGATGAGAGATCTTTGTACAAATCTTTTTGAAGATGGTGGCATATGTGAGCACCACTACTATATAGAGGCAATCCGCCAGTCATTAGTTCATCACCAATTCCCATAGCGCGGCTAGGTGGCTGTATCCTACCCGAGTCCAATGATCGCCCTCCTCCAAGATCTTGGCCACGATCGTCCTCCTCATGATAGTACCATGTTTAAATGTTCCAACAGAACCATGACCGATAACACATTTATCTAATTCTTTTTTTTCTCGAATACACAAAAAGTTTGCGCATTTTTGTATTAAGATCAAGAAATAGTGAAAGTTACAATGATGCGCTAAGAATGGCACACTAGGCAAGGGATAATGATATACAATCGGCTCTGCCCTACCTAGCACAAGGAGATCATGGGCTATTACTTGCTAATCATGCTACCAATCCATCACCGATGATTAGATGCGCTCTCTTGCACAGTGTCTCGATCGCTCTCTCTATGGGACTAGGAACAGCTATCGCATTGCCTTAGCATGTGAGGGGTTGAGCTGATCGACAAAGATGCTATCATAGACATTCTTGGCTGCCGTGGACTGTCTCGTCTATTTTTTGATGAATCCCATTCGCTTCATCATCAGCACCTCTCCCTGCTTAGAGGCTAGGACGCATGAGAGCAGCTATGCAGCGATCCTCCTGCCATGGATAGACAACTTTGGTTGTGCCTCCATAGTCGACTGAGGCAGCAATGGCGATGGTGCCTTACGTAGGATCCTATTAGCGAAACGCTTTAGCCTCCTGGCGGCGGAGCCAGCTGATCATGGAAAGGTTGCCGTGTCCACGCCTATGGGGAAGGTGCTGGGACTTTGTGTGTGCGCCTTGACGTCCACGATGCAGTGCTATTGATGGTAGTTACCGACCATTATAAACATCAATATAACCTAAGATAATGCATGAAAATGATCACCAACATAGACTTAGGGGTTTAAACTGACAATTTCCATGAGTTTTGGTGAATCTATGTTTTTAGCAGGGTTTAATTAGAAAACCAACAAGGGGGACATAAACGTCAAAGGAAAAATCAGAATTCCGCCACGAAACCAACTCCAGAAGGTTCTAGGGGACTCCAGAAGCCACGTCACCAAAGCAAAGGCCGAGAGGCTGCCAAGTGGGCTGCCTAGCCCCTCCTATAGGCCGCCTAGCCCATCAGGGGTCCACCTATCAGCCTTGTCGCTATGTTGGTTTCCCACTGCCTCCTAGGATGCATCTAAGTTGTTGCTTAAGTCAGTTTGATCCAAGGGCTCACATTGTATCCTCAGGGCTATATAATCCAGCCCTCCTCCCTCTAGAGAGAACAAAGTCATCATATCATAAGTTAGGGCTAGACAGAAAACTAGGGTTTCTAGATATTAGAGATTAGAGCTCTAGTTCTTCAAGTTTCTAGTATAGATTAGCTAGCAAGGTTCAAGAAGAGTGTGGGCTATTGCTCAGGATTCTAGATCTACCATCTGGAGACTGGTATAGCCATTGTATCTCTATATTTATGACTTTGTGCTACTTTAATATTATTATGTTGCTATTCATTATGTTCTTAGTTTGCTCTAGTTGCATGCTTGATGTAGTTATGATTAATGATAAGCTTACGCACATGTTCGCAAAGTGCTTAGCTCATTAGGCGCATGAGTTAAGTGATCGACACTATGTAAGCATGGTGCTTAGATATTGTTTGCCTACGGATGCCCTTTGCACTCTGGGTCATATGGTAGATCATGGATGTGACACTCCCATTGAGTCCTTTGTAATCCACTCCCCATTTGTAGAGCACGTAGAACGTGATTGCAAAGGTAGACAAGCTCTATTCTTGATCTTCCTTAGTAATGTTCCTGATGCATAGATCTAGAGTTAGTTATACTATAGATGAGAGTGTATATATTAGGGTGTACAAAAGACTTAGTAGATAAGTAATGACTTAGGAATCTTTTGTTCTTAACGAATCTCCTGCTTAGCTGTACTACATTTTATGTGTCTCTAATTCTATCTCTGGAATACCACTATTACCTTACACTTATTATTTATTTACCCTTTGACTTACCCCTACAGTAGCATGAGAGTGATTATTATCATAAGTATACACATTTGTCAATATCTCTATGCCAACACCACTCCATATGTTCCTCCCTGTGATAAAAATATAAATAACAATACTTGGTATACTCTCGGGTGAAATGCTACAATGATATATTATCTGTGCGCTTGCGGATACTTTAACATATATATATTTTTTTGAAGTTTACAAGTGTCATTAATAATTACCAACCACGCATTTCTGGCATTATGCTAGGGATGACAACCTAGTAACAAGTGATGCTAAGAAATGCCAACAAGCATTTCTAGCATCGTTGTTGGGGAGGGGCACATGGCTAAAGTGAATTGACCAAATAAATACTTATTGATAAAGTCATAACCTCTACTTTAGCAAGCTTACCCTTGTTTGTCTTTGTTCATATCTTATACAGGGTATTGCAGACTTGGTTGTGATTCACCAACAATTTCCAATCAGAATCAACCGAATCAAGAGGAAGCTCAACACCAGTTCCTAAAGTCATGGCTGAGAAGACTCTGCGTGAATTCTCTACTCCAAGCACTAAGAACATCCACACTGGACCAACACTCAAAACCAACAATCTCAAGTTTGAGCTCAAGTCAAGCCTCATCAACATGGTGCAAGCTACTCCATTCAGCAAAAAGGCATATGAAGATGCTAGTGCTCACCTTTAGAATTTTCTAGAGATTAGCAGCATAGTCACCATCAAGGACAGTGCTCAAGACATCATACTACTTTGCTTGTTTCCATTCTCACTAGTGGGAAGAGCGAAGTAGTGGTTCTACATCAACAAAGATCACATCAACACTTGGGCAAGATGTTCAAAGGCCTTTCTAGAAAAGTTCTTCCCTGTAAGCAAGACCAATGCCTTAAGAGGAAAGATTTCAAACTTCCAACAGCAGAAAGGAGAAACCATTCAAGAATCATGGGAACATTTTCAAGAATACATTTCAAATTGTCCTCATCATGGGATGGAAGATTGGTTGCTCATGCAAAGTTTCTACCATGGATTAACTCAAAAAGCTCATGAACAACTCGATGCCACTACTAGGGGATCATTTATGTCACTCACCCTTAGAAAAGTTGAGACCCTTATGGAAAAGATAGCCTCTAATCAAGGCTGGTCATCATGCAACATTCAATTATGCAATAAGAGTGAAGAAGTACTAGAAGAGGTGTGTGCACTGTCAACTAATATGGACGTACTGTTGAATTGGCTTGAACAGCGAGCCAATTACAAGAAAGATCGTTAGGCTATTCAAGATGCATTCAATGCTCAGAATGTATGTGGAGAATATTTGGAGGTTGAATTCCCTTAATATCAGGAGGATGCAAACATCATCATCAACAACTCTGCTCCACAACAATAGAGACAAGGGTAGAATCAACAACAACGATCGACTTACCAAGGTAAGTACCCAGGTAATAGCTATAATACTCCTAAGCAACCATCCTTGAGAGACCTGATCTTAGAACAAGCTAGGATTAATGAGAATATTTCTAAGAAGCTTGCTTTTAATGATAAGGTCCTAGAAAGCATAAATACTAAAATGGATAGTTTTTCTTCTGCTATAAAAGACCAACTTAGCTATAATAAAAAGATAGAATCCCAATTAGCCCAATTGGCTGCTGCTCTGCCTTTTGGCACTAACCTTGAGAAGGTAAATGCCATAACTACAAGAGGTAGCAAGTCTACTCGTGATCCACCATATTCAACAAGGATAGGCAAGACACTAGTGGAAGTGCAGGAAGAGGAGAAAACAACCGATGAAGTTGAAGAATTTGGGCCACAAGATCGAGAATTACAACAAGATTTTCATGACACGACTCTCCTACCGTTTCCACGTAGAAATCAGAAAACCAAAATGGATGAGTAGTTTGATAAGTTTGTAGAGGTAATTCAAAAGCTATATATCAATATTTTGTAACTAGATGCCATACAGGTACCTACCTACATGAAGTATCTCATAGACATCCTCAACAACAAAGGATCACTGCCTTCCATTGAGGTAATTAAGTGAACAGAGGATTGTAGTGCAGCCATCCTAAATACTTCACCTGTCAAGAAGGATCCAGGTTGTCCCACTATCGATTGCTCAATCAGGAGCCAAAACTTCGAGAATGCTTTATGCGATCTTGGAGCAAGTGTCAGTGTCATGCCCAAAAAGGTCTTCGACAAGCTCAACTATTCAACACTCACACCAACATCAATGTGTTTGTAACTTGCCGACCAATCGGTCCGCTACCCTACGGGAATCACCAAAAATATTCTGGTAAAAATATGAAACTTTTCATTCCCATAGGTTTTGTAGTACTTGATATGTAGGAAGACATGAAGACACCCTTCATTCTTGGCAGACCCTTCCTGAGCCCTACAAATGCTCACATTGATGTCAGAGCAGGAGAAATCAAAATCCATATCAATGGAAAGGAAGAGCGATTCACCTTTAAGCCAAAACCGGAACAATGCTGTAATTTGGAGTGGCGTGAAAAGCAAGTGCAGCCATTAAGGTCTTCATCTCCGGGACCGGCAGATGCACCTGAAGAATAAACCTGAACGGAGAAGTCCGGTTCAGAGGACTCAAAATCCCGAACCCTCACCGGGAGGTAACTCGATAGTTATCCATATTTACTTTTTCATATTGCATTAATCATTTTATCTTAGCATATTTACTTTCCAACATTTGCATCATAAAATATAAATTCTCATCATGGCATTATAAAAATCTAAGCCCCATGTAAATAATTTTTACGGCATAAAAACCCATGAGAAAAATTTATTGTGGAGGCGTAAAAATTTTAAAATACCATCATTCATCTTGTTATATTTCATAGTATCATAAAATATTTTTGCATTGCATCGTTATACGTATATATGGTAGAAATATGAGAGACACATGGGACCCACTCAACCACCACCCATCACTTCCATCTCCACTCAACCCCCATTATTCACCTCCATTCCTACTCACCTCCATTCTGTCATTTCATCACCAAAAGGAGCACCAACGGAGCTGATCACTTGCTTAAGGATGACACAAAGAACCACCAGGAGAAAGAGGAAGCCACTTGGCCATTGTGTGGGGCCAGTCGGCCCCACCACTAGGCCCGCTGGCCTCCTGCTTCCCCCGCTATAAATCCTAGCCCCAAACTTGCTGCTCTCGGCCATCACACAACACAATCCCAGCTCTTGAGTTCGAAAATCCAGAAGAAAAATTCATAGTTCAATTTCCTTTGGTAGAAGTAGTGTTGGAAAAAGAAAGAGTGAGAGGAAGTTTGAGTGTGAAAGTAGTGTTAAAATCTTGAGAAAGAGAGGAAGAGGTAATGCTGAAATTTAAGCGAGAAAAATAGAATTTAAGAGTGGTAGTGCTGTCCAAATCAAGAGAGGAAATTAAAAAGAATTAGGGTGGAAGACATGCCAGAATCTTGACTAGAATATTCACTAGGCAATCTTGGATGACTAGCCTCTGGACGTCTGACTTTTGGAATGGCTAACCACTAATATTTTTATTTTCCTAATCCTGTTCCACGAGTTGTGTTGTTTTCGTCTATTTGCAGGAAAATGAGCAAGATCGCTGACAAACTCAAGTGGGCAATATCGTTCCGTTCAATAAGAAGTTCTTTGTCCAGAGCAAGCACTAACATGGAGGTTGATCCTCTATCTCTCACTGTTGGAGCACCATCCCGATCAGCCCCGTGGAGAGGAACGTTCTTCTACAAGAAAAGCAGCTCAAGCTCCGGGATGATAGGGAGACGAACATCTACAAGAAGCTAAAGGACTGGGATTTCATCATCACCCCTGCCTTTGATCTAGCCCTACTTCAGTCCATAGGTATGGACTCCAAATTTGAACTTATTTTCAAGGCTGTAGGATGGGAGGATGCATGGGAAATAGATGAGTCAGGGTGCAAGCTTTTGACTACTGAATTTTTATGCACTTTACAAACCACCGACTCGGAAGTCTCATTTAGGTTCTTTGGGAAAGCAAGTGCAGCCATTAAGGTCTCCATCTCTGATACCGACAGATGCACCTGAAGAATAAACCTGAACGGAGAAGTCTGGTTCAGAGGACTCACTACTATATAATGGACTTGTTGTCCTAGGCGATAACGGCCTTTAGTCCCGGTTACCGTGCTGGGACAACGATCCCGGGACTAAAGGTGGAACCTTCAGTCCCGGGTCATCGAGCCGGGACTAAAGAGGGACCTTTAGTCCCGGTTGGTGTTACCAACCGGGACTAAAGGCCCTCCAGCCGAGCAAACCTGGCACACCCTTTAGTCCCGGTTGGTAACCCCAACCGGGACTAAAGGTTCACCCTTTACTCCCAGTTGGTAACCCCAACCGGGACTAAAGGTTCCTTTTCTTTTTCTTTTTTTTGTTTAATTTGTTTTCAGTTCAGTTACACATATTTGTTTAATATATAATATGTTTTTATATATGTATTCTATGCTACTAATATAAATACACGCATGCATATAATTACATCTAATTCTCATCTTGAGCATTATTATATTCAAATAAAGTATGAAACTATATATATTATAGATATATATGTATATATACAACACTTTCATAATCTTGTTCTCGAAAATAATGATATCAATAAACATTTAATTTACATCATTAGTTCCTTAGATCAAAGTAGAACTCGCCATTGGGATTTAGCACTTTTTCTAGAAGATATCCTGCTATTGACTCTTGAACTGCTTTCAGATGGTCTTTTTGCATGACCCTTCGTTTCAACCATTCAATCTTGCATTTGAAATAAAAGGAAAAGTATTAATACATACATATATATATATATTCATTTAAAAATAAATAAAAAATTGATATATACGTACTCTGAGGACATCTTTAGGAGTTCTTCTTATGTATGCAGTGATAAATTCACAAACATAGTATCCACACAAGTTATTACCTGGTTCCTGCCGCAAACACCACTGTACGAGAAGAAGATTATTCTCATCATCTCACACATAAATTGAAGTACGATATAGTAATTAAACACGTGGGGAAGTATATATAGTACTACTTACTGGTATTTCAACTACATTAAGTGGTGCCTTGCAATCCTTGCGGTGTTGCCGAATAAACTCTTTCCAAACCCTATGCGACCAATAATGTACGATCGTTAATAAATTATGGCAAAGTCTATTCAATAATAGTTGTGCGCGAGAGATCGAAATTACCCCTGGATAATGTCTATCATATCTTGGTATTGTGCTCGCTCTTTTCTCAATGAGTCCAAGATTACTAACTGACTTGAGTTTAACTCAATGACAATGAGTATCCAGTAAAACCTGCATTGGTTTATACACACACATACATGCATATAAGTTGTATTGATATTACATAAAATGTGTAGACTACATTATTATTAACACTTACTCAAAGTTGTATGGGAAAAGTATTGTTGTCTTGTCGTGCTGCTTCACGAAGAACTTCATGATATTCATCTGTGCTTTAGATACCCAGTGGTCCTTGACAATAATATCGGTTTTGAATACGATATAAGGATCAATGAAGCCAACACTAGTGTCTTGTATTTTTTGGAGCTCTGACATCTGGAATCTGTATATAAATATAAGTTACATGTGAGGATAATTATATACACGTATGCATGGAAGTGAGTTTATTAAATAAAAGTAAGAATCACTTACAAACAAAAGGAGCTAATGATTGATTTGTCCAGAGCGTCCAAGTGGAATAGTTGATGCAATTCTTCGAAACTAATATGTAAGATGTCATTGCCACGGAAGTAATGATGGTCTCTAAATCTGACAAAGATCCACTGCTCACCCCTGCCACATGCCTGCATGTACCACTTGTTGAGCAAGTACATTTGCGTACCCAATTCATTCAGAGCCACAGGGTTGTATAGACTTTTGCCATATTTATAAGTCTTCTAGGTATCAACTTCCAGGTTCTGGATTGGAGCTTTGCCCGTCAATTGATCCAAGGTTAAACTAGTATCTTTAAAAAAAGCATTAAGGGCTTGAACCAACACTTCTCTAGAGTTGTCTGGTCGATAGACTTCTATGTTGGAACCATATTCATTAGCAACAACAAGATTTTGCATTGGTTGCTTCTGTTGTCCGAGCTGTGGGACATCCTTCCCTGATGCTCTTTTCCTTTTCTTATCTACATCATGTGACTTCACGAGGGAGCGGTCATAGTCTGATAGTGGCGAAGGCTTATGAAGTTCAATCATCTTTTTCTTGTGAGCATTGACCTTCTGCCTTAGCACATCTCGTGGTATGTAAAAGTACAGCTTCTCCTTAAGCTTCGCTTGACTCTTGTTTTTGATATCTATAAAAAAATCTTTCACTTTTTTGTCTTCTTCAGCTGCTATTTGCTCATTAGTCTTTTTAGGAAGTATTTCTTGAGAAATAACTCTTTTTCTCGGGGTCTTCTTTGCCGCTGGGACCTTAGACGTCTTTGTAGTGCGTCGTTGTGGAGGGGGTGGGGGCGGTGTTGGAGACCGGCGTGGAGGCGATGAGGCCGGTGTTGGTGGAGACCGGCGTGGAGGCGTTGGAGATCATTATGGAGGCAGTGGGGCCGATGTAGGAGTTGGAGATCGTTGTGGAGGCGATGGGACCGGTGTAGGAGTTGGCGATCGCCGTGGGGATGAAGTCATCTCGCCCCCCGTGACATTGTGATGAGATGGGGAATGAATGATTAGGCTAGGCTGGGGGAGACCCTGCTACAAAAACAAGTTGTGTGTCAATTATTTTTGAAGCCAATAGAAAATTAATGGAAAATAATATTTCATTCACTTTCATTCATACCTAGGGTGAGGTAGGGGAAGCGGTGGCGCCCTAGGAATGATGATGAAGCGTTTGCGCCATTGAATAAATGTCTTCTCTACTTCTCCTAGTGTCTTCTCCCCATCACCACCTTCAATGTCAAGAGGAACATTGCTGTAACCTTTGAGCACTCTATCGACCGAGATGCTAGCATATCTAGGTTGAATAACTGACCCATGGATTCTTAGTGTCTTCGTTCGGTCTATTAGAGATACAACCCCGCACCATGATTGATGCATTATTACCATCTGGAATGTGTAGCTCACATGTTGTTAGAGGCTCGGTAATGTCATCAACAGGGAAGCGCAACCTAGCATCGTCTTGAATAACTGGCAGCTCCGTAGAAGCACAATTACTTTTCATCGGACCAACGGGGCTAATGATGACTCTCGGCGTTGATTGCGATTGCATTTGACTCATTGCTAGCTGCACTTGCCTCTTGATCTCCTCCTGCATTCTTGCCTCAAGAGATTTTTCTCGTTCACGTGATTCAAGCAATGCTTGTCATGACTCATCAACAAATTGCTCCAATGCACGAATTCATTCTACCTCCTCATCCTTCTTTCTCTGGCGGCTTCTGTAGGTATCCTTGTCTGCTGGGAATGCGTGTAGCCATGGAACCGCCCCATAGCCTCTTGTTCGACCACCATGTTTAGGATTCTCTAGGGCATATGTCAATTCATCCTTCTCTCTGTTGGGCTTGAAAACACCACTATCAGCTTCTTCCCTAGCACGAGCTAGTCTCTGTGTTGCTCTCTCAATTTTTTGGCCAAAAATTAGCTTGCCAGTGTCTAGGTCTAGGCTTCCCCCATGAGCGTAGAACCAATTCTTCGTGCGTTGAGGCCAGTTCTTCTCTATTGTTTTAGGTATGATTCCCTTGGCAGTAATCTCTGCTTCTAGGTTCTGCCACTTGGGAATAGCACTCCTACAACCATCTGATCCCATGCGATGATGGTATTGCTTTTGTTGGGCATTCTGTCGATTCCTCATCACACATTCCTCACTATCTTGAGATGTCTTGTATTCTACGAAGGCATCCCAATGGGACTCCAACTTAACAAACGCCTTAGCATTGAAATCCGGCGTAGCATTCTTCAAGATAAACTTTTTATACAATGTCTTCTTCCAACTCTGGAACAATGTTGCCATCTTCTTCATTGTCCAATCCCTCACTAGCTCCTTCAAAGCATCATCTACTTGTAATGTGAAATGCTGAGTGATATCTTTCCAAGCTAGGTTCTTGTCATGATCAGATACAAAACTAACATTAGGAGCGGATATCTTCTGCTTCCATTCACGAGCACTAACTGGGATCCTATCCCTTACAATGAACCCACATTGATTGACATATGTCTGAGCATGTGGTCCCAATGGTTTGTCGGTGTCAGTGTCGAATTCTGATATTATGTAACGGCCCTCTAATGGCTTTTTTGGCCCTCGGACTTTCCTACTTTTGTCGGTGGTTGATGTAGATCCAGAGACCGGCTACATTAGTAGAAACACAACGATTAACAACAAATATACGTATGCATGCATCTATAAGAGATGATAGATAATCGAATATATACCTCGCCAGTATTTTCTTGCGCGACAATTTGTTGATCTTCAACCACCGGCATATTCAGGATATCCTCATAATCAGTAAAGTACTGACTCGTGTCATCTACATCCACATTGGTGCTGGCGTTGATAATATCCGCCATTATGTCATCACTCAAGTTATCATCCGGAGCAGCCATTTGTATCTTCAAGATAACACATAGATAGAATTAATATGGTACATAACATAAGTACATGTGATAACACATATAGAATTACTAAATCCAATTAAATATAATAACACATAATATTTCATAAGGATAAACAATAATAAGGTATAGGCTTTGGAATCGAATCAAAAACACTTTCGATCCAAAAACATGGAAATAAGTACATGTATATATATACACATAGAATGATACAATATATTTTCTCTCTCTCTCTCAACACATAGAAATAAGTGCATATGTCTATATCTCTAGATATGCATGTGATAACACACATAGAATGTCTCTCTAGATACAATTTTCTCTCTCTCTCAACACATGAAAATAAGTACATGTATATATACATATAGAAATAATTAAGTACATATGTATACATATAGAATCTCTCTCTAGATATATATAGAGAGATAGAATATATAATTACTAAATCCATTTAAATAAATATAACATGAAATTAGATAAACTAGTAATAGATAATACATTTTAATCTAACATATATCAAAAACTATAATAAAAAACTATCTAAAAAACTATCTAAATAAAGTACTAATTAAATTTTAATACATTTAAATCTAACATATATAAAAAACTATCTAAAAAACTAACTAAAAAACTAACAATAAACTACTAATTAAATTTTAATACATTTTAATCTAACATATATATTAAAAACTATCTAACATTTTAATACTGGCGAGGGCAGCTAACATTAAACTACTAATTAAATCTAACATTTTAATCTAACATATATATGGCCGAGAGCAGCTAGCTAGCTAGCAGGCTGGGGCGGCGGATGGCGCGGGCCGGGCAGGGCGTGCTGGCCGGCCACGGGGCCGAGCTGAGCACCTCGTGCGAGGACGACGTACGGCGGAGACGGCGGGGCTCGACGATGAGGCTGAGCGGGAAGCGGTCAACGACGGAGGGCTCGGATGGGGCGGCGGCGACGGGATGCGGCGGAGAGACGACGCGCGATGCGGGCTGGGCGGATGGTGCGGCCGGGTGGGGGTAGAAGACGACGGCGGTGTGGCAGAGACGAGCTCGACGTACGGCCGGACGGGGCTAGGCGACGGAGGCGAGATCGAAGATGGCGGTGGCGGCGGCGATGATCGACGTGTAGATCGAAAAGTAGAAGATGAAACCATTCGATATATATAGGCCGGGACCCTTTAGTCCCGGCTGGTAACATCAGCCGAGACTAAAGGACATTTAGTCTCGGCTGGTAAGACCAACCGGGACTAAAGGTCCTACCCTTTAGTCCCGGATCGCCTTACAAGCCGGGACTAAAGGCTTTTTAGTCCCGGTTGGTGTTACCAGCTGGGACTAAAAGTATTTTTGGTGGGCACCAAAATTGCCGCCCACCCTTTAGTCCCGGTTCTTGGCCTGGGCCGTGACTGAAGGCCTAAAAATTTTGGCAACCCGCCAGCGTAATTGGAAAGGCCTGGGATTTTGATTTTGTTTAATATTAGGTTAATCAATTAATTTCATAGAAACTTCAATACTTTGCAATATTTATTTTAAAAAATACTATTGATTAACTCATTATTTATTGTAAATAGAAAAATTTTGTAACCTAAAGTTTTTAATTTCTTTTATGAATATAGAATATAAATGTTACTAATACTAAGTATTTTGTTAATGCAAAAATATATTTGTAACTTAACATTAATAAAACTAATATTATTCGATAGGAAATTTATTATCACATTATTGTAATGTTAATTTTTCAAATTTTTCTCGGTTTTTGACCAAAATTGACAGGAAATTTTTGTTGAACCTATAAAAATAAAGAAAATGTAGTATTTTTTTATTCTACAACTTTTTTAAATGAAAAAATGGCCTATATAAGGATTGTAGATATTGATGAGATGAACAAACTTGGTATTCAAAACCTTTTAATTTGAGACAATCTAGGGTTCCGAAAACTAGTTTATAGGCGTTGAAATTTAAAAATCATAAATTTGAACCATCCAAACTTTCTCAAATGGAAAGTTGACCAAAACAACAATTGTAGATCTTTTTGAGTTTAACAAACTTGGTATTCAAAACTTTTTAATTTGAAGTCATTTAGAGTTCATAATACTAGAGTCAAAGTGTTGTTTTTTCATTTGACCAAATTTGACTTGGTCAAACTTGCTCAAATGAGACACTAAATGACCTCAGATGAAAAAACTCTGAATACCAAGTTTGATCATCTCAGCAATATCTACAATTGTTACATAGCTCATTTTCCCATTTGAGAAATTTTTATCAAACACTAGTCACAACTTCTTGAATCTCATATAGACTTTCTAAAACTATGTCACACACTTGTGAAATTTGAACTACATTTTATTCAAGCTTTCTCAAATAAAAAATGGCCTATATAAGGATTGTAGATATTGATGAGATGAACAAACTTGGTATTCAAAACTTTTCAATTTGAGACAATCTAGGGTTCCGAAAACTAGTTTGTAGGCGTCGAAATTTAAAAATCACAAATTTGACTTGTCCAAACTTTCTCAAATGGAACGTTGACCAAAACAACAATTGTAGATCTTTTTGAGTTTAACAAACTTGGTATTCAAAACTTTTCAATTTGAAGTCATTTAGAGTTCATAATACTAGAGTCAAAGTGTTGTTTTTTCATTTGACCAAATTTGACTTGGTCAAACTTGCTCAAATGAGACACTAAATGACCTTAGATGAAAAAACTCTGAATACTAAGTTTGATCATCTTAGCAAGATCTACAATTGTTACATAGCTCATTTTCCCATTTGAGAAATTTTTATCAAACACTAGTCACAACTTCTTAAATCTCATATAGACTTTCTAAAATTATGTCACACACTTGTAAAATTTGAACTACATTTTATTCAAGCTTTCTCAAATGAAAAAATGGCCTATATAAGGATTGTAGATATTGATGAGATGAACAAACTTGGTATTCAAAACTTTTCAATTTGAGATAATCTAGGGTTCCGAAAACTAGTTTGTAGGCGTCGAAATTTAAAAATCACAAATTTGACTCGTCCAAACTTTCTCAAATGAAAAGTTGATCAAAACAACAATTGTAGATCTTTTTGAGTTTAACAAACTTGGTATTCAAAACTTTTCAATTTGAAGTCATTTAGAGTTCATAATACTAGAGTCAAAGTGTTGTTTTTTCATTTGACCAAATTTGACTTGGTCAAACTTGCATAACATATTACATAATATCTGTCCCTAAAACATAATATATTAAACATGCATCGTTGTATCATGCGGGCACAACAGTAAATTTTTTCTTGACGTATGTCCCTTAGTTATGATCTTGTCATAACCATGGAGTGTCTTCATCATTTAACATGATGCTTGGATCTTTCTTCACTATGAAGGGTGGAATTCGGACATTTCTTTCGTAATCTTCTGACATGTCTGACTTGTCTTCAATTCCCACTATATTTATTTTCCTAGAAAGAATCATGTGGTGCTTTGGCTCATTGATCATTGAGTTGATGACTTCGTTTTTTCCTCTCTTTGATTTTATAGACATGTCTTTCACATAGAACATCTGACTCACATCGGCAGCAAGGACGAATGGTTCCTCTTTGTACCCAATATTGTTGAGGTCCACTGTTGTCATTCCATACTCTTTGTCGACTGTTACCCCTCCTCCGGTCAGCTTCACCCATTGGCACTGGAATAAAGGGACTTTAAAATTAGGTGCGTAGTCTAGTTCCCATATCTCTTCTATGCGGCCATAATATGTTTGTATATTCCCATTTGGATCTATGCCATCTATGTGAACACCACTATTTTGATTGGTGCTCCTTTTATCTTGGGCAACTGTGTAAAATGTATTCCCATTTATCTCGTACCCTTGGTACGTGAGGATATGCCACGATGGCTGCCTAGCCAACAAATATAGTTGCTCATCAATATTGTCGTCGCCTTGACATTCTTTTTGCAACCAACCACTGAAACTTTCCATGTGCTGACGCCTAATCCAAGCTTCAGTCTTCCTTAGAAACTTGGATCGTAAGAACTCCTTATGTATCTCGATGTACGAATGCACCAATGACGAGTTCTGAAGAACTATGTAGTGTGCTTTATTGAAATAATAATCTTCCATGCCGGTATATGTTTTCTTCCCTAAAGTTCCTTTACCACTGAGTCTCCCCTCGTGTCGTGATTCGGGAACACCAATCGGGGCAAGGTCAGGAATAAAGTCAACATAGAACTCAATGACCTTCTCTGTTCCATAGCCTTGGGCGATGCTTCCTTCAGGCTTAGAACGGACTTTCACATATTTCTTCAAGACTCTCATAAACCTCTCGAAGGGGAACATGTTATGTAAGAACACAGGTCCAAGAATACTAATCTCCTTCACCAAATGAACTAGGAGGTGTGTCATGATATTAAAGAAGGATGGAGGGAACACCAACTCAAAGCTAACAAGATATTGAACCACATCATTCTGTAGAGTAGCTAGTTCCACTGGATTGATTGCCTTCTGAGAAATTGCATTAAGGAATGCACATAGCTTCACGGTGGCTAAACATACATGTGGAGGTAGAATTCCTCTTAAAGCAACTGGAAGCAATTGCGTCATAAGCACGTGGCAGTCGTGGGACTTTAAGTTTAGGAATTTCTTATTTGGCACATTTATTATACCCTTTATATTGGAGGAGAATCCTGATGGGACCTTGATGCTGCTTAGACATTCGAACATGATGTCCCTCTCTTCTTTGCTAAGCGTGTAGCTAGCAGGACTTAAGTAATGACATCCATCATCTGTCTTCTCTGGATGAAGGTTGTCTCATTCTTTCATGCCCTGCAAGTCCTAGCATGCTTCAAGTGAATCCTTTGGCTTCCCATACACACCCATGAATCCTAACAGGTTCACACAAAGATTCTTTGTCAGGTGCATCACGTCGATTGCATTGCGGACCTCTAGGACTTGCCAATAGGGTAGCTCCCAAAAGATGGACTTCTTCTTCCACATGGGTGCGTGTCCCTTAGCATCTTTGGGAACAAATTCACTGCCTTGTCCCTTTCCAAATACTACTTTCACATCCTTGACCATTGCGAGTACATCTTCCCCGGTTCGGTTATGAGGCTTCTTCCGGTGGTCGGGCTTACCTTTAAAATGCTTCCCTTTCTTTCTTACTTGGTGATTCAAAGGAAGGAATCGATGATGGCCAAGGTACATGACCTTTCGACATCTTTTCAAATATATACTGTCAACGTCATCAAAACAATGTGTGCATGCATTATATCCTTTGTTTGTTTGACCTAAAAGATTACTTAAAGCAGGCCAATCATTGATGGTTATGAACAACATTGCTCGTAGGTCAAAGTGTTCTTGTTTTTACTCATCCTAGACATGTACACCTGGTTTGTTCCATAAAACTAGAAGTTCTTCAACTAATGGCTTTAGATAGACATCAATATCGTTGCCAGGTTGCCTCGGACCTTAGATGAGGATCGGCATCATAATGAACTTCCGCTTCATGCATAACCATGGAGGAAGGTTGTAGATACATAGAGTAACTGGCCAAGTGCTATGACTAGTGCTCTGCTCTCCAAAAGGATTCATACCATCTGTACTTAAGGCGAACCTTAAGTTTCTAGCCTCATTTGCAAACTCTAGAAATTCCCTGTCTATCGCTCTCCACTGGGACCCATCAGCTAGGTGTCTCAGCATATTGTCTATCTTACGGTCTTCTTTATACCACCGCAACAACTTTGCATGGTCTTTATTTCTGAACAAACGTTTTAAGCGTGGTATTATAGGAGCATACCACATAACCTTGGCAGGGATTTTCTTTCTAGGACGTTGTTCACCCTCAACATCACCAGGATCATCGCGCCTGATCTTATACCGCGATGCTTTACATACCGGGCATTCATCCAAATTCTCGTATTCATTGCCATGGTAGAGGATGCAGTCATTAGGACATGCATGTATCTTCTGGATTTTTAATCCCAAAGGGCAGACAACCTTTTTTGCTTCATACGTAGTGGTGGGCAATTCATTTGGCTTCGGAAGCATCTTCTTTATGAGGTTCAATAAATTCCCAAATGCCTTGTCGGATACACCATTCTTTGCCTTCCACTGTAGCAATTCTAGTGTTGTACCCAGTTTTTTTGCCCCTCTTCGGCCGTCGGGTATAGCAACTTTCTATGATCCTCAAGCATGCGCTCGAACTTAACTTTCTCTTTTTCACTTTCCCATTCTTGTTGTGCATCACGAATGGCATCGCCAAGAGCATCACCGAGATCATCTTCTACCGCTACCTCTTCTTCATCTCCCCCATTGTAGTATCATCAAAGGCACCATACTAAGCAATAATGTCATCAATGTCTAAATCTTCTCCTTCACCTTCTTCCATCATGACCCCGCTTTCTCCATGCTTAGTCCAACATATATAGTTTGACATGAAACCTGACTTAAGCAAATGTGAATGAAGACTCATTGAGCTTGAATATTCCTTTAAATTCTTACATAGGGCACATAGACAGCACATGAAACCATCCCGCTTATTTGCCTCGGCCACACCTAAGAAATAGTGCAAGCCCTCAATAAAGTCTTAGGAGCGGCGATCGGCATTGTACATCCAATGGCGTGACAATCTGTATTACACGACAAATTATGAAAACCTTGAACATAATTAAGTATTTTATTATACAACATAAATGACACACACACGGTTGATTAATTAACTAAGCCTGGCTACAACGTAAGCAATCCCAACTATCACTAAACAAACTAAAACTACAATGCACTTCAGTAACATAATTATTTCATGATCGTACGCAACTAAAATAGACAAATCATTCTTCTGTTGAATATCAATAAGCTTCTCCTGCTGGCTCACTGCCTCATCATCAGCAGCAGCCGCTACCTCAAGCGCACCCAAATTCTGCACGTATGTAGCATAATCTTCCTCCCAGTACCAACTATCGCATCCATTGCCCTCCCACTGAAATTAAAGCCAAAAAATATTTAGTCAAAAATATTCAAGAAAAGCAGGTCAATTAGCCATAATTATAAAATGCGTAAGAAACTCACATCGCGATCCGGGCACTTGTAGAAAACACGACCCTTGTTGGGTCCCTGTCTCTTGACTCGGTACTCCATCACAATCTTCTGCTTACACTTGCCGTAGATAATGAGAGGGAGTTCTGGCCTCAGTCGTTTCGCAACCGAACGAGAGGCCGAGGATCCGGTACCAGTTGTCATCTACTTTCTATACTTATTTTTGTAAACTAGTGTAAATTTCATATTTTCTAAAATGATATATTTAAACAAAACTAGTACGGATTTTACATGTTTCAATAAATAACCATCCGTACTAGTTGACCTTGCTTACGTGATCATCTCGGCCAGCATTTCTCCACCGGACGGCACCGTACTTGGCCAAGAAAGAGCTCCGATTCTACAAGAAAGGGAACACGGTCTTTCACGACCGTTGCCGCTCTCCCTTGTAGAATCAAAGTTCCTCCTTGACGTCCATTACCGCTTGGCAGAGAACATGTTGGCCGAGCTAAACACGGTCCGCAAGTTCAACTAGTATGGATTTTCAATAATTTTCTAACTATTTACTAAGTTTTTCATTTCATGGAAAATTTAATTCTAAAAAAAGGCATGATTTCTAAGTAGTTCATTTCATGGAAAAAATAATTCCTAGTGACCTGCTCGATATCGGTGAGCTCGTGGACATTTAGGTTGCCGAGGATAGTAACATTTGTAGATGACATTTGTAGGTCTGAAGTTATCAAATATCCATCAAATTATAGCTCAAAAACATGTTTCAATAAATAACCATCCGTACTAGTTGACCTTGCTTACGTGATCAACTCGGTGAGCATTTCTCCACCGGACGGCACCGTACTTGGCCAAGGAAGAGCTCCAATTCTACGAGAAAGGGAACACGGTCTTCCACGACCGTTGCCGCTCTTCCTTGTAGAATCAAAGCTCCTCCTTGACGTCCATTACCGCTCGGCAGAGAACATGCTCGCCGACCTGAACACGGTCCGCAAGTTCAACTAGTATGGATTTTCTACAATTTTCTAACCATTTTCTAAGTTTTTCATTTCATGGAAAATTTAATTCTAAAAAATAAAAGGCATGATTTCTAAGTATTTCATTTCATGGAAAAAATAATTCTAAGTGACCTGCTTGATATCAGCGAGTGTCGATGTTTTACGACCGATAGCCTGCCACGGGGGTACCCGGGGCAGTATGTTCGAGCTTCGGCGTATGCTAAACTCGATGGTTAACACAAGAGACAGTCAACTTATCCTGGTTCAGGCCCTCGATCATTGATCGAGTAACAGCCCTATGTCCAGTCAGCGTTAGCCTTTGTGTTGGATTGATTGTAAAGTGTTGTGTTGTACAATTGTTGTTCTGTTATTCAGGAGCCCTGCCCACCTTTATATAGTCAGGAGGCCAGAGTCCTAGTCGGTTTACAATGAGAGTTCCTAGTAAGATTACTAAATAGTACTACTACTAAGATTACATGGGAAGAATCCTAGTTAGACTAGATCTTCTCTCTCCCTTGCGGGGTATCCTATGGGTCCTGCATCGACAAGCCCCCAAGCACTTCATGGTTGAGCTCTGAAAGTCTCGTTTTGCTCCTTCAGGTCTTGTTGAGTAGGAACAAACGTCATCCGAGTGCTTTCTGGAGTGAAACCTTATAGCGCTTCTTGGGATCTTCAACTGGTGAGTGCTTTTTGAAGAAAAAGTACATCCATCTGGTTGTAGCCCCCGAGCCTCTTGCTATTTGGAACAAGGAGCTGGAGGGCCTTGTCTTGAAGTTGCTCTGATTGTTCATTGAAGTTTTATCAAAAAGAACTTGAATATGGCTCGTTCTAGGTTCTTTTTGTCTTAATGTCTTGAAGTGGTCTGTGTTGAGGAAGTCTTTTGGTGACGTGCGCTTTTTCAAAGAAAAAGTGCACTCACTGAATGTAGCCCCCAAGCCTCTTGCTATTTGGAACAAAAAGTTGGAGGGTCTTGAATCTTTATGTTGTTTGAAAATTTGTGTTTTGAAGTAGTCCCCGAGACTTGGATTATGTCATCATCCGAGTAGTTTTGCGGCATCTTTCCGAAGCAGCCCTTTAGTCTTGGATTAAACCATCATCCTTGTAGTTTCACGGCATCTAGCCTCTGAGCTTATGTCTAGGTTCTTTTATTCGGAAAGAACTCGGTTACATGGCCTTGGCATACTCTCCGCTAGTCTTCTATTGTCGGATGTGGTTGTGTGGAGTTGGTTGGGTGTAAATGCTGTTTGTTGATGGGTTGTACCATGGTGGTATATCCTTCCGAATATGCTTGTCCTTGGTCACTGTTCCTTCACGCCTGAGTCCTTTTTCATTGAGTTCTATCTTTTCACTATTTCCTTTGTCAGGTCTTTACCTTTGGTGCTCCCGGTTCATGTGCACCGCTCTTTTGGTCTATAAATACCCTCCTGTGGTGCTTGTTTTTGAATCATTGAGCATTCTGTTGTGTGGCCTGAAGTCTTTGTAGTCATGGATATGGTAGTTTGTGAAGTTGAGCAGCCCCTGGGCGTATCTTGTAGTTGTTGTGTATCTCGTCGTAGCTGGAGGAAGTCTTGTGATAGGGGTTAGAGGTAGACTAATCCCACAGTGGCGTTGCACTAGGAAGTTGGTGGTGGTAGTTGGAGGAAGTCTTGTGATATGGGCTTCGTTCCTTCATCCGGCAGTTCTTGGTTGGCGCTCTTTGTCTGCCCTACGGCTGTCCGGTGCAGATCAACACCTGATCCTGCATCACGTCGGGCTTGGGTAGACAGATGCCTGCCAGCCTCCTTTGGTCCATGCTTTCCTACTGTGCTACTGATTTCTGTCTTGGATGCACTTTGTTCGTCCTTTGAAGAAAATAGTGTAGCCGAGGGCGGTTTGTTCTACCTGGCAGCAAATTGGAACACGTAGTCATTCTAGAGCCTAGCCGTGTCCGAGTTCCTCTTTGCTACCTTGCTTGTTGTAGTACCGAGTTCGTCGGGTCTTGTAAGATGTGTAATCTTGTACTTCTTGATTTCATTTGTAATAAAAAAGATTCTTGCCTTCTTAGTTGCCATGCTTTTTCCTGCTGTATTGCTTATGGAATTTCCGAGTTCTTTTTATCAAGAACTGGGTTCTTTTGTTCCTTTAGAAGTTACCCTTCCTTTCTTCTTTGAGGATGGGTTGTTCTTGCAGTTATCTGATGGCTCCGCAGTAGTGCTAGATGGATAAGTCTGAAATCTGCCCGTTGGATTGTACCGTTGTGTGGATTTGTGCCCTCCATCATTTTAGCTGTGTCGGTAAATGGACCGTTGCGTTCTCACACGGTGTTTTAATAGGCCTGGTGGGCCGTTTCTAACACTATAAAATTTATTTATAGACCCTTCATCCTCTTTTTCTTTACTGCCTTTCTTTTGCCTTCAAACCCTAGCTCTTAATCATCCGCCGTCGCCATTATCGCCGTCACCCGAGCACCATCATCCTAGCTTCATCTTTCCTAGTACCTTTTTGCTTCCGCTAGTTCATGGGTAAGAAGAAAACTGCGAGCAAGTCCCAGGCGACCTTCGTGGATGAGGAGTCATCCCTTTCTTTGATCGAGAACCAAGAGTTCGTGGTCATGAGGGCTGCTCAGAAGGTTTGGTCGGCTCCAACAACAAGCGAAGATCAGCTGCGCGAGCTCGTCAGCGACGGCTTGATCCAAAGCAAAGTCATTACTAAATGGAGAGTTCCGGGCGAGCATCGAGTTCCTGCTCTGGGTCCTGGTGAGATTGTCCTCTTTGTTTCCTTTGTCCGTGGTGGACTTTGCCTTCCTGCTTCCGCCTTCCTTCATCAGTTTCTTGGTTATTTCGGGGTTAGTCTAAACCATCTAACCCCTAATGCCATTCTCCATCTTTCTGTTTTTGTTCATCTCTGTAAAGCTTTCCTCGGAATCCCTCCTTCTCTATCTCTTTTTCGCTACTTCTTTTGTCTGAAACCTCAACCCCACCACGAAGAAACCAGCGTTCTTGGTGGTTGCGGGATTCAGTTTTGCCAGGGTCTTAAGATCAAGTTCTTTGATATGACATGGTCGATTCTATAAAAGATTGGCGTGCCAACTGGTTTTATGTTGCCAATTTGATCCCTTCCGTTGTCGTCCACTCTGGATCTGGTCCTGTGGTGAATGACCAATGGGACAAGAAACTTGAGTCACCCACTGAGATTCAAGTGATCCAGCCACTCCTTGATAGGATTAGCATGCTGAAACAGTAGGGTTTAACCGGTTTCGGTATTGTCTCGAGTTTTCATCGTCGTCGAGTTCAGCCTTTGAAAGAGTGGGAGCACCTTGGCTTCGAGTATTCTGGGGCCGAGGATCCTTCATGCATGGTCTCAGCTCTTGAGCTGACCGATGAGGAGGTACTCGAGCGTCTCCAGAAGATGCTGAAAGGAGTGAGCGTTGTTCCTCCTGCTGTCTTCGAGTTCTCTGCCAACAACCCGCCCCCAGCTGTGAGTTGTTTATCTCTTTGTTTGGGTACTTTATGTACTCTTGCTGCATCTATTTTTGCTTAGCTTTTCCTTGTCTTGCTATTTTATCCTTTTTCGTAGGAGCTTGGGCAGAACTTTGTTGACCTGATCCCTCTTGATGTTCTCCTTGCCGTGGTGGAGACTAGGGATAAACTTGCTGGAACTTTTGCAACTAGTAAGTCCCCAACCTCCACAGTGCTTCCTGGAGTTTCTTCTGGATTTGTTGATGTATATGAAGAATATGTTCCTCGTCTAGTCCCTCGCGGTCCTCGTAGTGTCCCGAAGAGGGGGCGAATGAACAGGTCTTCATCTGGCCTGCCTGTCTCCAAGAAGCCTCACAAACCAAGTACTCTCTTAGGTACTCTAGTTGTTGCTAGCATGCTCTTAGGTGAGCACATTTAATACTCTTTGTTCCTTTGTTTTCCTGTTTTTCTCTTGAACCGAGTACTTTTTATTCTTTTTTCAGCAGTTGCTCTAGTTTCCTTGGTTGAGGGAGAGGAGGATGATGAAGTACCCCTCATCATGCGGCGGTGAGTTGTTTTCATATTCCTGTTGCATTGAATTTCTCTTCTTTGTCTTGACTTTTAGTCTTGAACTTTTTGAAGTAACCAGACGTCAGGTACGAGTTCTTCTGAGGCTCCCACGCTGACTTCTTCTGAAGTTTCGGTGTTGAGTTCTTTGGTAGCCTCGGTACCGAGCTCTACCGCTCCTCTAGTGCAGAGTTCTTCCATGGCTCCAACCCTGGCTTCTTCCGTGGCTCCGGTATTTGCTATCCTGCTCCCGTCGTCGGGTGGTGGGGACATTTTTGCCGTCGTGGTTCCCCCTGCGAGGCCTTCTTTTGGCTTCGCGAAGAAGAAATTGGCTAGGTGAGTAGATTCTGGTTTCATCCTTTTGCTTCTGTCTTCCTTCTTCTGGTTCTCATCGGTGATTTCTTTTATCAATTTTCAGTCTTTCGTCTTCTCTAGTTTCTTCATCGACTTCTTCTCAGCCTTCCACCGTGCCATTGAGTTCCGAGCCTCAGGACTCACAACATACTGTTGGTGAAGTTGCTATGGGGGCTTTGGAGCTACTTGGCGAAGTTGCAGACTTGGCTGCCCCAGAGGTGACTATGGCCGTCGCGTCGGGTCCTCCTGAGGGATTGGCTTCAGCTTCTCGGGAGGTTGCTTTGGTCGTTCCTTCTTCGCCCCAGCCGGCCTCTCCTTCCCCTTCTCTCGCTTCTGGCGGTCCCTCTTTTACTGATGACGTGGTGCAACAGTTCGATGCCACCCATCGGCTATCAGAGCTGACCGCAGCCTGGGGAAGCTTGGTGTCCTCTGCGACTTCTTTCGGGGAGAAGCTTCACGTAAGTTTTTCTGAGATTCTTTCTTAGGCCATTTGTTTTGCCTTCGTCCTTACGCCTTATTTTTCTCTATCTTTAATTGTTTAGACTTTCTCTCGTGACCATACTGGCTTCTTCTTTTCGTCTGAAATCGAGAAGAAGTTGTCCTCTGAGGTAAGTTGTCTGAAGACTGACCTTGACCTTCTCCAGGCCGAGTTGGAGGCTGAGCGTAAGTCGCATTAAAAAGAGGAAAAGGCTCTCTGTGCTCGGGTGGTAGAGGTAGAGAAACATAGAGACACTATTGCCTAGGAGTTGGAGAAACAGAAAGATGCTGCTATCCAGGAGGCCTCAAAGAACTTGGAGGCCATGAAGAGCTTGGAAGCCGTGAAGAAAGAATGTAAAGGTATTCTGGGTTCTCTTTGTTTCTTTCAGTATTCAAACCTTTCCCTCCTGCTGACTTGTTGTTTGGTGTCTTGTCCAGCTCTCTGAGTTGAAGGAAAAAAGCTCTCGGAGGGCATTGATGAAATGAAGACTCTTGTTCGTACAAGTCACAACAAGGCTGAGGAGGTAATTACTCATGCTGAAGAAGAACTTGCACTTGCTAAGTTGATCAGGCATGGAGCTGATAAAGATCTTGTGCAGGCCCAAAAAACTATTAAAGACTTGTCTGGGAAGCTGGCGATGGCTACTGAAAATTAGAACGTTTTGTGGAAATCCTTTTGTTCAGTAGCTGATGTTCTCCGGACTCCAATGGATGATGGGAAATCTTGGGCTCAGTTCTTTCCTCGGATTCCGACTCGTTTCCAAGAGTTCACGAAGAAGTGCGCTCAAGTATGTACCAAGAATGTGCTGGCCCAGGTCCGGGTCCTTGTTCTAGAGGCGCCTCTATCCAAGATAGCTGAGGAAGCTGATAGCCAAGAGTACCTTGATGCCGTTGAGAGGATGGAGCCTGAGGTCAAAGGTTTAGCCAGTAGGGTTGTAGACAGTCTTAATATTGATATTTCCCTTCCTGATGACAATGCTTGATCCAATTGACCAGCCTCTTATAATATTACACTCCTCTTCAAATGAAGATTCTTTATTTTTGTTGATGTATTCTTTGCCTGGGTGTGGTCGGAGTTACTTGACTTGATAAGTACTTTGTCCCGTTTTCGTCTCTGCCCTATAAACCACTCTGTGCGTTATCCTGATGAAACCCCTCGATTTGTTGAGTACTTTTCTTTTCTTCCTCTTTCATGATCCATCGAGTGCTTTGTCTGCGCTATGACTTGTTAGATGTAGATCTTTGTGTTGATAACCTTTCATCTGTGCTATGTAAAACAACTCAGCATAGAATGTTGCCTTGACAAACTTCGGCATCCGAGTGCTTTCTTGAGTGGCGTTTGTGCTTTTCTGAGGAGAAAGTATTCCTATCTAGATGTAGCCCCCGAGCCTCTTGCTTTTCGGAACGAAGAGCTAGAGGGTCTTTTAAGCTTTAATTTCGGTCGACTAGTTTTAGGTGTTAGCTTTTAGCTACCCTCATCGGCGGGCTCAAGCGTCTTTTCAGCTATTTTGCTCTCGGCCAGGATGCTCAGGCATGTTTTCAGCCATTTTGCTTTTTGTTTTGGGTGTTAGCTTTTAGCTACCCTCATCGGCGGGCTCAAGCGTCTTTTTAGCTATTTTGCTCTTGACCGGGATGCTCAGGCATATTTTTAGCCATTTTGCTTTTTGTTTTGGGTGTTAGCTTTTAGCTACCCTCATCGGCGGGCTCAAGCGTCTTTTCAGCTATTTTGCTCTCAACCGGGATGCTCAGGCATGTTTTCAGCTATTTTGCTTTTTGTTTTGGGTGTTAGCTTTTAGCTACCCTCATCGGCGGGCACAAGCATCTTTTTAGCTATTTTACTCTCGACCGGGATGCTCAGGCATGTTTTCAGCCATTTTGCTTTTTGTTTTGGGTGTTAGCTTTTAGCTACCCTCATCGGCGGGCTCAAGCGTCTTTTCAGCTATTTTGCTCTCGGCCGGGATGCTCAGGCATGTTTTCAGCCATTTTGCTTTTTGTTTCATGGAAACAACTCATTGAAAGTCATGACAAGACACGCTATGGATGAATATCATCTTTATTGATCATGAATATAAACTAATACATATGTTGTCGAGGAATATTGTCCTTTGTCGATTGTGAACGTTGGTCCCTTGTGGCTTGCATATCTATTTTTTCTTGAGTTGTTTTTACGCGTAGAATCTTCTTAGCTGGCTGATGTGCCATGTATTGTTGACTTCTCTTCTATCTTCGGTTATTAACTTGTATGTGCCTGGTCTGGTGACTTTTGTGACAATGAACGGATCTTCCCATGGACTGAGTAGCTTATGTCGTCCGTCAGTTTTTTGTATCCTTCTTAGCACTAAGTCTCTGACTTGTAATGATCGAGGATGGGTACTCTTGTTGTAGTGTCATCTTAAACCTTGTAAGTATCTGGCTAATTGGAGGGTAGTGTTTACTCTGACTTCTTCTGAGCTGTCGAGTTCTAATCTTCTTGTGTGTTCTGCTTCTCCTTCATCGTATTGTTCTATCTTTGGTGATGTCCAGATCAAATCGGCAGGTAGTACGGCTTCTGACCCGTAAACTAGGAAGAAGGGTGAGTAGCCTGTTGCTCTGCTTATTTGAGTTCGTGGCCCCCATACTACTTTAGGTAATTCTTCAATCCATTTGGACCCATAGTCCACTAGTTCTTCATATAACCTTGGTTTTAATCCGGCTAGTATGAGTCCATTAGCCCTTTCTACTTGTCCGTTGGCTTCTGGATGTGCAACAGATGTGTAGTCTATACTGAAACCATAGTCTTGTGCCTAGCTTTTGAATTCTATAGCTATGAAGGGGGAGCCTAGATCTGTGATGATTCGATTGGGCATGCCGAAGCGGTGCATAATGTCTTGGATGAACTCGACTGCTTTGGCTACGCTGTATTTCGCGAGTGGTTTGTATTCAATCCACTTGGTGAACTTGTCGATTGCTACAAAGATGTACTCGAAGCCGCCTTTTGCTTTCTTTAGAGGTCCTACTTGATCCAGCCCCCAGTAGGAAAAAGGCCAAGCAGGTGGGATGTAGATAAGATTGTGAGCTGGCACATGGGCTTGTCTTGCAAACATTTGGCAACCTTTGCATTTTCTGACAAGTTCTTCTGTGTCTTTCAAAGCGGTTGGCCAGTAGAATCCAGTGCGAAATGCTTTGCCAACTAGTGTTCTTGAAGCGGGATGATTTCCACAGCAACCTGAGTGTATTTTGTTTAGGATCTCTTTGCCTTCTTCAAATGAGACACATTTTAGGAGTACTCCTGATGATGATGCTCTTCTGTAAAGTCTATCTCCTACTAGAACGTAGTTTTTGCTTCTGCGAACAACTTGGGTGGCTTCTGCTTTATCTGCTGGCAATTTATTTTCTTTGATATAGTCGATGAAAACTTGGCTCCATGAAGTGTTGATTACCAAGATCTGAACGCCTTTAGCCTGAATTTCATGGGTTGTTTCATTGGGTTGTTTGATAGAGGGAACTGATAGCTCTTCTATGAATACGCCAGGTGGAACCTTCGCTCTATCTGATCCGAGCTTGGCGAGGACATCTGCTGCAATGTTGGAATCATGCAGGACGTGTAGAATTTCTAATCCTTGGAAATGTTTTTCAAGTTTCTGTATTTTAGCATAGTAAGCACCCATGTTTTCTTTGGTGCAATCCCAATCTTTGTTGACTTGGTTGATGACTACTGCTGAATTGCCGTATACGAGTAATCTCTTTATTCCAAGGGTAATTGCCACTCGTAGCCCGTGGATGAGGGCTTCATATTCTGCTTCGTTATTTGTAGCTTGCCATAATATCTGAAGGACGTACTTGAGTTGTTTTCCTTCTGGAGAAATGAGGAGAACGCCTGCACTGGCTCCGCCTAGTTTGAGTGACCCATCAAAGTGCATCTTCCAGTGGTCAAGGATTGTATCTGATAAAGGCTGTTGAATCTCTATCCACTCGGCCACAAAATCAGCAAGGGCTTGAGATTTGATTGCTTTCCGCGGGGTGAAATCGATGTTAAGAGCTCCGAGTTCAACTACCCATTTTGATATGCGTCCCATCGCATCTCTATTGTGTAAGATGTCTCCGAGCGGGAAGTCTGTCACCACTGTGATCTGGTGGCTTTCAAAATAGTGGTGAAGCTTGCGTGAAGTGATCAATAGGGCGTAGAGTAGTTTTTGCACATGCGGGTACCGTATTTTTGATTCAGATAATACTTCGCTGATGTAGTATATGGGTCATTGTACTTTATACACGCGTCCTTTTTCTTCTCTTTCTATGACTATTGTCATGCTGACCACTACAGTAGTCGCCGCAATGTATAGCATCATATCTTCATCTTTCCTTGGGGTGTGAGAATTGGTGAGGATGTGAGGTATGCCTTAAGTTTCTTGAAAGCTTCATTAGCTTCTTCTGTCCATTCGAACTTATCTGTCTTCTTTAGTAATTTAAAGAAAGGTAGTCCTTTTTCACCGAGCCTTGAAATGAAACGATTGAGTGCCGCCATACAGCCTGTTAGTTTCTGCACATCTTTGATACTTCTAGGTGGGCCCATTTCTGTTATAGCTCGAATTTGCTTGGTGCTGGCTTCGATCCTGCGCTGACTGACCAAAAATCTGAGTAGTTGTCCTGAGGGAACTCCGAATACACATTTATTTGGGTTTAACTTCCATCTCCATCTCTTCAAGTTTTTGAAGGTTTGCTTTAAATCTTCAATCAGAGTGTCTGGGTTCTTCGTTTTCACCACTACATCATCCACGTATGCCTCCACATTTTCACCGATTTGATCCCCAAGGCAAGTTTGGATAGCTCTTTGGTATGTGGCGCCAGCGTTCTTTAGTCCAAACGACATGGTCTTGTAACAGTAAGCACCGAACGGAGTAATGAAAGACGTCTTGCTATGGTCTTGTTCTTTTAATGCGATCTGGTGATACCCTGAGTAGCAATCGAGAAAGGATAATAGTGCAGACCCTGCTGTTGAGTCAACTATCTGGTCAATGCATGGTAGCCCAAACGGATCTTTTGGGCAATGTTTGTTGAGATCTGTGTAGTCGACGCACATGCGCCACTCGTCTGTGTTCTTCTTCTGCACAAGGACTGGGTTTGCTAGCCAATCTGGATAAAGGATTTCTCTAATGAATCCGGCCGCCATTAGCTTTGTGATTTTTTTTAATTGCTGCCTTCTTGTCAGGTGAGAATCGTCGTAGCCGTTGCTTTACAGGCTTGGAGCTTTCATTAACATCAATTCTGTGCTCAGCCAACTCTCTTGGGACACCTGGCATGTCGGCCGGCTTCTAAGCGAAGATATCTTTGTTGTCCTAAAGAAAGTTGGTGAGCGCGAATTCCTATTTTGCTGAGAGGTGAGCACTGATGGTTGCTATCTTGGAGGTATCGCCAGTGCCCAAGTCGATTTGCTTGACGTCAGCTTCTTTTGGTGGTGCGATGATGCTGGGCTTTTTAGCCGGTATTTCTAATTCTTCTTGGCTCATCTCTACAGCAATTGTGGCTATTTCTTTTCTACTTTGGTCATCTTGTGCTCTGGCTGCAATCTAGATTGCTTGAACATCGCAGTCAAAAGCGCGTTTCAAGTCATTTCGAAGGGAAAGTACTCTACCTGGCGCGCCAGTTGTCGATGTTTTACCACCGATAGCCTACCACGGGGGTACCCGGGGTAGTATGTTCGGGCTTCGGCGTATGCTGAACTTGATGGTTAACACAAGAGACAGTCGACTAATCCTGGTTTAGGCCCTCGATTGTTGATCGAGTAACAGCCCTACGTCCAGTCGGCGTTAGCCTTTGCGTTGGATTGATTGTAAAGTGTTGTGTTGTACAATTGTTGTTCTGTTATTCAAGAGCCCTACCCTCCTTTATATAGTCAGGAGGCCAGAGTCCTAGTCGGTTTACAATGAGAGTTCCTAGTAGGATTACTGAATAGTACTACTACTAAGATTATATGGGAAGAATCCTAGTTAGACTAGATCTTCTCTCTCCCTTGCGGGGTATCCTGTGGGTCCCGCATCGACAACGAGCTCGTGGGTGTTTAGGTTGCCGAGGATAGTAACATTTGTAGATGACATTTGTAGGTCTGAAGTTATCAAATATCCATCAAATTATAGCTCAAAAACATGTTTCAATAAATAACCATCCGTACTAGTTGACCTTGCTTATGTGATCATCTCGCGAGCATTTCTCCACCGGACGGCACCGTACTTGGCCAAGGAAGAGCTCTGATTCTACGAGAAAGGGAACACGGTCTTCCACGACTGTTGCTGCTCTCCCTCATAGAATCAAAGCTCCTCCTTGACGTCCGTTACCGCTCGGCAGAGAACATGCTCGCCGAGATGAACACGGTCCGCAAGTTCAACTAGTACAGATTTTCTACAATTTTCTAACAATTTTCTAAGTTTTTCATTTCATGGAAAAATTAATTCTAAGATCACGTAAGCCACCGGGGATGAGGATGGCGCGTGCTCCAGCGAGGACGAGCGAGGTGTGATTTTGATGAACTAATTTAACTTTTGTTTATCCAAACATATATGCAAATCATCATGTGATTTTGAGCTAAAAATGACATATAAAATCATAATAAAGTCCAACATATAAAGTTACACATGCATCTACATCACAAAATGAGATAAGCTACTGACAAAACATAAGAGGATTAAGTTTGTTACCTCCAAAATCGAAGAGCAACACCAATGGAGGGGGAGAGAGCAAGAACAACAGCAAGCTGAAGAACAGAGGCAGTGAGTTTGAATGGAATAGCTCGGGCTCAGGGAGGAAGAAATGAGCTGAATTATAGGTCGGGATAATTAGTCCCGGTTAGAGGTCCAAACCAGGACTAAAGATTAATCTTTATTCCCGAGACGTCACCCAAACCGGGACTAAAAGCTTTAGTCCTGGTTGTTATTACCAACCGGACTAAAGATAAACCTTTAGTCCCAGTTGGTAATACCAGCCGGGACTAAAGATCCCTGCCCCGTGGACGACCGTTGGGCAGGGACCTTTAGTCCCGGGGGCAAAAAATGCCGAGGCTAATGCTAAATTAGGACATCGTTCTAAAGTCTGTTCTCTAGTAGTGACTCAAAATCCCAAACCCTCGCTGGGAGGTAACTCGGTAGTTATCCATATTTACTTTTTCATATTGCATTAAACATTTTAATTTAGCATATTTACTTTTCAACATTTGCATCATAAAATATAAATTCTCATCATGGCATTATAAAAATCTAAGCCCTATGTAAATAATTTTTACGGCATAAAACCCATGAGAAAAATTTATTGTGGAGGCGTAAAAATTTAAAAATACCATCATTCATCTTGTTATATTTCATAGTATCATAAAATATTTTTGCATTGCATTGTTATACGTATATATGGTAGAAATACGGGAGACACATGGGACCCACTCAACCACCACCCATCACTTCCATCACCTCCATCTCCACTCAACCTCTATTATTCACCTCCATTCCCACTCACCTCCATTCTGTCATTTCACCACCGAAAGGAGCATCGACGGAGCTGATCACTTGCTTAAGGATGAAGCAAAGAACCACCAGGAGAAAGAGGAAGCCACTTGTCCATTGTGTGGGGCCGGCCGGCCTCCTACTTCCCTATCGACAAAATCTGGTCGACAGTCTACCGAAGGGTATACGCATGATAGTAGATGATCGGTGGAGGTGCACGTAATAGGAACTAGATGGTGACACAAGGCGCGGAGATAGCGATTTAGACAGGTTCATGCCGTCTGATCGACGTAATACCCTACGTCCTGTGTCTTTGTTGGATTGTATTGAATATGAGATGAATTCGAGGGGGTCCCTACCCGCCTTATATAGTCTGGGGGTAGGGTTTCAAGTCAGTTTAGGCCTAGATCTATTCGGTTATATAGTAAGTATTTACAAGGAATACGATATCTATCATATCCAAAAAGATCTTCCTTCATCGCCAAGATGCCTTCTAATTGCCTTGCGGTGCATGCCGACCAGAATTGGGCACCGTAGGCCTTGATCTTGTGGGCTAGACCTCCCCTGACGGTGCGGCCCATGTCTATAGCCATGGGCACCTAGGGTTATACCCCCCACAGCTAGTCCCTGAGCGCCTTGTATCCACTGAGCAATGTTGTCTTGAGCGAGTCAGAGCAGTTTAACTTGGAGTCAGCCAGCATATCTGGTAATCTAACTAGTTTAACAGGTAATCCAATCAACAAAATGAAGTGCCGACCAGTTTGACTGGTAATCCGACCAGTTTAACTGGTAATCTAATCAACAAAATGAAGTGTCGACCAGTTTAATTAGTAATCCAACCAGTTTAACTGGTAATCTAATCAACAAAATGAAGTGCCGACCAGTTTAACTGGTAATCCAACCGGTGGAAATTAAAGCCAGCCAATTTATCAGGTGACCTGATCTTGGACTTAGTCAAGTAAGGCTTGCCAGAAGGATGTAAGGAGCTCAAGTTTAAAATTTAAAAATTATCCGCCTTAGGTGAAGTGTACACACTTAGGATTTGTTGGCGATGTCAGATGATCTTCATTAATGACTTATGCAAAGAGGATATTAGTACTGATATATGCACCGTAAGGTGCAATATATACATTTTAGTCCCTAAGCCTGACAGTAGGTGAAGAAGACACCTAGTGTTAGGATCAAAGAATTTCAATGATCACTTAGTCAGGATAACCAATTCCCAGCTTAGTAGGGAGCACAGCTAGCCCCTAGCTTAGCTAAAAACCAATAAGAAGAAAAAACAGTACATTCACCGCAAGGTGAAGTGTACACACTTAGTCCCTGAGCCTACTGTAAGATAAAGAAACATCTGTAGCAGCATCAAAGAATGAAGTGTAAAAAACCTAGTCCTTGGGCTTAGCATTGGGTACATGGAGTAAAATTGAATAATACTGAGTGGTAAAAGTTAAAGCTGACCAGCTTAACTGGTGATCCGAGCGGTAAAAGTTAAAGCCGACCAGTTTAACTGGTGATCCAATCTCGGACTTAGCCAAGTAAGGCTTGCCAGAAGGATGTAAGGGGGTTGAAAATTCTCCACCATAAGCGAAGTGTAGCCACTTAGACTCCGTTTGTGAGGAATCATCCATGACTTAGTCAAATAAGGAGGGTAAATCAAGAAAAGAGCACTACATTCACTGCTAGGTGAAGTGTAGCCACTTAGTCCCCGAGCCTGCTGGAAGATGAAGAAAAAAACCTTGTAGCAGGGTCAAAGAAAATAAATCTGAAAGCCTGCTACATCATCTGATATGTGCGTATCAATACCCGACCGCCAAGGGAATCCCCGGCTTAGCTGGCGATGAAGCGATGAACAATCCAACCAGTTGGTTGGCGAAGAAATGAACACCGATCAACCCAACCAACTAGTTGGTGGTGAAGTGAGCACCAAGTAGAAGTGAGTGCTGAACAGTCCGACCAGCTGGTTGGTGACGAAGGTCATGAACCCAGCGGTCCGACCAGGTGATCAGCGGAGAAAGCAACGGCGGAGCTTGCTAGAGACATCGACATTAGGTGAAGTGTACACACTTAGGCTTCATTGGCAAAGTCAGATGATCACCATATGGTGTCAGGATCAAAGAATTACAACAATCACTAAATCAGGATAATCAACTCCCAGCATAGCCGAGCACACAACTAGCCCCCAGCTTAGCTGAAAACCAGTAAGAAGGAATAACAGTACATTCACCGCAAGGTGAAGTGTACACAGTTAGTCTTCAAGTCTGTTGTAAAATAGAGAAACATCTTGTTGTAGGATCAAAGAATTAAGTGTGAAGTATGAAGTCCCCATGCTTAGCACTGGGTAGTAAAATTCGATCGCTCGGGGAGTCTCCAGCTTAGCTGGTGACACTTGTATGAAGAAACCAAACACCAAAGAGTCCCCAGCCTAGTAGGCAGGCCCCTAGCATCACTAGCGATGAAGGGACGGACAATCTGACCAGTTGGTTGGCGAAGAATCCAGCGCCGAGCAGCCCAAACAACTGGTCAGTGCTGAAGTAACGTCGAGTAGATGTGAACGCCAAACAGTCTGACCAACTGGTCGGCGATGAAGGTCATGAACTTAGCGGTCCGACCAGTTGATCGACGGAGAAATACGAAGGCCAGGTGGTGCGACCATCTACATGATAATCCTGCAATACAAATATGTAGGATGGATAACAAAATATATGAACGCAGTGATGAAGAAAGCAGAGTGGAGTGTATCAGGGGTGATATATTGGTGAATTTTATATCCTGTAGATCAGTTTTTGTTTATTTGGAGTTTTTCATATTTGTAAAAAGAATGAAATCCCCGTGCTTAGCACTAGACATTGGAGTAAAATTTGGAGAGTGCTTAGCACTATACTTTGGCAAACATTGGAGAACATGGAAGAACAATGGCGAAATTTGGAGACCGTGGTGAAATTTGGAGACCTTGGCAAATTTTGGAGACCATGGAGAGTGCTTAGTGCTATACCGCGGTGAAATTTGGAGAACATGAAGAGTGCTTACGACTAAGGTGGCTCGCTTAGCAGCTTGCTTGGTGGCTTGGGCGACTTGGCGACTCGGCGGCATGGCGGCTCGGCAGCTCGGTGGCTCGGTAGCACGGTAGCATGGCGGCTCGTCGGCATGGTGGCTCAAGCGGCTCAGTGGCACGGTGGCACGACGGCATGGCGGCATGGTGGCTCAGCGGCACGGCGGCTACACAGAGTCGTAGGCAAATGGGCGTAATCGGAGCCTGGCAGAGTCAATTCGCATGGGGAGGCGAAGCCCTTGAACGTGTCCGACTGAGGCGAGGGCGCAATCCGATTTGAATGGTGATAGTATACGTCATCTTAAAGATATTTAGCATGGAGAAATAAGTAATTTGTGAAAAATTATGGAAAACAAATGGAGAAAGCATAGGGCCGCCGCTGCTGTTGATAGTTATCAAGGTAGACAAAGTTATATATATGTTAGAATATTCAATGGAAAAAACCATGACTTGGCTCGTTTGGATTGATGACGTTGGAGTCACGTTTCGTGAGTGTAGATCGGTAGCAAGGGAATTTATTTCTTGCATGCATGTCGAGGCTGTATGTAGATGCTGTCAAAACACTGTGATGGTTTGTTTACTTATCTTGCATGGTATTGTAGATAATACATTGTCCTTTGCTTGTTGACATTGATCTTAGTGAAAATCACAATGCGTCGCCGTGAGTTGCCTCATAATGTCAAGTCGATAGCGAGGACCACGCGAGCCGTCGATGAGGGCTAACGAGCGCCGCCGAAGGATGATGACAAGTCAATGTCGGGTGATGCAGCAGAATTCTTGAAGTTGACCTGCATGCTGCTGGCTTGCCGTATGTAGCTGTCTCCCTAATTGGTGCCGACGAAGCACAGTGTTGGACCTCCGGAGCACTCTTATGAAGAGCGATGCGCCTCGGAGCCTTGAGTTGAGATCGCTGTCTCACGGAGCTGAGTCGTCACCACTGATGGTGATGATGATGGAAAATTCCCATCTGGTTCTCACTAAGCATAGCTGACAATGAAGCGATAGACAATCTGACCAGTTGGTTGGTGAAGTAAGCGCCGAGTAGAAGTGAGCGCCGAACAGTACGATCAACTGGTCAGATATTGCATTATGGAACATCTTAAACATGGAGATATTAAACGTGGAGACATTGAATTATGGAAAATAACCGGAGAAATAATAATTGGATGAGCATGGAGAAAACTCAGAGAAAATAATTGGAGAAAGCTATATTAAATGCGAATATAGTAGAGGTACTTAGCTTTAGTCAGAATGTCCCATCGGCGGCGTATGACGTTATCTGGTCGGCATCGACAAAATTACCCGGCCCTCGAGCTTTCCAGCCTGTCGTCATGGCAGCGGTCGCGGTCGTCATAGCACCGCTCTACACGACGATCATTATTGCGACGCAGCAGGCAGGGACGAAGCCAGAAAAAAATTTAGGGGGGCTGAACAAAAAAATAGAGGTTTTTTTAATCTTCTCTTAACATTAGCCCCTCCTACCTAATACATATATGCATAAAATTTTAAGGGAGAGCTTAAGGGAACTCCACGTGCCCAGGATCAGTAGGGGGGCTAGAGCCCCCCTAGCCCCACCGCTGGCTCCGTCCCTGGCAGCAGGCGATCGGACCGAAAAATCCGAGCGTCGTCGTCCTTATGCCGCTCGTCGGCCTTAGGCAGATCAGATTCGGGGAGATCGTAGCCACATTCGATTTGATAGCCGAGTGGAGTAGTTGGCATGTCGTAGAGACGTAGTCGGACGAGAGTGCGGAGACATACCCGAACAGGTGTTGTCGCTTGATGCATCTCGGCGAGTAGATGAGCCGCCGTTCGCGGGATCATGCAGCTAATGAGTGCACACACACACACACACGAGTGCATGCATACCATGGCAATCTTCGTGTAGCTTCCATAATTAGCTTCTTCTTTGATGCATGTCCATAATTAGCTTGTATATGGCTATACGGTCTCAGCTTGCATTGTTGCATGCTCCTTAGATGGATGTGAGACCGAGTACTTGACGTCATATCTTGCATGGAGCTGTAGCTTGATACGCCTTCCTTTGTTTGCTTGCTAGTTGAAAGCAATGTTGGTTCTTGATATTTCATGGCTCTTGTTGATTAGCCTGCATGGTAGGTGCGTGGCGTGCTTTCAATCTTGATTAGCCTGGTGCTGCGCGGTGTCATTGCCGATGGCATCGGCAAGCGACGAGTAGATGACGGGGTCCTCAACGCTGGCTTGCCATAGGATGATGGCGACGAGGTCGATGCTGCCAGCAGGGGCCGCAGCGCGCCAATGGCGATGAGTAGGTTGGCGACGGTGAGTTGATCACGTGTGACGACGACGAGATCGATGTTTGTGTCGGAATTGAGATCAAAACGTAGATGAATTCTACATGCATGCGTACATGCAGATGCTGATACATCAATATCTGGCTTGCGTGGCCTTCACGGACGCATTGCTGGATGTGTATACGCCTCCTCCTGGGTGATGGACTCGAAGCGTGTCGCGGCCAAGTCCGATCTATCTGGCTATCCCAGGCTACCGAGAAAGCACAGGGCCGCCGCTAGACTCACCACGCCATGACATGCTGCCGCGAGTTGCGTCGTGATGTTGCCTAGATCAGCCGAGTTGCCACGAACGACGTAGCTAGATCTTGAGGTAAGCCATCTGGTTCGCCAGAGAATCAACACGCACACCTCCTACCTGGAGCGCCACTGTCGATGAAATCTTGTCGTCAGTCTATCGAGGGGTATACCCACGGTAGTAGATGATCGGTGGAGGTGCGCGTAATAGGAACCGGATGGTGACACAAGGCGCAGAGACAGCGATTTAGACAGGTTCGGGCCGTCTGATCGACGTAATACCCTACGTCCTATGTCTTTGTTGGATTGTATTCAATATGAGATGAATTCGAGGGGGTCCCTACCCGCCTTATATAGTCTAGGAGATAGGGTTTCAAGTCGATTTAGACCTAGATCTATTCGGTTATATAGTAAGTATTTACAAGGAATACGATATCTATCATATCCGAAAAGATCTTACTTCATCGCCAAGATGCCTTCTGATTGCCTTGCGGTGCACGCCGACCAGAACTGGGCACCGTTGGCCTTGATCTTATGGGCTGGACCTCCCCCAGCGGTGCGGCCTATGTCCATAGCCGTGGGTACCTGGGGTTATACCCCCCACATTCCCCCGCTATATCCCAGCCCCAAACTTGCTGCTCTCGGCCATCACACAACACAATCCCAACCCTTGAGTTCAAAAATCCAGAAGAAAAATTCGTAGTTCAATTTCCTTTGGTAGAAGTATTGTTGGAAAAAGAAAGAGTGAGAGGAACTTTGATCGTGAAAGTAGTGTTAAAATCTTGAGAAAGAGAGGAAGAGGTACTGCTGAAATTTAAGCAAGAAAAATAGAATTTAAGAGTGGTAATGCTGTCAAAATCAAGAGAGGAAATTAAAAAGAATTAGGGTGGAAGACATGCCAGAATCTTAACTAGAATATTCACTAGGCAATCTCGGATGACTAACCTCTAGACGACTGACTTTTGGAATGGCTAACCACAAATATTTTTATTTTTCTAATCCCGTTCCACGAGTCGTGTTGTTTTCGTCTATTTTGCAGGAAAATGAGCAAGACCGCCGGCAAACTCAAGCGGGTGATATCGTTCCATTCAACAAGAAGTTCTTTGTCCCGAGCAAGCACCGACATGGACGTTGATCCTCCGTCTCTCACTGTTGGAGCACCGTCCCGATCAGCCCCCGTGGAGAGGAACGTTCTTCTACAAGAAAAGCAGCTCAAGCTCCAGGATGATAGGAGACGAACATCTACAAGAAGCTGAAGGACCGGGATTTCGTCCTCACCCCTACCTTCGATCCAGCCCTACTTCAGTCCATAGGTATGGACTCCGAATTTGAACTTATTTTCAAGGCTGTAGGATGGGAGGATGCATGGGAAATAGATGAGTCAGGGTGCAAGCTTTCGACTATTGAATTTTTATGCACTTTACAAACCACCGACTCGGAAGTCTCATTTAGGTTCTTTGGGAAAGAGTTTTCTTTTCCTTGGAAGAACTTTAGTGAGCTTCTAGGATTCCTTGCTCATTGCACATTTGATGTAGACTCAGCTATATAAGATTTTGATAGGATGAAGTTTTGGATGGAGATATCGAAAGAAAGTGTTTGCTACCGCCCTCACACCAATGACATTCACCACCCTACTTTGCGGTTCATGCACAAATGGCTAGGATTTTCTCTTTTTCCTAGAAATGACTTCCGCACAGTTAGGAATGATGAACTGAAGTTATTATATGCCATGGTTAAAAGAAAGAAGGTCTCTCCTATAAAATTCATGATGGCACAATGGACAGAAACTCCTGGACTAAAGGGAGATACTGGGTGCACTTCTTTGGTCACCCGCATAGCTAGAAATTTAGGTTTACTAGCAAACGCTTCTATTACATACATTGATAGTCCCCGATGGATGATTGATTATGGCTATTTTAATCATGCACACATGTTAAAAAAGGGCAAGGATGTGAAAATAGTCATGATGTATATGGACTACATAAATGAATTTCTGTTACCAGACCGGAACCTCGGTCTGTATGTGGTTGATTCGTTTGTCTTTGATTTGCAGAAAATAGAGCAAGCACCTCGCAGGAGTGCCTCTGCAAGGATCACTCACAACCCGTAGCCTCGGTACTATGGAGATGACCCCATTTCAAAAGGCCCTGCCTTCACTGGCTACACATGATTTGATCAAGCAGGACCTTCCTAGGTTCACCTTCCTCAGCATGCAGGTTGGGACCAGCCGAGATCTTCCCGTATGCACCAACCTGAGCATGCTGGGTGGGAGCAGCCTTCTCTGCATCATTCAGAGAGTTCCTAGCAACAGGGCCCAATGGGCAATGGCAGGATGATAATTTTGACTATTACCAGCAGCAGTCTTATGAGGAGGTCTCCAGTGGCCACCAGGGAGGACGCATGTCCTTCTCTGCCCGTGGCTACCATGACCATCCCACAAGTTATCATGAGTAGCAGATGGAGTACGCTCGTTTCAACACCAGGCTCACCACCATCAAGGAGAACCAGCAGGAGATCCAGAACACTCTTCACCAACATTCCTAGTGGCAAGATGAAGCAGGACAATGCCTCGTCACCATCCAGCAACAACAGCAATAGGAGAATGACAACTAGAACTACTTGTTTGGCCATCTCCGCATTACCACCCGCCTCACTGAAGGACCATACCAACACCCAACTTGGGGGAGGAGCCCCCATTTACCTAAGGTAAGTTTTCTTTCTAGTATTTTATTATTTTCTTTAGTTTATTTTTTGAATTTGTATTAGTTAAAAATGGTAAACTAAGAAAATAAAATAAAAATTTGCCTTTGTCTTTTATTTATATATTACTATGGTATGATCTAAAAAAATGATGGAAACCAAATAAAAAGAGTGTGTATATAGTTTGCTTAAGGTGTGCTTTAGTTTGTTTTTAAGAGTCAATAAATAAATAAAACTTGAAGATGATCTCACATGATGGAAATGATGAATAGTTGCTTTGTTGTAATTCCTTTCAAGTACCTAGTTTTCAGTCTTGAATTCTCTCGAGTTTTGGATGAGATTGATTTGACATGAGAATTTGCTCTAAACTTGAAACTTGTGGGTAGCATATGCTTGATCTTAGTCTAGGTCATTGACGGATATGATATGAGAAGGTCTGAGCTGCTATTTATCTTGCTCCAAGTGATACTGAATTCTGGAGATTTCTTTTGGAAAACATAAAAATTCTACATGATAAGATCCTGTATGACAAAGCATGAATTCCTACCAGAGCCAAACATGCTGGTAGATTAGAAAAACTTCCACTTATATGCTGCTTGCATTACATTGAGTTTGGTCAAGCTTTGTTGATGCCTTATGAGAGTTTTGTCATGCTCTTAAAATCAAGATCGCGTACACACCACCCGCATATGCACTACTCCTACACTAGGAGTAGGCGCAACAACATGCATTCCATCTAGATTCATCCAAAAATGTTTTACTCCTACACTGTGAGAAAACACCAAAAATATTCTTCATAGGTTTCCATCAAATAAATGCTCCAAGTTCTTGTTACTATCTCTCCAAAAATTGTTATGCAGAGAGAAGCATGTGGCTATGTAAAAGTTATTCATAAAAAAGAGTTTTGAAAAAATAGACAAGTGTCCGAATTATCAAAACAATGGGTACTTAGATGCCCGCCTGAAAAAAGAGAGATGAATAAGATAACCCATGTTTTCTTGCAAATATTTCCAAGTTTCAAAAGAGAGATATGTTTTCAAGGAGCATAGTAGAATTAGGTTAACTACCATGTATATCCACCATACACATGCACATCTTGATTTGATTGTATGACTCAACTCTCTTTGGATCCGTTGTTTGACTTTACAATATATGTATTGCAAGTATGCTCTTTCATGTTATCACCCTTCCTATGATCCCCACATAAGCATTAGTTATAGGAGAAGAAAAAGGCATAACATTATTATTATTGCCTTGGTGAGGATCCACAAATACCACATATATGAGAGACTTGAGAGTGTCATACAAAGGAATCTCTGAGTTTTTATTTTGAAAACTTATAAAACTCTAGAATAATGGTTGAACAAAGAATATAAGACATAGTGCTTGACTTGATCGTTCTATCTTTCAATTGCTCAAGACCCAAGTGAAGGCTACAAGCCCCATGGTTAAAGGTAATATGAGTAAGTTTGAAAGTCAGATCAGTTTGGTCTAATTCAGAGGAGAGTTCTTGTTTGAATGCATGTGTACTTTTGAGAAGTTGTTACAACCCTAAATTTCTGATCCGTGCTAAGTTTAGTTTTGCCAAGGGACTAGCAAAGGTTAAGCTTGGGGGAATTGTTGATGGTAGTTACCGACCATTATAAACATCAATATAGCCCAAGATAACGCATGAAAATGATCATCAACATAGACTTAGGGGTTTAAACTGACAATTTCTATGAGTTTTGGTGAATCTATGTTTTTAGCAGGGTTTAATCAGAAAACCAACAAGGGAGACTTAAACGTTAAAGAAAAAATCAGAATTCCATCGTGAAACCAACTCCAGAAGGTTCCAAGGGACTTTAGAAGCCACGTCACCGAAGTGGAGGCAGAGAGGCTACCAAGTGGGGTCGCCCAGCCCCACTTGTAGGCCGCCCGGACCATTAGGGGCCCACCTATCAGCCTCGTTGCTATGTCAGTTTCCCACCGCCTCCTTGAGCCATCGCTTAAGTCGGTTTGATCCAAGGGAGGGGCACATGGCTAAAGTGAATTGATCAAATAAATACTTATTGATAAAATCATAACCTCTGCTTTAGCAGGCTTACCCTTGTTTGTCTTTGTTCATATCTTATACAGGGTATTGCAGATTTGGTTGTGATTCACCAACAATTTCCAATCAGAATCAACTGAATCAAGAGGAAGCTCAACACCAGTTCCTGAAGTCATGGCTAAGAAGACTCTGCATGAATTCTCTGCTCCAAGCACTGAGAACATCTGCACTAGACCAACACTCAAAACCAACAATCTCGAGTTTGAGCTCAAGCCAAGCCTCATCAACATGGTGCAATGTACTCCATTCAACGGAAAGGCACATGAAGATGCTAGTGCTCACCTTCATAATTTTCTAGAGATTAGCAGCATAGTCGTCATCTAGGATGTTATTCAAGACATCATACTACTTCGCCTGTTTCCATTCTCACTAGTGGGAAGAGCGAAGCAGTGGTTCTACATCAACAAAGATCACATCAACACTTGGGCAAGATGTTCAAAGGCCTTTCTAGAAAAGTTCTTCCCTGTAGGTGAGACCAATGCCTTAAGAGGAAATATTTCAAACTTCCAACAGCAGAAAGGAGAAACCAATCCAGAAGCATAGGAACATTTCCAAGAATACATTTCAAATTGTCCTCATCATGGGATGGAAGATTGGTTGCTCATGCAAAGTTTCTACCATGGATTAACTCAAAAAACTCATGAACAACTCGATGCCACTGCTGGGGGATCATTTATGTCACTCACCCTAGGAAAAGTTGAGACTCTTATGTAAAAAGATAGCCTCTAATCAAGGCTGGTCATCATGCAACATTCAATTATGCAATAAGAGTGAAGAAGTACCATAAGAGATGTGTGCATGGTCAACCATGATGGACGTACTGTTGAATTGGCTTGAACAATGAGCCAATTACAAGAAAGATCATCAGGCTATTCAAGATGCATTCAATGCTTAGAATGTATGTGGAGAATATTTGGGGTTGAATTCCCTAAATATTAGAAGGATACGAACATCATCATCAACAACTCTGCTCCACAACAATAGAGACAAGGGTGGAATCAACAACAACAGTTGACTTACCAAGGTAAGTACCCAGGTAATAGTCATAATTCTCCTAAGCAACCATCCTTGAGAGACCTGATCTTAGAACAAGCTTGGATTAATGAGAATATTTCTAGGAAGCTTGTTTTTAATGATAAGGTCCTAGAAAGCATAAATACTAAAATGGATAGTTTATCTTCTGCTATAAAAGACCAACTTATCTATAATAAAAAGATAGAATCCCAATTAGCCCAGTTGAGTCCTTTGTAGTCCACTTCCGTTGAGTCCTTTGTAGTCCACTCCCCATTTGTAGAGCACGTAGAACGTGATTGCGAAGGTAGACAAGCTCTGTTCTTGATCTTCCTTAGTAATGTCCCTTATGCATAGATCCAGAGTTAGTTATACTATAGATGAAACTGTATATATTATGGTGTACAAAAGACTTAGTATATAAGTAATGACTTAGGAATCTTTTGCTCTTAACAAATCTCCTACTTAGCTATACTACATTTTATGAGTCTCTAATTCTATCTCTGGAATACCACTATTACCTTACACTTATTATTTATTTACCCTTTGACTTATCCCTGCAATTGCATTAGAGTGATTATTATGATAAGTATACACATTTGTCTATATCTCTATGCCAACACTACTCCATAAGCTCCTCATTGTGGTAAAAATATAAATAACGATACCTGGTATACTCCCGGGTGAAATGCTACAATAGTATATTATCTGTGCGCTTGCGGATACTTTCATATATCTATTTTTCTCTAAAGTTTACAAGTTTCATTAATAATTACCAACCATGCATTTCTGGCATTATGCTAGGGATGACAACATACTAACAAGTGATGCTAAGAAATGCCAACAAGTGTTGATCTTCTCAAGGCGGTGAGCTTTCTAGGCATGCCTCGGCATCCACAATGCCAGGCTGCCTCCCTCGTGGCGGCATGGTGTGTGGTTGCCCCTGCACAGGCGACAGCGTAGGTTAGCCCATTACTTCCTGAGCAGCCTTCGCTAGAGAACGGGTGTTCATTAGTGATGCTTCATCTTCCTAAGGGGCAGTCATCCTTGTTGGTCCGCACACGGTGAATGAGGCGCTGAGCTCCTATAGAATTGGGTCGACCCACATGGGAGGCCCCATGGGCAAACACAACTTCAATCCTAGGGGATCTGGCTCATGGAGGTAGTGTGCAGCAGCAGAGGTAGTGGCATTATCAGTGTAGTTAGATAGAGCATCCATGCTGGTGTCCCTTGTCAACTTACCCTAACACCACCAGCGTCATCGTTGGGTTTCACCGCCACCCCCGTAGCACCCTGCATGGCCCCAACCGAGCTCGATGGGCCGCTGTGGGGCGCGTGCTAGGATGCTGATGGGTTGCTGCCACAAGCAGTGTTCCATGATAGGTCGCTGCCCTTCGTCTTCATCGACGAAGTAGACCTAGGCCGCTTGCAATCCCTAGCGACACTACTACAGATGGATATATCGTTGTCGCCACTTTCACTGCCGTAGCGATGGAAGCGATGGTGTTATACTTCCACTACTGGTTGGACCGATAGTGAGGCCTCCTAAGGAAGGAAACCGGTATTTGAAACTTCTACCACCCATGGGTTAACAATAGATACGATAGTGGTATTTTCTCTGTCGTATGAAAAGCCGAGCCAACTAGGATAGGCGTTATGGCCGCTGGCCCTACACGACCGTTTGGTGTACCAACGGTAGTAAATTTAGCGTGAGTTATTTCCCCATTTCCCAACTACTCACAACACTGTTGCATCACCATTACTCTATGCCTCATCTTCCCTGATGCTTATAATTGCTCCTCTTTGGTTCTCCATCTTCAAGGTTGGCCTATTTATGCCAGGGCTAGATGCGCTTCTTCACAATCCACACACTCCTTCCTCCTTAGATATAGATAGATATAGACAAAGCTCTTGAGCCAACCATCTATATTTTCTTAATCGCCATGGTGTTCCTTCTCCAACTCCACCAGCGGTAGCAGCAGCATTGTGAGAAGGCCTTCAAGATTCGGTACTACTGGCATCTAGGTGCAGTGGGGGTTGCTCGATCTAGGTGCTAGTGGAAGTTTTGCGATTAAGGGGGTTCACTTATTTGGGCAAGCCAAGGGGTATTGAATTCACTTTGGTATCCCTAGTATGGTATCCGATTTGCATAGGGCCGCTAGGAAGGTGATATGTCTATATGTATACTTGCCACCTTTTTGCCCTGCGTATTTCTTGTACTACCGCTGATTCATCAATCTGGGTGCCCTAGCGATCCTCTCCTTCCTCTAGAGCAGCAATGACAATGGCGACGCTTCTCTTCCATGCCTCCTCTTCTTGCCTCTCTCTCTCCTGACTGTGAGAGGTGCAGCAAGGAAGGTAAAGCATCTCACTGATATGCTAGTGGAAGTTTTGCGAGGTGTTGCCTTGTCCTTAGCTTGCACTGCCTGTCTCCAAACTCGACTATGGGATGTACCTGTACTCGATAGACTTTGTTATTGTACACCCAGTAGTCTTCAATAGGTCTTTGTTATTGTACAACTATGGAATATAACTGAAGTTATCAATGACATTGCTATGATGCTTGTTACTGTGTCATTTATATATAGTTTTTGCCTTAAAAACAATTAATAACTGAATGATTGTGATGCTTATTACTACATTTTTTAAGTGTCATAGTATTTGCCTTGGCTACATAGATGTGAGATAAAGCACCTCACTGAGATGGTGCTGGGGTGGAAGTATTTGCCTTGGTTTATTTGTAAATTGGTTTACTGTGTTTGCAAATTGCCATTAGTGCAGCTCCCGTCACCGTTTCATATGGTGACTTAGTGTTTTATATCACAAAGTGCCAAGGAATCAAATGGTCTGCATCGTCTTTCCTACTCCATCGCCTGCAAATCGCATGGGTGGACATGGATGTCATGGACCTTGATTGTTGCCTTCCTCACTCATGTTGTATCATACGATGTACATGTCATTAGGTCTAGTTTTAGATGAGGATGAAATGTGGCATAGAATCAAATGTGCTAGGGAATCCGAACCGCATCGTGTTCACCACTCCGTCGCCCGTGACTTGCATGGGTGGCCACGGATGTCACGGACATTGACTATTGCCTTTCCCGCGCACGTCTTGAGGGGGTCTATTTAAGCCAATGTAAGGGGAGCCTCTCTAGCAAATTCCAATCCTTCTTTCTCCCTTTAGCATCAAAAAAACTAGAGTAAACACCTTGAATTGCATGTAGTCTCCCATCACCATGGCCTCGCTCCTGGACGCCCTCTTATCCTCATGTGAAGTTTGCACCAACATGAGATGCATTGTGCTAATGCTAACTTCTTGTGAGGATAAGAGGATGACCACAAGCATTTCTCATGAAGTTGTTGTGAGCCAGGTGGGGCTTTTTGGCCTCTTATGCTCATGATGAAAATTTTCCTCATGTGGCTGTGATGCTAGTTACTGTGTCATTTATATATAGTTTTTGCCAAGCAGTGTATTGAGGTTGCATTTTCTCCATCGCATGAAAAGCAGAGCCGACTAGGATAGGCGTTATGGCCACTGGCCCTACATGACTGTTTAGTCTACCGGCGGTAGTAACTTTAGCGTGAGTTATTTCCCAACTACCCACAACATAGTTGCATCACAATTACTCTGTATATACTTCCACTTCTCCATCTTCAAGGTTGGCGCATTGTTCCTCTCTCCTAATTTATGTGAACCATTGCACACTGCCACCACCTCCCATAGGGCCGGTGCATTGTTCCTCTTGCAATTTGTGTGAACCATTGCATGCCTCACGCCGCGCTGCCGCTAGATCCAAAGGCAAGGGTATGCTTTCGCACTTCATTGATGGATCTTTATTGGATTATTTTCCTCTTTAGATCTCGTTAACAAGGAAGCTCTCATCCTACTGCACATTGACGATCATAGGCTATTAGAATTGGAGGAGGCCCCTAACTAGAGGAATGCAGTGGCTAGCCTCACAGACGATCTCCTTCTCGACATTCTCCACCACCTCCTGGCCCGCTCCTTATGCTACTGCAAATGTGTCTGTCGCTCCTAGAAGCACCTCATCTCTGACAACTGTAAGGTGCTTCCCCATACTATGGTCAGCTTCTTCTACAACACCGAGAACGGCAATCAAAACTTCACCAGCGTCACTAGTGAATGCCCTGACTTGTCCTTCTTGCCATTCATCATTGACAATGTACCTATCTCAGATTGCTGCAACGATCTCATCCTTTGCTGGTGCCTTGGGGCTACTGCTGGATACCACTATGTCATCTATAATCTGTCAACCCAGAAGTTTTAAGTATTGCCACCTAGCATCCATAAGGGTTGTGAGGCTCACATGGGGGGCCAACCGACAGCCTCCTCGCACTTCCATGTGATTCAATATGTGGAGGAGGAGGGTGAGTGCATAGGTGCGGAGATCTACTCATCTCAAACTGTAGCATGGATCTATAAGCAATCTCAATGGGGCTATGGTACTAATGTGACATGTTTTAGATCATCAAGTGTGTTTCTTAACGGGTTTCTGCACATTATGGGGTACTCAGATGGGTACTCTCAAATACTTGCTGCGGATATGGAGGGAAACACATGGAGGAGAATTCGTAGGCCTAGTGGTGCTCAACCCCCCATCCATCAAGTTTAGGGTCACTTGTGTGTATGTATTGTTGGTGGTCACAATATGTCCCAACTTTCAATCTGGATCCTTGAAGACTATGGTACTAATGAATGGACATTGAAGCATACTGTCAGCATGCTAAATGTGTTTGGAAAGACTAATATTCAATTTGGTTTCCTGCATTGTGATGCGGACTACACAGTGATTGCAGTTCACCTAGAATGGAATATGATTTTCTTTGTTGGGGAAGAAAGAACCATCATCGCATATGACATGCACCGCAGAAAAGTTCATGTCATCCCTACCGTTGTCATTTCGTATCATAGATGTAGGGTCATGAAAGAGGACATGAGCAGACCCTATTATCTTCCTTATGTTCCCATGTTCTTGGAGTCATTAGGAGAGCAGTAAATTAAGTTGCATTTGATGTATCTCTCTATGATGACATGTTTAAATGGACCAATGGTGTTTGATTGTCTATGGACATGTTAATTTCCTCTAGGATGGATGTTGTCATTATTGTAGCTAAACTAGTGTGCCATCTTTGTTGTGTTTGCAAATTGGATTATTTCTCTAGCGTGAAGAGTACGGTGGTGTGATAGCTCCCATCACCGTTTCATATGGTGATTCAGCGTTAGTTTTACATAGCCTAGAAGGATCTTTGTTGCGATGTTTATTTTGTGTGATGGGGAAGCAGTCTTCTACGATCGATAGTGTGATGGTAGCCCCCAAGCACCTTAAATTTGTGTGATGGTCGCTCATCCTCTCATTAAAGGGATTCATTCCATCAGTGCTCAAGCCAAACCGTACATTTCTTGGGTCATCGCTGAATTCTTTGTGCTTCTCATCAAACCTTTGGCACTGACTACAATCAGCCGGGTGTGCAATCTTGTCATCATCCACCTTGCGCTCATCATCCACCATGTCATGAGTGCGGCTTCTTTAGGGTTTAGGAAGATACGTCTCAAGCGGTCGGTCACTGGCAGGTACCACATTACCAAGGCAGGAATTCTTCTCTGCTTTGCATCATTGCCTAATGGAGTGTCCTCTGGGGCTAAGATTCTTATACCACCTTTTTTGTACCCTTCTTATTCCTCTTTTTCCCCATGGAGGGTTCATCCCCACCATAAAGGTCATTGTTCTTGTACCGGCTGGCCCACACCGGGGACATTTATCGAGTGACTTGAATGTTTCGCCATGAAAAAGTATACAGTGGTTGGGGCATGCATGGATTTTTTCAACCCCCATTGTCAATGGACTTATGACCTTCTTTGCTTGGTATGTGTTGGCGGGAACTGAGTTTGGTTGTGGCAGCACCCATGATAGGAGATGCAATAGATCATTGAAACTATAGTCTGACCAACCGTACTTAGCCTTCAGGATGAGCAGCTCAAGCACAAAGCATAGCAATGTCCAATGTGTCGAACAGCCCTTTTCAACACCATACATAGTCTCCTTTGATGCTTTTGTCGCCCTTTCCAAATTTTCTAGACCTTTCAGGCTATTTAGTAAAATCTCTGGTCTAAGGGCTCGAATCATATCCTCCAAATCATCTTCATCCCTGACACGTGCTCCACCATCATTATTGGCACCACCTTCATTGTTACCATCCCAACCACCAGCATCACCACCTTGTTCATTACCAAACTCGAAATCCATTCGTGCATCAAGCTCTGTTGAATATTGGGACAGGGATTCTATGGTTTCATCGTCATATTCCTCCTCATCCTCATCGTTAACAATAACCATTTCACCATGATGAATCAACACTATGTAGTCCTCAACAAATCCTCATATAATCAAATGTGATCTGATGATAGTCACATCTGTCTATGCCATACAGTTCTTGCAATCTTTATAGGGGCAAATAATTGTATCCTTATTCTCTTTCAATGTCGTTGCATGCTTCTTTGTGGCTTCAATAAATTTATCCACCTCTTCACAGAAACCTGCCTTGAACCTTAATGAACCATACATCCAAGAGTTCATGTACTCCATCTTTTACAACAACAACAAAACAAACATTAAAGGACTACTTATTCAGATATATGTAAAAATGAATTAAATTAATAATTACTTGAGAATAATTGTATATACTTCAGATATATATATGAATATAAATCTAATATAATTACATGAAGCATACAAACACACCATGATAGAGGAAAATTAATTAATGACCCATTTATTCATAAATAATTAAAATACATATTTATTAATTATAATAAACAATTTCAAAGACAATAATTAGCAACAATTATACTTTATCCAATATCTTTCATACAAACCCTAGTCCAATTTCATCAAACATAAATTTACAAAAACAAAATTAATAAAAAAACCAAACCCTAGTCTAGATCCACATGCACATGAAACATCCATAAAACTAACTAATTGTTCACTAAAATCAAGAAACATGGGTATAATCTTGTTCCCATCCCTAATTTACCCTAGTACATTTAAAACTTGGGTCTAATTTGCTTCATAAGTAGCTCAAGCACCATAGAAGAGAGAGAAAAACAAAACTCTAATTACTCACTAACCAACCATTAAAACTACAAAAAAGTGTGGAATAGCATTTTCTTACCTTCTACAACCTCTCCACCAAAGGATTTGAGACCAAAACCTTCCCCCCTTAGTAGAGCAATTTTTGGGAGGTGCCCAAGGCCTCCACACCTTTGTTTCACGGGTTGGAGTGAGTGACCCGAGGAGGAAGAAGGTGCTGCAGCTGTTTTATATGTGGGTTATTTGTAGGGGCGGCTGGTGATTGAGCCGCCCCTACAAATCGGAGCTATGTATACGGGGGGTCATTTGTAGGGGCAGCTAGTGATTGAGCCGCCCCTACAAATCGGAGCTATGTATACGGGGGCATTTGTAGGGGCGGCTCGATCACCAGCCACCCCTACAAATAGCAACTCCAGGGGCAGCTGGTGATTGAGCCGCCCCTACAAATCAGACCCCATTTGTAGGGGCAGCTCGTATCACCAGCCACCCCTGCTGTTCCATTTGTAGGGGTGGCTGGTGTCTGGGCACTCGAGCATGCCACTGTAGGGGCGGCTCCATCACTAGCCGCCCCTACAAAAAAACAAACCGTTGCTAAAAATCATTTTTTACATAGTGAGTCTTGCTGAGCACCCGCTAGTGTTGCCGAGCACCCACTAGCTAAGCCGACCATGAACAAGCGTTGTTCGTCCACACACACTATGGCTAGAGGTTGAAGAAGAGGGAGAACAGAGCATACACACACAGTCCAAGACACCAGCGTTGGTCGAAGCCCTATATAGGAGATGGCAAATCTAAACTCTCTTTACTGAGTTGCCGCGGTAGTATATACAACTCCATCCATCTAGTCCTAGTACAACGCACATGCTGCAACAGTAACTAGATAACATAGCAGGCTGACTCTGTGCCGGCCTCTGCATATGTCTACAGTGTTGCAGGTGAGCCATTCGGCGCCTGCACCTACAGCGGCTATAGTATCACAGTAGGGAGCCTTTTCGGCACCGCCTTCCCCTTGTTGTGTGTTCACACAAGAAAGTAGTAGATTATTCTAACAATTCTTCCCTAATTCTACTGCTATCCTTTGTACCCCCTCCATGCTGATCATCTCCTTCAGCTCCGTGAGTCGAAGACGTCCGAGCGGCTTGGTGAGGATGTAACAGAACTGCCCAATTTATACAAGATCAAGTACGGCTGTCCCCGCTAACACGTTGACATGCGCATACTTTTACTCATATAAACCCGGTAGTCCGCCGAGTGTCCCGAAAGACCTCGGTAAATCAACATCACAACCAAGATCGCGGGATTAAGCAAATACACATCACATACACAGGGTTGCAGCGGAAATAATATTACAAAGGGGTTCACAATTAAAAGTACAAGTTTGGGTTTCAAAATCGATTAGTGAAAACAACATAGCTTTCAAAAGATTACATTAATATATGTTCCAAATACATTGCTAGCATAAGTGACATCATCCGACAAAAGCATATAGATGAGAAGTAACTATAGAATCATCGAGCCACCGGCGGTTAGCCACCATCTTCACAGGTCGAGAACTTCACCTGCAACATGGTGGGATAAACCCTGAGTACAAGAAGGTACTCAGCTAGACTTACCCGTCAAAACCAGAAATAAAGGACACCAAGGGTCATGCAAGGCTTATGAGGTGGGCTAGCTGGACATAGTTGCATAAAAGAGCTTATGAATATAGTGACCAATTTAAACTTCGCATCAAGATTATCATCATTTACCTGTCCACAAGATTAGCACCTGTACTAGAGCACTCACTTATTAGGAGCAAACAATATTAACCATAGCAGGTATAATCAGGCTGTCATCATCATATCATCATTTCTAAACCATTATGTTATTTAGTGTATCTACTTTGGAGATAAGCCTGTCAAGTTCTCACTAACCGGGAGAGACGGCGACTCGAATCGAATTACAACTCAGCTGAGGGGGTATTCCTAACTCTCACCCTGGCATACTTTGTAAGGGTAGCTGTGGGTCACCTTTCGGACAACTCAGGAACCAAATTCATGGGTTCGATCAGCGCTAGCACTCTCAGGGATTACCCTTCTGCTAGGACGATCAGGACTTTTACATCACCTGCCCTTGGACTCATGCCTACGGCTCCCTTCCGCGGTGCACTTTATACTTATCGACTCCCGGCCTAAGGTGAGCTACTCGGCTTCGTGGTCGGTCTCCAAACCCGGCCAACTAAGAGAGAGGCATGCGCTCAACATGAACAGGAAAGGCTCCAAGATTCAGTCCTTAAGCGACATAGATGGAGTCACTGCAAACCGGCAAGCCTCCGCCCGGTCTTCATTTCAAGTTAAGATAGGTTCTTTTCCACGATAGCAAATATAGCCAACCGTGCCATATGTATATTCCTATATCTCACAGGTGACACGAAATCACCTGACTTCTACCGCGTTTAAGCAGGTCTAAGCACTACACGAACCTGAGCTACATAGGATCCAGGGTATCAATATCTAGACAAGGATTGGATAACCAATGCAGCAAATGTTTGCATCCAACACCTAAACTTAATGCAACAATATATATATGTAGCAATAATACTTTAACTGCATTTCGGAAATTAGGAGGCTTAATATGCTCCGGGGCTTGCCTGGGATCCGATACAAGTCAGTTCAGTTAGCTTGCACCGTCCTGGTGACATCTCAGGTCCTAGCACTTGCTTAGTCCTTCCAGCTTCAGGATAGATCCATCAAATGTTGTCTTCGGGTTTGGCTCCAACATCTCATCCTTCACGTGGTGCATCTAGCGTACCTAGATGAGATGCAATATGCAAGTACATAAATATGAAGAATAGTACCATGAGACGCATCACAAAATAGCAAGCAAGACAAGCATAGTTTACACTAACACACTTAAGTACTTTGCGATGCTTAACTTAAACATCACACAATCTATCATGCTAAGATGGCAAAGAAGACGACAACACCAAGCATGACACAAGTTTCCCCAGATCTCAGGTGCTCTAACTCAGTCATCATTCAAGGCATAAGTCACACTTAACAATATACAAGCAAACACTATAATTAGAATCTGCCAATTTCTGGACATGCAAACAACAGCTACAAGATTTAGCTATAACTGGAGTTACACAAATCCAAATGACTTGAAAGAAGACATTTTGGAAAGCTTATGGAATTTTCTACAATTCATCTTTAATCATCTTAGCATGATTCTCAAGTTAACTAAGTCAAATATACCCATTTACAGAAACTGGTCCACAATTGACAGAGAGCAGCTATTTCTGAAACCCATCTTTAAACAGGCATAACTCACAAACCACAAGACCAAATACCACCAAATTTTAACAGCAGCTAGATACATGAATTATATACAACTTTATTATTATCACCAACAGCTCATTCAAATCTTAACTAGATCAAACACTAGCATCTTTTAGATCTGCTCAGAATACAATCAAAACCTGACAGAAGAATTAAAAGTCATGTAACTCCTACACTATCAGGCCTATGGCCTTACAAGTTGAACACAAGCAAGATCATGAAATTTTCTACAACTTTCGTATTCACTACAACCATAGCAAACATCATTTACACCACGAAAATAATTGGACAAGCAAAACTGCAAATGCAACCCAACAGCAGTGGTACAGAAAACTGATAAGAACTTCAGAGAAGCACAACTGGAGTTCTAGACCTCCAACAAACATGAACCATAACTTTTTGAAAAGCCTAGGAAGTTACCTACAACTTTATTATTCTGATATTAAGATGATTCTACAGTTAGAAGGGTCAAGTAATCCAATAATTGCATCTCTGTCCAAAACATAGACAGAAACTGACATGCCACTTTAAACAGCTATAAATGGAGTTATACATGTCCAATAAATGTGGTTCTAGACTTTTTAGAAAGCTTATCAAATAACTGTAAAATCACATCAGTAACACTCCATAGAAATTTCACATTTGTTTGAGTAAAATAACTGTAGTTATAAAAAAGACAAGACATGACTAGCATTAAGAACCTAACTGCCGAAATCTATTTTTACAGCTAAACCTTTAAACTAAACCATGTAATATTATAGATCTAGTACATATATAATTTCACAAGGATTCCAAAAAGTCCTCATTTACTATTTTATGAGTTTTCTACAAATTACTACAATTTTCCAAAGTTCAGCAAAAAAATCTGCCATTAAAAGATTAAACCGAAAAGAAAACGCTTTTGCGTTGGGAACCCTGGACTTTACTCAAATCAACCAAGCCCGTAAATGTAACTTCTTGTGTCTGGCTATTTTACAAAGTGAACACATTAAAAAGTTTCTATTTACGATCAGACCCTTCTTCTTCTACAGACCGAGCAGACGAGAGGCAGAGGGGTGTTGCGGTCGTCGGACCGGCCAGCGGCTGCACCGGCCGGCTGGGGAAAGGGCACCGCTGCAAGGGGGGCCAGCCAGCTTGGCTGCGGCCATGCCCTGGCCATACCTTGGCCTAGTCTCGGCCAGCAGGGGCCTGCTGTGCCTAGCCACGCACGCAGGGAGGGCTGCGCCCATGGCTGCCCACGGCGACGAGCGGTCGGCAGTGTTGGGTCGAACGAGCACGCGTGCCATAGCGGAGAAGGGAGAAGGGAGCGATGGGGTGGAGCGAGCAGCAAGGCATGGCACCACAAAGGGGCCAAGCGGTGGTTGGGAGAAGCTCTGCCGCTTGGCAATGGTGGCCAAGGCCGTGGCGCCCGCGGCAGCAGAGCGGAGGGGGCGAAGGCGTGCGCGAGGGAGTTCCAGAGAGAGCCAGTGGACGCGGAGAGCTCGGGCGCTCAGTTTGGTGGAGCAGGGCGTGAGGCAGCGCGTGGCGCAGAGCTTGGACGCATGGCAGCCATGGCGGGGCGCGCTCTGTGCATGGTTGCCACGACGTCATTTCGTCGAACACGTGGCGCGCGTCGCGGTGCTCGACTTGGAGGCCGTGATAGGGATGCTTGCGTGCTGAACTGGGCTATGACCCTTGAATAAAAATTGTTCCACTTTTGACAATCTACAAACTTTATTAAGGGATCATAGCCATTGGGGCAATAGATTAGTGGTTAACGACACTCCAAGATGGCAGTGTCAGTGCATTAACGGCGATTAACAACATCCAGAAATTGATGGGCAAAATGAAATCAACTGAGTGTCATCTTCATACATGATCTTCTCCATCATGTATACTCCAACTTTTATTTTGGGACCTGCTCACTTTGCTTAACGAATTTCGGAGAACACAAGACGCCAATGGCGACGACGATGAATTCCAGACTTAGAAAAATTCTAAGTCTGAAAACAGTCGCTGATTCAATTTTCGAGCCTCTGTTTGACTTAGTTCCAAGTTGATCTGGCTCTTGTTCCAAAAACAAAGTTTGTTCTACTCTACTCAATCTTCAACTTTTATTTAAGGTGCAACTCCATGCAAGCAATATAAGTGGTTGGTCAACAAAGGTCAAAGTATCATCACTGTAAAGCTTAAATTAGAGTTATTGACCGATTGAGGCATTTTCTTGACATTTGCTCAACATGAACCTTTCATGACTTTTGTTATAGAGTTCATCTAGAGTCATTTGGGCAAGGTTGCAAGGTTTAGTTGATGACCTACATTTCCATTCACTTAATAGTGCAATTTAAGCACTTAGTAAAGTCATTCCAATAAGGATATAACTCATCATTTCATGTGACTTTTTGATTCCAAACTTCATGAAACTTTTCCAATGATCCATATAGATGGATATTGATGTGAGACACATGAAGATATTCCAATAACACTAGCCAAGCATATATCTTTAAAAGGGCCTATATGTAAGGCAAGGGTGCAATATCCGAGTTTATGTTGGGGCTTATTTCCATAGGTTTGACCTTGACATCTCCAACACCACTTAACATGTCGTGGTTGAGCTTAAACCCATTGCTTAACTAGTGACAAACACCTGGGGTGTTACAGCCCTCCCCCCTTAAAGGAATCGCATCCCGAGATTCGGTGCGAAAGATTTTTAAGGGAAGATAAACTTGTCATCCAGTTTCCAACATCAGTGATAGCATTAGGCTACTTAACTTTGGAGTATCAAAGAGACTAATTTGGTCATGACACTTTCTGATACTTGCTCTTTGTCGTAAGTTGTTGTCTGAAGAATTTCCTTCTTTGGCATCCATAAAGCATTGCTACATTGGAAGGAATCCAAAATAGCATTGTCCTTCGTCCTCGATGTACGAAGAGTGATTCAAACATAGACTAAATACTTGTAACATTTTCTTCCCCAGTGGATATAGCACATAACTCATGGACTTTGCACTAGATCACAGTCGGTTGACGGATATTCCTGGCAACGGTGCTATATTTGCTCCTCAGGTCTGAAAAGCAGTTCTCTACTCAAGTGGCTTGAGCACAACTTCTCATAAAGGATGTGATCATAGACGGGGTAACATTCTTTGAGGGCATCAGAAGCTAGTTAACCAATATCCAAACTGGTTGTAGCGGTGCACTCACTCATATGTCAACTGATGGAAAGCTACATAATGTTCCATGTGTGCAGTGCTCTTTCTCTGATAACAATATTATATTACCTGAGTCAGTTGAGTGAGAGGTGAATGTGATAGCTGACTCTGTTGACTCAGCGTTTTCGACGACCATTATTTAAGGGAATTCTCGTATCCAAATGGCAATAGTTATCTGAGTCGTATCTGAGGCAACCCCTTGGGTAAAACACATGGAAGACACCTTAGGCATGTCAGCATTGGAGAACCATGGATGCAGAAGGATGTTAGTGAGGCTTGGAGGGCAACACAAGTTGCAATTAATCACAAAACTAGGGACTAGTTCACTACCAAGCAGGTTAAGTACAATTTGCCTTCGTGGTGCAGTTGCACAACAAGTTGGGTTTACTTGCATCATAGCAAAACCAGCTTTCTTAAACTATATTTGACGTCGAGGCTTCCATTCTTAGGCCAATCAATATCTCAAAAACCATAATCCAAAAATCTATGGTTTGACACCTTTCCAATTACTTTCGAATTGCAAGGGCACAATTTGGCTTCTAGAACACCTTGACTGCTCACACAATGCTGATCTAAGAGGGCAAAAGCAAGGCACATAGGGGTGCAATTAATCTCCTCAAGGGTATGGAGGGTTGTCTAACAGCAATACACCTACAAGTTGTAATTTCTTGGCATGAATTACAAACACAACCGTCTAATGCAAAGGATGATCGCAGTCACAGCAAAATTATAGATTCTGTACCCTTTGGTTTTCTATTCATATCTCACAAACTACTTCTCCAATATGCACAAATTTTGGTGGGCATGTAGATCCATGGCCTTCTAACTACTCATCAAAATTCAACTCAACCGGACACCGTTTGACCATCCAAACAATTCATCTACCAAAACTGCTGTGTTCTGAAATGGCAGCAAACCGAGCCGACATGATATCTCTCAAATCTGATGTTTTACTCAACCAATACTCAAACCAACTTAAGACATTGAAGGGTCCTAAGCAATGAATGAGATTAAAAAGTTTGGGGTCAATCCAACTTCGTTTGAGTCACTAATCACTGGCTTGATGATAACCAGTTTAGTGCCACAAAATCTAGACAGATTGTGTGTTCTCCCTTTTCTTTGCTTCACACGTTGAGGTGTGTGTTTTGCACTCTTTAACCTTTCTCATAGCAGCAGGAGCCTTTCTCTAGCTGAAGATGGAGGCTATAGTCTTCCTGACATGTTTCTTAGGTAACAATTTCCGCCGTTGATCTCGACACCAACTTGACGATGCACAAGCATTGGACTTGTGGGCTACTTTCATAGGGCGCAAAGCATTACTCCACATGGAGGGCATCCCTATAGAGATAAGGAACCATTTCTGAATTTTCTTTGGCACTTCATCCAATAGAGTTTGGACACATGTATTAGTGGCACCTAGGGCACAAAGATGCTGACTGAAACTAGGGACGTGCTTTCGCTAGCTCCTTACATAGTCGATACAATGTTTTGTACTATCTGTGTGATTGACACATAATAGATGGTCGCCATCGAAGTCAGCAGACAAGGGGTCACACTAGAGATTGTTGATCTCGACTGTGCGATCAGCATGCACATAATAGTCAAGACTTGGATAGCCAGGTCATAATCATAATGTGACGTTCGATTCTTATCTGACTAACAACTTGTCCAACATTAATTGTTGTGTGACTTTCTGATCCAACAGTGATGACATAAGTTGTTCACTAGGTGATGGACGTCAATACTGGGACAACCAAGTGGAGTCACTTGTCTACCACATCTTGTAGTCTGTTAATGTTTATGTCGGTGACCAGTTCTTCAAAGGTTATCCTTTTTGTGACTTCAAAAGGAAGCTCTACTACTTTCGGTCTGATATAGGGATCTTCGATAAGATATGGAGAGATAACCAAGGAAGAGCTCATGTGAAAATAACACATCGGTGTAGTTCGGCAATGGATCATGACTAGAAACCTCGATACCAGCATGCACCCAGCAGCACAACCATGCGTTAGCCGCCCACAAGGAGGCCCTAGGTTCCGTCGTGGCACCATAGATCGCTAATCGTGGCACCATTACTGAACATACAACCAAAGTAAAATTTCCAGTGGCACCAATTAGATTGTAAGAACAAGCATTGTGCAAAAGAGGGATAGCAACAAGGATAGTCACAAGGTTAGGAATCAACAAGGAGGCGATCAAAAGATCAAAACACAGCACAAAAGAACATAGCCTAATTGCCGAATGCAACTATGCAGGAGACTCTTGCTTAATTTCCACAAACGCCTTGTGTCCACCAAAGTGATTACCAGATAAAGATTAACATGAGATTTGATCTTGTCGAGCAGCAACAGGAGATCAAGACTGATAAACATCTAGAGACTTGAAGGAGTTGGAGACAAAATACACGAGATTCGAGGGACAGACCCATTGCACTAACTAGGGATTGAGTTGATAAAGCAATGACATGATCTGCGAGGAAAAGGTTCCAAAGCCAGAGTAGATAGCGATTAGTGTTTTAGTAGCTCACCAGTAGGAGAAAGAGCAATAAGGTCCAACAAGGATTTTTGAGCAGGGTCCTCCCACACAGGAGCAGGACAACCACAAAACATGCAAGCATTCAAGGGAACTAAGCTTGGGCCTAAGGTCAAGCAAAGGCATAGATAAAGTCTTCGTAGCACAATGTTCAAGGCTAGCAACCACGTGTATAGGCTCAGGCTCCCAAGAGAGAACCTAATTGGAGACAACAACTGCGCGATTATGTAACTTGAGCGTTGTTTTAGATTAAAGCTATTTGACACTCGTATGCTTACCGAGGACAAAAGGGTGACAACTACGGCACTACCTAGATAACGAGCATCCACGCCTACATCATGGTCGTAAGCGAGCATTTCAAAACACTCAATCTAATTAGCTTAAATGGCTATTACAAAGCACAAAGCTCGTACATAACAAGCAGTCACCTACAACAACACCACTACACATATCAGGCAAAACATGGTGGTAAGGCACTGTTATCTTTTGTTTCCTTTTTACTGAGTAGGTGGATATCTCTACAAAACAAGTTTTACTTACATTTAGCAATTTAGTTTTTCAAAGGGGTGAACTTTTTGTAAACTATTAACTCGTCATCTATTTCCTTTGGAAGCCAACATATGAGGCAAAGCTAATCACACACTAACTTCAAGCATAGCTATTCAAGCAGCATGGGACAAGGCATTTTGGCTAGCTTCGCACAGGGAAAATAGTGACATCACATTGATCACAAGTTACTTAGCATTAGAACAAGGTGAGGGAAGCATATTTATGCACAAGCACAAGCATGATGCATGCTCGTTCTATTCGTCCTCACAAAATTGCCAGCCTAAGGTGGCAATCACGTTCTATGTCGGTGGCATAACATGTACTCTCTCGATATATAACTAGTCGTCAGCTATATTCAATCTACGCATTCATGGTTAGCGTACCTGCAGGCAAATTCATTGCAGCCCATCCCCACAAGAGATAAATAAGCACACAATGAAAGCAGTAAACTAAGATACTCTCCATATATACATCCCCCAATGTATATACTTCGGTATCCATAGCTACCCGATAAATATACCCGCAATTAAGTACCTTCATATATACATGTGTATAACATGTAAATATTCCAGTAACCAAAGCTAACTCTCCCCTAGACCGACAGTGGGACGGTCATGCTCTCACAACTCACACTTACCTGGGCGTAGAGACAATTGATCCATACATTACCATTCAAGCGAATGGCATCCATACAATAGCACGCCGTATGGACGATGAAAGTAAAAACCCCCCATGTTAGTACTTAGATAGCCACCTAATAGTCCTTAACTGGGCATAAAGGAGGATGTCGCTAGCATAGTTTTACAAATTAGTTTTTGACAAATTTGCCTGTAGCTAAAGTTTTAGTTAAAATAGGCTTTTTAAAACCAAAACTTTGTTTTTAAAACAATGTACATGATAGTATTATGCTTAATCTTGCTCTGATGCCAGCTGTAACAGAACCACCCAATTTATACAAGATCAAGTACGGCTGTCCCCGCTAACATATTGACATGCGCATACTTTTACTCATATAAACCTGGTAGTCCGTCGAGTGTCCCGAAAGACCTCGGTAAATCAACATCACAACCAAGATCAAGGGATTAAGCAAATACACATCACATACACAGGGTTGCAGCGGAAATAATATTACAAATGGGTTCACAATTAAAAGTACAAGTTTGGGTTTCAAAATCGATTAGTGAAAACAACATAGCTTTCAAAAGATTACATTAATATATGTTCAAATACATTGCTAGCATAAGTGACATCATCCGACAAAAGCATATAGATGAGAAGTAACTATAGAATCACCGAGCCACCGGCGGTTAGCCACCATCTTCACAGGTCGAGAACTTCACCTGCAACATGGTGGGATAAACTCTGAGTACGAGAAGGTACTCAGCTAGACTTACCCATCAAAACCAGAAATAAAGGACACCAGGGGTCATGTAAGGCTTATGAGGTGGGCTAGCTGGACACAGTTGCATAAAAGAGCTTATGAATATAGTGACCAATTTAAAATTCGCATCAAGTTTATCATCATTTACCTATCCACTAGATTAGCACCTGTACTAGAGCACTCACTTATTAGGAGCAAACAATATTAACCATAGCAGGTATAATCAGGCTGTCATCATCATATCATCATTTCTGAACCATTATGTTATTTAGTGTATCTACTTTGGAGATAAGCCCGTCAAGTTCTCACTAACCGGGAGAGACGGCGACTCGAATCGAATTACAACTCAGCTGAGGGGGTATTCCTAACTCTCACCCTGGCATACTTTGCAAGGGTAGCCGTGGGTCACCTTTGGGACAACTCAGGAACCAAATTCGCGGGTTCGATCAGCGCCAGCACTCTCAGGGATTACCCTTCTGCCAGGACGATCAGGACTTTTAAATCACCTGCCCTTGGACTCACGCCTATGGCTCCCTTCCAAGGCGCACTTTATACTTATCGACTCCTGGCCTGAGGTGAGCTACTCGGCTTCGTGGTCGGTCTCCAGACCCGGCCAACTAAGAGAGAGGCATGTGTTCAACATGAACAGGAAAGGCTCCAAGATTCAGTCCTTAAGCGACACAGACGGAGTCACTGCAAACCGGCAAGCCTCCGCCCGGTCTTCATTTCAAGTTAAGATAGGTTCTTTTCCACGATAGCAAATATAGCCAACCGTGCCATATGTATATTCTTATATCTCGCAGGTGACATGAAATCACCTGACTTCTACCGTGTTTAAGCAGGTCTAAGCACTACATGAACCTGAGCTACATAGGATTCAGGGTATCAATATCTGGACAAGGATTGGATAACCAATGCAGCAAATGTTTGCATCCAACACCTAAACTTAATGCAACAATATATATATGTAACAATAATACTTTAACTGCATTTCAGAAATTAGGAGGCTTAATATGCTCCAGGGCTTGCCTGGGATCCGACACAAGTCAGTTCAGTTAGCTTGCACCGTCCTGGTGATATCTCAGGTCCTAGCACTTGCTTAGTCCTTCCAGCTTTGGGATAGATCCATCAAATGTTGTCTTCGGGTTTGGCTCCAACATCTCATCCTTCACGTGGTGCATCTAGCGTACCTAGATGAGATGCAATATGCAAGTACATAAATATGAAGAATAGTACCATGAGACGCATCACAAAATAGCAAGCAAGACAAGCATAGTTTACACTAACACACTTAAGTACTTTGCGATGCTTAACTTAAACATCACACAATCTATCATGCTAAGATGGCAAAGAAGACGACAACACCAAGCATGACACAAGTTTCCCCAGATCTCAGGTGCTCTAACTCAATCATCATTCAAGGCATAAGTCGCACTTAACAATATACAAGCAAACACTATAATTGGAATCTACCAATTTCTGGACATGCAAACAACAGCTACAAGATTTAGCTATAACTGGAGTTACATAAATCCAAATGACTTGCAAGAAGACATTTTGGAAATCTTATGGAATTTTCTACAATTCATCTTTAATCATCTTAGCATGATTCTCAATTTAACTAAGTCAAATATACCCATTTACAGAAACTGGTCCACAATTGACAGAGAGCAGCTATTTCTGAAACCCAAATTTAAATAGGCATAACTCACAAACCACAAGACCAAATACCACCAAATTTTTACAGCAGCTAGATAAATGAATTATCTACAACTTTGTTATTATCACCAACAGCTCATTCAAATCCTAACTAGATCAAACACTAGCACCTTTCAGATCTACTCAGAATACAATCAAAACCTGACAGAAGATTTAAAAGTCTTGTAACTCCTACACTATCAGGCCTATGGCCTTACAAGTTGAACACAATCAAGATCATGAAATTTTCTACAACTTTTGTATTCACTACAACCATAGCAAACTTTATTTACACCACGAAAATAATTTCACAAGCAAAACTGCAAATGCAACCCAACAGCAGTGGTACAGAAAACTGATAAGAACTTCAGAGAAGCACAACTAGAGTTCTAGACCTCCAACAAACATGAACCATAACTTTTTGAAAAGCCTAGGAAGTTACCTACAACTTTATTATTCTCATATTAAGATGATTCTACAGTTAGAAGGGTCAAGTAATCCAATAATTGCACCTCTGTCCAAAACATAGACAGAAACTGATATGCCACTTTAAACAGCTATAAATGGAGTTATACATGTCCAATAAATGTGGTTCTAGACTTTTTAGAAATCTTATCAAATTCTAAACAACTTTGTTGTAAACACCTAAACTAATTCTACTATTAAGAAGGCCCCACAATACCAACAAGGTAACCCTGTTAGAGTTTGGGCAGAAACAGCCACTGATATTTAAGCAAGTATAACTCAAGATCTACTTAACCAAAAATTATGATATTTAGCTTTTTGAAAATATTAATAAAATTACTACAACTCATGTATCATCATAAAGTCATGATTCATAACTTAACTAAGCCAATTAATTTAATCTTCCAGACCTATTCAGAATAGGGGTAAGGCAATACAGGTAATTTATTATTTTTATAGATCTTAAACTATCAAGCATAAAATACTGAAATTTTTACCAGACATCACTAATCACATCAGTAACACTCCATAGAAATTTCACATTTATTTGAGTAAAATAACTGTAGTTATAAAAAAGACAAGACATGACTAGCATTAAGAACCTAACTGCCTAAATCTATTTTTACAGCTAAACCTTTAAACTAAACCATGTAATATTATAGATCTAGTACATATATAATTTCACAAGGATTCCAAAAAGTCCTCATTTACTATTTTACGAGTTTTCTACAAATTACTACAGTTTTCCAAAGTTCAGCACAAAAATCTACCATTAAAAGATTAAACCGAAAAGAAAACGCTTTTGCGTTGGGAACCCTGGACTTTACTCAAATCAACCAAGCCCGTAAATGTAACTTCTTGTGTCTAGCTATTTTACAAAGTGAACACGTTAAAAAGTTTCTATTTACGATCAGACACTTCTTCTTCTACAGACCGAGCAGACGAGAGGCAGTGGGGTGCTGTGGCCGTCGGACCGGCCAGCGGCTACACCGGCCGGCTGGGGAAAGGGCACCGCGGCAAGGGGGGCCAGCCAGCTTGGCCACGGCCATGCCCTGGCCTGGTCTCGGCTAGTAGGGGCCTGCTGTGCCCAGCCACGCACGCAGGGAGGGCTGCGCCCATGGCTGCCTACGGCGACGAGCGGTCGGCAGTGTTTGGTCGAACGAGCACGCGTGCCATGGTGGAGAAGGGAGAAGGGAGCGACGAGGTGGTGCGAGCAGCAAGGCATGGCGCTGCAGAGGGGCCAGGCAGTGGTTGGGAGAAGCTCTGCCGCTTGGCAATGGCGGCCCAGGCCGTGGTGCCCGCGGCAGCAGAGCGGAGGGGGCGAAGGCGTGCGCGAGGGAGTTCCAGAGAGAGCCAGTGGACGCGGAGAGCTCAGGCGCTCAGTTTGGCGGAGCAGGGCATGAGGCAGCATGTGGCGCAGAGCTTGGACGTGCGGCAGCCATGGCGGGGCGCGCTCTGTGCATGGTTGCCACGACGTCATTTTGTCGAACACGTGGCGCGCGTCGCGGTGCTCGACTTGGAGGCCGTGATAGGGATGCTTGCGTGCTGAACTGGGCTATGACCCTTGAATAAAAATTGTTCCACTTCTGATGATCTACAAACTTTATTAAGGGATCATAGCCATTGGGGCAATAGATTAGCGGTTAACGACACTCCAAGATGGCAGTGTCAGTGCATTAACGGCGATTAACAACCTCCAGAAATTGATGGGCAAAATGAAATCAACTGAGTGTCATCTTCATACATGATCTTCTCCATCATGTATACTCCAACTTTTATTTTGGGACCTGCTCACTTTGCTTAACGAATTTCGGAGAACGCGAGACGCCAATGGCGACGACGATGAATTCCAGACTTAGAAAAATTCTAAGTCTGAAAACAGCCGCTGATTCAATTTTTGAGCCTCTGTTTGACTTAGTTCCAAGTTGATCTAGCTCTTGTTCCAAAAACAAAGTTTGTTCTACTCTACTCAATCTTCAACTTTTATTTAAGGTGCAACTCCATGCAAGCACTGTAAGTGGTTGGTCAATATAGGTCAAAGTATCATCACTGTAAAGCTTAAATTAGAGTTATTGACCGATTGAGGCATTTTCTTGACATTTGCTCAACATGAACCTTTCATGACTTTTGTTGTAGAGTTCATCTAGAGTCATTTGGGCAAGGTTGCAAGGTTTAGTTGATGACCTACATTTCCATTCACTTAATAGTGCAATTCAAGCACTTTGTAAAGTCATTCCAATAAGGATATAACTCATCATTTCATGTGACTTTTTTATTCCAAACTTCATGAAACTTTTTCAATGATCCATATAGATGGATATTGATGTGAGACACATGAAGATATTCCAATAACACTAGCCAAGCATATATCTTTAAAAGGGCCTATATGTAAAGCAAGGGTGCAATATCCGAGTTTATGTTGGGGCTTATTTCCATAGGTTTGACCTTGACATCTCCAACACCACTTAACATGTCATGGTTGAGCTTAAACCCGTTGCTTAACTAGTGACAAACACCTAGGGTGTTATAGAGGATGTCCGTGAGTTGCCAACCAGTTTTGACAAACTTGATAATGATCTGTTATCCATCGACACAGTCCCCGAGGAAGTGGAACTTCACGTCGATGTGTTTGCTCCGGTCGTGCAGAATCGGATTCTTCACGAGGGTGATGGCGGGCTGGTTGTCCACCATCAGTGCTGGTGGGTGAGCTTCCATGCTGATCAGCTTGCCTAGAAGTCAGCACAGCCACACAACTTGGCACACCGCTATGGCCGCCGCTACATACTTTGCCTCGCACATAGATAGCGCCACCACCTTCTATTTCAGTGACAGCCATGAAATTGGGCCCGATCCGAGGAAGACGAGCACGCCAGAGGTGCTCCATCGTCCATTGATGTCCCTCGCCATGTCTACATCACTGAACACAGTGAGCTATAGCCTACTTCCACTAGTCTTGGGAAAAATGATCCCTTGATCCACCGTCCCCTTAACGTAGAGCAGTAGCCACTTCACTGTAGCCCAGTGATCCTCTCTGGGATCCTCTATGAAGCGACTGATGTAGCCCACGGTGAATGCAATGTTCGGCCTTGTGTGGACTAGGTAGCACAGACTGCCGACGATGCTCCGGTAGAGTGTTGCATCCACCTTCGCCGTGGTGCTGGCCTTCGTCAGCTTCAGCCGCTCTTCCATTAGAGTTACGCATGGCTTGCACTTAGCCATGCCGCTCCGCTCCAACAACTTGGAGGCATACGTGTCTGACCGAGCATGAGTTCCTCCTTCCCATGTCTCACCTCGATACCGAGGTAGTAGGAGAGTGCGCCGAGATCGCTCATTTGAAAACGAGCCACCATCTCGCGCTTGAAGCTGTTGATGTCCTCCATGCATGCGCTAGTGAAGATCAAGTCGTCCACATACACGCCAATGATGAGCTCCTCCTTCCCCCATCACCATGTGTAGAGCACGTGCTCAGTTGCGCACCATTGAAACCCAAGCTCGCCCAGCGTGGCGTCAAGCTTGGCATTCCATGTTCGTGGGGCCTGCCACAACCCATAGAGCACCTTGCGCAATCGGAGTACCCTATACTCCTCTCCCTTGATGGCAAAACCTAGAGGTTGCCTGACAAAGACCGTCTCCGCTATCTCACCATTGAGGAAGGCCGATTTAATGTCCAAGTGATGGATACGCCAGTCTTTTGCTACTGCCAAAGCTAGTAGCAAACAAACTGACTCCACGCATGCTACTAGCGCAAAGACCTCCTCGAAGTCTATGCCCTCACGTTAAACAAAGCCTCGGGTGATGAGGCGTGCCTTGTGCTTGACAATGGCGCCGGGCTCGTCTTGCTTGACCTTGTACACCCACTTCAGGCTAATTAGACGGCATCCTAGAGGTGGGTCAATGAGCTGTCATGTCTTATTTTCCTCGATCGCCTTTATCTCCTCTAGCATCGCCCATCGCTAGTTTCCATCGCGCTCGGCTAGCGTGAACGTGGGTGGTTCCTCTGCACTAATGAGCAACAGCTCTACGTCATTGAGCAACCAACCAGCCAGTCCTGAGGGTCCTGTGCCATCGATGATGTCATCCAACCTATAGAACCATACCTCCTCACCTTTGTGGAAGGCATCCACGAACTCAGTGATGTCACCGGGAAGTGAGGCGAACTCGATCAGTGTTGATGGAGTTCCTTGTTTCATCGGAGTGCTCGGCACCCTGGTTGCAGTGCTCGGTACTACTTCTAGACAGCTTGTCAATACTCCTATAGTGCTTGGCACCACTATAGGAGTGCCCAGCCTTAGTCTTGGAGTGGTCGGCACCACTGCAAGACGTCTTGGCTCCCCCATGGGAGTGCTCGGCATCCATCCTGGAGTGGTCGCCACCACTGCAGAACCTCCCGGCGCCACTCCTGGTATGCTCGGCATCCCTCTAGGAGTGCTTGGCACTCCTCCCTAAGTGCTCGGCATCCCTCCCAAAGTGCTCGGTACTATCCTAGGAGTGCTCGGCACTCCTCTTGAAGTGCTCGGCACCTCTTCCCCAGCATCTCCACCACTGTAGATGACCAGGTGCTCGATGATGAAGGTACTAGTGAAGCCGCCAGCTTCCCCCATGCTCGGACTGCTCCAGCCCCAAGCTACCTTCTCATCAAACATGACGTCACACAAGACAAGTACCTTGCTTCCGCGTGGGTCGTAGAGTCGGTATGCCTTGGTACCCTCCGCGTAGCCCAGGAACACCATGGGTGTGCTCCTATCCTCTAGCTTGGTGAGGTTTGGCTTCATCTTCCTAATGTGGCCGATGCAGCCAAATGTCCAGAGGAAGGACACACTCGGCTTGTGCCCATACCAAGCTTTGAACGACGTCTTGCCAGTCAGGGCCTGGGTCAGAGCATGGTTGAGGATGAACACCGTTGTGGTCACTGCCTCACCCTAGAACCTTGCCAACATGTCTTTGGCCTTCATCATGGATCAGGCCATGCCGACCATGGTCTGGTTCCGCCTCTCCACCATGCCATTCTGTTGTGGTAAGTACGGCGTGGTGTGGTGTCGCACCACACCCTGATCTGCGTAGTACGCAGTGAACTCCACAAAAGTGAATTCACCACCTCGATCAGTCCTCAGCACGCGGAGCTTCTTGCCACTCTTGGCCTCCGCACGCATCTTGAACTTCTTGATCGCCGCCGCCGCTTCATCCTTGCTCGTTAGGAGTTGCAGCCACATGTAGTAACTGCAATCATCCACGAGCAGGAGGAAGTACCAACGACCACTGTTTGTAGCTAGCGCGATCGGCCCACAGAGGTCGTCGTTGCTATTCACCTTGGCAAGAAGTCGCTACTCCCGGTCCCTAATCCTAAGGACTCCGTCCTTGATCAGTACCTCACTACCGTGCTCATCTAGCTGACCAATGCTGATGATGCTGGAACACTGTTGTGGGATATAATATACATACGTTAGCGCGTGGTGCTTCCCGTTCTGGCACCTAAAGATGATGGTGTCGTGCCCTTGGATTATCACCCGTGAGCCATCACCAAACTTCACCGTACCGGTAACATCATCGTTGAGCTCGGAGAAGGATGACTTAGAGCCCATCATGTGGTTGTTGGCACCAGAGTCCAGATACCACCGCTGCTCTTGGTCGGCGCCCACATGTCTGAGGTGGATTTGGACGTGTGGTTTGTTGAGGTTGATAGTCTTCAGGGCCTTCCCAGGTCCTTCAACCGTCGTCGCCTCTTTCCTTTCCTCGGCCTCAACGTCGTGCAGTGCACAGAACATCGCCAACAAGATAGTGGCCTCATCCTCATCATCAACTTGCACCAGATGAGCCTCAGGCTTCTTCTCCTGCTTGCGATTTGGGCACTCCCATGCCCAATGGCCCATCTTCCCACAGCGCCAACAGGCGTTGGGGTCGACCTGCTTCTTCTTCTCCGAAGAAGCCTTGTTGCAGCGCTTGCCATCGCCACCGCGGCTGGAGGAGGCTGCCTTCCCAGAGTTCCTCTGACCAGCCCACTCCTCTTCTATCAACAGCAGTTTGCCACTGTCATTCGTTGTTGTTGCCTGCTCCAGGCGCTCGTTCACCGCCCGCAGATGGCCTGTCACATCTTCAATGGTGAGGGTGAACAAGTTCAGCATCGTCTCTATGGAGAGAGCGATCTGGATGTACTTTGCCGGCATAGAGTGGAAGTACTTGGAGACCGCCTCCTCTTCGTCGATGGTGACGCCATGGCTCTTCAGCTTGCTGATGAGCGTCTGTAGGCGGAGGGAGAAGTCCTCCACCATTTCACCATCCTTGAACTTGAGTTTGGCATACTCCTACTTCAGAAGCTGGGCCGTCGTCTTCTTTGCGCGGTCGAAACCAACGCGCATCGCCGCGATAGCCTCCCATGCCTCCTTAGCCGAGCTCTTCGCCCCCAACGGCTCCCTATACTCCGCCGGTACAGCAACGAGGATAGCCTCCAACGCTGACATGTCATCTTCCTCATTGTCGGTGCCCTTGTCAACAGCATTCTAGAGCCGTCGGGCTCTGAGCTTGACCTTCATGATCACCGACCACTCTCCATAGTTGGTGCGAGTTAGCGTCGGCCAACTGATGCCGCTGACCTCCCGCACCGTGCAAACAACAACCTTCGGTCGTGGCTGGGTAGCCACAGTAGTACCACTGTTGTCGCCCATCTCTGAACCGCCCGTCATCGCCAGCGGTTAGTCTGGCGACTACGCTTGTATGGCTCTTATACCACTTGTTAGCCCACAGGATCACCAGTTCAGGTGAGTGAATCACTCTTCAGTCTTGTCGAGCACACGCTAGTGTTGTCGAACACCCACTAGCTAAGTCGACCATGAACAAGCATTGTTCGTCCACACACACTATGGCTAGAGGTTGAAGAAGAGGGAGAACAGAGCATACACACAGTACAAGACACCAGCGTTGGCCGAAGCCCTGTATGGGAGATAGCAAATCTGAACTCTTTTTACTGAGTTGTCATGGTAGTCTAGTCCTAGTACAGCGCACATGCTACAGTAATTAGATAACACAGCGGGGCTGACTCTGTGCCGGTCTCTGCTTGTGGCTATAGTGCTGTAGGTGAGCTGTTCGACGCCTGCACCTGCAGCGGCTACAATATCACGGTAGAGAGCCTTTTCGGCGTCGCCTTCCCCTTGCTATGTGTTCACACAAAAAAGCAGTAGATTATTCTAACAGAGATGTTGCAAGACGAGCCGGAGCCGGGACTGCAGCAGCCAACAATCGCCGAGCCGGAGCATGACGGCCGGTTCATCCAGCTACCGTGTGGTCCGGTGTTGGCCGCCGAAGTCACCGGAGATCTGCTCGGCCCAGTGACGACGATGTACGGCGATTGCAGCAGCTACACGCCGAGTTGGTTGTACACAGGAATAGGAACAGCAGGATGCAGCAGCGGGCTTCTTCGACTTCAAGGATCTTCTCTCCACCTTCCCTATCTCATGTGTTGACAGGGCTACAGCCTACAACTAGCATGCTGTGTGTGTTCTTGGTTAATGCTGCATAAGTTTTTGTGCATCAAGTGTAGCTTTTTCCTAGCTGGGTAGAGATTATTTACCATGCATCAGACAGATAGTGACAAGTTCTTCTATCTTTCGTCTCTGCTTGTAAAGTTGACAAATATCGAGTTTGTAATGTAATGTGATATATCCCCTCAAAAAAAAATGTAATGTGATATAACCGATGATCAATCTGTTCTTGCAATATAATTGCCTTTCTGCAGACTTGCATGTGATGATCGTTTGTAATATAATGCTTGTGATGAACTTATAATTCAGCGTGAGTTCAATCCGCACGTGGTGTGTGTACTTGTGTTCTATGTAAACTTTGTGCTTGCCATGTTCAGAAGGACGTTCAGAGAGTATGTTGGATCAGGGTTTCCAGTTCGAAGATGATGACGAGCAGGAGCAGCTAAGCGCCGGCCGCGCCGGAGCACAGGAGCAGGGCAGAGACGCCGGCGACCTGTTCCTCGTCCCCGGTTGCTGGAGTGGCCTGCCGATCGACCTGCTCCTCGTCCGGGGAACGCAGAACGCCTGGCTGCTTGCATTGCCTACTGAGACTTCAGATCATCAGATTATTCAGAGTCATGTGGCGGCCTAGTTTCAGATTATTCTACCACTAGTGCTGTGCCTGTGTCTCTGTGACGGCTGATGATCGTTCCTGCTTGCCCTTCGTCCAACTTGTGTTAATCAATTTGGATTGCTCCTGTGAAAATCTTACTGTGATTCACTAGCTTCATCGTGGGGATCATGCAAATTGTTAGATATATGTCGAATATGTGTACAGTTTGGTTACGCTGCGACTTGAGCTGTATTAGGGCTAGGATAGAGTTGAAGTCGAACTCTGTATCCTAGGGGCCATAAATATGAGGCAACCTCTGTTGTAACCATGAGACCACTCGACGGCTGGTTTGGGCGGCGGCGAGGCCGCGGGATCGCCTGGATGCCAGTGTAGCTGTTGTTTCATGGGGAGGAGCACCCGTAGTCATGCCCCGAGGATTAGGCACATCGCTGAACCTCGTTAAAAAAACATCATGCCTCAGTGTCATTCTCGTTTGCGTATTTTCTTCTATGGTGGTTATACTTCTAAGTTCATCGGTTAATAGATCCGTTTAGGTCTGGAACTAACCGTGCGCTCTAACAAGTGGTATGGGAGCCCATGGTCGAAAAAACCTGGAAAATCTCAGGGGTCACATGGTGACGGAGAAGCCCGTTAACCTCTCGAAGGTCACACGAGTTGTGTGTGATATGGAGCGTTGGACTCAAGGGCTTGGAGAACATCTTCCGGAGATCGCACGAGGCTATGTGGTGTGAAGAGTTGGGCCCAATATGTGATGTGGGAGATTGTTTGGTTTAGTCCCACATCGGTAATTGATGGTGGAGGAGCACAACATATAAGCCGGGGACAGCCCTCACCTATCAAGCTAGTCTTTTAAGTTGAGTTAGGTGTTGACATTTCTTAGCGTCGCCACCAGGTTTTGTATTTCCGGCAACGGCGCTAGAAATGCTTATTGATATTTCTTATGCTCAAGTAGATAATTCCGCCCGGGAGTATTCTAGATATCGTTATTTATATTTTACCACAGGGAAGCAATGGTTAAAGATAGTGATACTTAACCATCACATATCTACTAACTAGTATACTTACTAGACTAAAATGGGGGTAAGTGATACACACTAAAGTGGGGTGACACACAAGTATCAAATCATGGAAAGGTAAATTGAAAACATAACTAAGTAGCAGGACAATAATAAAGAGAACTAGAATCCTAAGTTACTTCTATTCAAGCACCACTCTAGCTAGGGACTATGGCTATACTGACAAATCAAGATAGTGCAAGGTAGGATGCAATAACAATTGAGGCGTACCTACCCTAAACTCACCCAGAGGATTGATTGGGCACAAAGCACCACGAGCCCTATGATTTAACAACTAGACCTATCGTGGGGGAATACATAGCATGGATAGGGCTGTCACCACCTGCCAACTACCCCAATCTATCCGGAGGCCTAGCCACATTGCAAGATACCTGATAGTATAAGCACCACGCTTACACTATTTGATACTACCCTAGCCTCACATTAAGACTAGAGCATCAACTAGTGACGAACAACCCATGTTACAGAGAGCTTACTTATCATAGGAATATAAGCATAACCAAAGTATAACTAGAGAATAAGACTAGTACATAAAGTAAAAGACTTGAAATAATACTTGCATAGAAAGTAACATACTCATAAATAAAGTACTTACAAAAGAAAGACAAAGCTATGCCAGACTCCTGAAGACTACTCCAAAGCTCCCACCAAGACTAGCTACTACTAGAAGAGCTACATCTTGAGAGAGTAAAGAGAGAGCTACATCTCTTATGTGTTGGTGTAGGTGTGTGTTATAAGTGAGGGGTGAGGGTCCTATTTATAGCCTAAGGTGGAGTAGGGGCTACTCCATCACCACATCAATGATCCGTGTGCTCTCCATCCTCCTCCATTGGATCAAACGGTCATATAATCAAGGGTAGAGAGCATTTGAGCATGTGCTTCTTTGCATGGAGCCCTGCAATGGCGGTGTGGAGAGAGTGGGGCACTAGGCAGCATATAGGGGTGGCACCGGCCGGCCCCCCTATGATAGGTGGGACCTCCCTCCTTCTAAAAGCTTGCCCACATGTCATGAGTGGGTGTGGGTGCTTGGAGATGTTTGTCACGTTGGTTGTGCTGCCATGACACGTCCGCGATCCGTGTGATGCTCCTTTCGGGCCTTTGATGTTGAACTGACTTGAGATCAGTGGTGGAGAAGCCTTGGAGGACTTCTCCCATGGATCAGTGATGTGGTAAGGGCAGGTGGGGCACCGGGCGGCGCCACCAAGTGGCCTATGGTGGCCTACCTTGCTCCAAATAGCTTCTAGTGCTTGATTTTTGATATTTTTGTATGGCTTTCCTGCATGACCAAAGATCTCCAAGTACATGTGAAAATATGTGAATTATAAACATAAATCACTACTTGTGGTGTTGTTTTCTCTTATTTTTGTGCAATGTTGATGGTCAAAATAGGCATTTAGTGACCGTCAACATTAGGACCAATGTCTGGGTTTGTTGTGGGATTCTGGTGGACCGGGACCCAAGGGGCGCTGGCTCGTGGGTATAGCGAGCTGGGCCGGATTCTGCTGCGCACTCTAACACAAATATTCTGAGTTCACAGCCTTGAGAGTCGGCAGCCACCCAGGCTCGTCGGCAAAGTCAAAAGAGAATTTTTATGAATTTTTATTTATATCAAAGAGAAACACTATATTTTTTTAATATAAACAACTTTATATAATGAGAATCATAATGACACCCACTCTGTACCAAAACAACTGCACATCTTGTTTCTATGGGGTTATACTTAAAAAATTGACTAACTAAATACAAAATAGTGTCAACATTTATATCTGCAAATAGATTTATTATAAAAACATATACCACAATTAATCTACTAGTATTTATCATGCATCATATGCCATCTATCTCAAAATAAAAGCAATCTAGATTTTAAGAGGACAACTTAGGACGTGTTTGGTTCCATGGATATCCATGTATGGGACATGGATATTCATGAATATATGGTGTTTGGTTGGATGGACAAGCTGAAGCTGTATATATCCACAGCAGGGAATATTTTGGGTAGATGCTGGATATCGTGGCCCTCAGAAATCTAATGGATGAGCTTATCCACATGTTGATTAGCGCATGTTTTGTGTGACAATTAGATTAGTATAGTGCTAATTAACATATTTTATTTTTAGTTAATGATTATAATGACAAGATTAGTGTTGGTGCATATTTATTAGTGCATAATTAGTTGTTATCATTTTTAAATAATAGATATAATTAATCAAGTATTCTCATCCCATCTAATCTCATCCATCCAACCAAACAGAAAAATAGCTCGTCTCATCCATCCAACCAAACAAACAACAGGGATATCAATATCCTAAAATTCATGGATGACTAGCCCGTCTATAGGTCCAGGAATGACGATTGGGAGAGTCTGGTGCTGTCGCCGCCTCCCTGCCTACCCATGGTGGCACCGCTTCCCCTGTCATCGGCGAGCGGAGCGCCCTGCTCTGAGGACACTCCTACAAGGGCAGGTTCAACTTTTCCCCTTGATTTATTGATTTGGTGGCTCATTCTTTTTATGCCTAGGGCTAGGAAATTTGGGATATTGTGAATTTTTTTGTGTTTGTTGTTGGTATTTGATGCGTACATTAGGTTTTCGATATAGCCAGCCTATGGATTCGACGTAAACTTAGTGTTGCATGGACCTAGGTAGTTGATAAATGAAGAATTTGGATAGGTTTGTTTGTTGCCTTTGTTGTGATCACTGTGAAGGTTGTGATGTGTTACTGTAGGAGTGAATGCACATATTTGGTTTGGAAATATGTAGTTGTTGTTGGTGTTGATGGCTTGCTTCATATTTTGTAGATGGATCATTTAGTGTGATTGTTTCATGGTGGCAACTTTAAATGAAATGGGGAGTTTGAAACCATGCACGAACAAGTCTAGTTCTTTAGTCAACCTCCTAGTTTTGATGCTTTGTTGAGCTGATGCCGGGACAAATTTATGTGGGCAATAAGTTTGAGAGGTCGATTTGACTATGGGAAGGAAAGGGCACATTATGTGTTAATGGCTTTGTCATGTGAGGATGAATAGAAGAACTATAAGAAAGTTGTGAAGAGTAGCGGTGTTAGGTGCTTGGAAGTTGTGGAAAAGGGGTGTATCCCATTTGTGGTGCCTATGGATGATAATGTGGAAGTCGAGCCCGTAGAGAACCTTACCCAAGATGAAGCGTTGCAATCGGTTAGTGTGAGGGAAGTTGATATGTCCTTTCAGCTCGATGCCTTGAATGATGACTTCAATGTAGAAACATTTGTCGAGGATGATGAAAATGGAGATGGAACACATGATATGGACGACATAGTTGGCTAGAAGTAGTTAGTACCGCTAACACTCCACAGTGGCAACGAGGAGGATTGGCTAGACGATACAAACTAGCGTCAATCTTCCCTTCCTCTATCATATCCGGAGGGTTTGGTGACGGCGGAACCCAATGAACAAACTCAGAATATGACCAGCTCTTCGAGGGGTCGTAAGGAAACAACCTAATCAACGGATCGAATATTTCATGGCCATTGAACCACCTGAAGAAGTCGCATTCCTCTAGATAGGCATCAAGTTTGGGGCACGCTTAAGTTGACATGTGTAGAATGCACGGCTAGCTGACTCCGAATGCTTGGACTGCTTCACAAAGGCCGATATGCCACAGTCACATAAGGGTGTAGGTAGTGCTGGTAAGAAAGGACCGAAGGCTCCATCATCTTTCAGACAATGCAAGAACTGCTTATTATGTCGAAGTGCCATTGGACCTGCCATCAAAACCATCAAAGGAATACTATTACAAAATAGTTCAGCCATTTCCATGTACCCTACAATAGCGTCCAAGGTACGTATCCTCCTACAAATCATCTATATAGTCATGCAAACCCATCAAGCCAAACACTAGAAACATACTTAATCCCTGCAAATCATCTCTATAGATACACATGAAAACCATGCATCTAATCACTACAAATTAACTTCAATTAAAGCTAACCTTAGTTACAATAGTCCAACGCAGACACCTATGCAAACACTGCAACAGTCTAACCCAGCAGCAAGTCAAACCCTAGAATAGTGCAAACCAGACACCAGTCCAAACACTAGAACAGTATGACAAGTACACATGCAATCAGAATATATTACACATCATTAGCCAAACAAACTTTCAGTTAACCAAACAAAAGCCAGTCTTGGACACAACAATGTAAACCATAGCAGTGTACAAACATCAACTCAGTAGATAAACATCAAAGGGCGAGGGAGTCATACCTCCTGCTCGAGACCGTTGCAAACCAAAACCAAAATCAAAATCCAAACTTGATCACATAGACAAAGAGAATGGGAGGAAGAGAAGAGCCCTCCAAAATCCGTTCACGAGCTCATAGGAAAGGGAGAGAGAATAGAGAACCAAGAAAGGGGTTGGGTCCATGCCGTTTTGGCCCTGTCGCGCCAACCCATCTGATGCGACAGCATGGTCACACCCGAGTCGTTGGTGCTGTTATTATTAAAATATTTATTAAAAAGATTAAAAATAAAAAAACAATGTTGAACAAATCGAGTGAGAGGATCGCTGCAGTGGTCAATGGGGAGCGGCGGGGCGGGCAAATGCAAAGCAGCCCAATGAGAATAGGCTAGTTTTTATTTATATCTAGGGTTTTCTTCAAGGCCAATGGGGGGCCTACTTCTTTTTTTAGGGGAAACAGGAGGGGTAAAGCCCCTTACTGTGCTTTTATTGATTTTACTAAGTACTACAATTCTCCATTACAGGAGTCAAGAAACAAAGAAGGTTACAAAGAAAATTAAAAGGATTACATAAATGCTTCTAGCCATGAATCAATTGAGGGACGGAATGCTGATTTTGCCCTTAGTATAACTAAGGCAAATTCTGTCCTGAAGATTAACTTGCAACGTTGTATGAAGGCTAGAATTCCTTTGAAAATGACATTATTTCTAACAGACCAAATGGACCAACACATTGTTACCAGAATTTCCATGAAGAATGGCAGATGAAGCTGAGTCTTGAAAGCTTCAAAAATCTGCGAAGGTGAAGAAGAGACTAGTATCAACAGATTCAGAGTATTCCAGCAAGCTATTTCCAAGGGGCAATCAAACATGAGATGGAAGAGAGACTCCTCTACACCATGTGTACAGAGCACACAATTATAGTCCTGAAGAAACATGGTTTTACGCCTAAGTAATTCTCTAGTACTCAACCTGTCTTTGAGTAGAAGCCAAAAGAAAACATGCAGATTTCCAAAGCCATTTATATATTTGATGTACCTGGGAACTCCCAATGAGAACTTTGTAAGCTTTCCTTGAAGAGAAAATATTTGAACCCTATATATATGTCCACAGATCTGATTCTGAAGTAAGCTGTATATTCTGAATAATGATGTCAAGTTGCTAAAATTGCTCATAAGCTTCAGTAGACAAAGGCAGGTGAAACAAAGTAATGGTTGTTGCTACTGATTTAATTGTCTGAACTAAAACAGTTGTATCTCTGTAGAAGGAGAATAACTCTAGAAAAGTATGTTGTAAAACCTGCCCATCCCAAAGATCTAACCAAAAGAAGCAAGAGGTGCCATTTTGAATAGTAGCCATTGCCATACCTTTATAAGAGTCCAACAATTTCAGTAAATCTCTCCACCAGAAAGATCCTTTGAAATTAGAAGTGAGGCATGGAAGCTTTCCATCAGAATAGTATCTATTCCATACAAGTTGTACCCATGGTACACTAGCCCTATTATAGCCTTCGGGCCAGGCTTCTTGGATGGCTCAGGCTCCCCTTTAGCAGGCCTTGTATTACTGCTCTCGGCCTCCTCTTCAACAGGCTTCTCTTCATTTTCTTTGGCAAGTTTGCCATCATTATGCTTGGCCTTTTTGGAATTGGGCCTTGCAACATCTCTTTTGGCAGTAGGCATTGAAAGGAGCTTCTCATCAGTCAAACACTTTGGGTCCACCTTGCAGAAGCTTGCTCCCAGGTCTCGAACTACAGTAGCAGAGATCAAAGGTGGCTTAGTATCACATCCAAGACAACTCTTATCTTTACAAAGAGTTGGTTTGAAACCTTTATTCTGGGAATGTATTCTCTAGTACTACATCTGACTTGAGATTTAGAGATAATGGCAGCTTTACCTCTCTTGGTACCCTTCTTCTTGATTGTAGGAGTAGCTAGGATTTGAGGATCCAGAGAAGCGTGATCCTATTTCTCCAAGGGGGGTTGTCCCTCTAGGTTCTGAGAGGGATCAGAAAGGCCAACTTGTTCTACTTGGGAGTCTAGAGAAGACTGTTTCAGCTTCTCCAAGGGAGAGGCTACGGTTGAGTCGACCACTCACCAGTGTTTCCGACCATGACTATCATTGTTCGACCACACACTATGGCTAGGGGTAGAAGAAGAGAGGGAGAACACAGCATAAGCACCAGTGTTGGTCGGAGCTCTGTAGAGGAGATGACAAAAATAAAGTCGCTCTCGGTTACTGAGTTGCAGTGGCAAATTATATATACAACTCTATCCATCTAGTCCTAGTACAGCTGCCATGTTGCTACAGTAACTAGATGTGATAGCATGGCTGACTCTAGCGCCTGCCCCTGCTGTGGCTATAGTGCGGTAGGTGAGCCGTTCAGCACCTGCCCCTGTTGTGGCTACAGTACCACAGCAGGGTACCTTTTCGGCGCCACCTTCCCCTATCATGCATTCACACATGGATGCAGCAGATTATCTAACAATTCCTCCCCTAATCCTGCTGCTATCCCTAGAACCCCCCTCCATGCCGATCATCTTCTTCAGCTCCGTGAGTCAAAGACAGCCGAGCGGCTTGGTGAGGATGTCTGTAAGTTGCTGACCAGTTTCGATGAACTCGATGATGATCTACCCTCCATCAACACAGTCCCTGAGGAAGTGAAACTTCATGTCAATGTGCTTGCTCTGGTCGTGGAGAACCAGATTCTTCGCGAGGGCGATGGTGGGCTAGTTGTCCACCATCAGTGCTGGTGGGTGAGCTTCCACACCAGTCAGCTAGCCTAGCAGCTGGCTTAGCCACACAGCTTGGCATGCTACTGTGGCCACCACCACGTACTCTGCCTCGCGTGTAGACAGAGCCACCACCTTTTGTTTCAGCGATAGCCATGAAATTGGAGCTGACCCGAGGAAGACAAGCATGCTAGAAGTGCTCCGTCGTCCATCGATGTCCCCCACCATGTCTGCATCGTTGAACACAGTGAGCTATAGCCTACTTCCATCGGTCTTGGGGAAGACGATACCCTGACCTACCATCCCCTTGATGCAGCATAGTAGCTATTTCACTGCAACCCAGTGATCCTCTCTGGGATCCTCCATGAAGCGGCTGACGTAGCCCACGACGAACGTAATGTCCAACCTCGTGTGGACTAGGTAGCGCAGACCACTGATGATGCTCTGGTAGAGTATTGCATCCACCTTCACCGCGGTACTGGCCTTCATCAGCTTCAGCCGCTCCTCCATCGGAGTCACGCACGGCTTGCACTCAGCCATGCCGCTCCGCTCCAATAGCTTCAAGGCATACGCACTCTAACTGAGTGTGAGTGCCTCCTTCCCCTATCTCGCCTCGATGCCAAGATAGTAGGAGAGCGTGCCAAGATTGCTCATTTGAAAATGACCTGCCATCTCATGCTTGAAGCTGTCGATATCCTCTGCACGCGCGCTAGTGATGATCAAGTCATCCACATACACACCGACGATGAGCTCCTCCTTCCCCCATCACCGTGTGTAGAGCGCGTGCTCGGTTGCGCACCGTGTGAACCCAAGCCCGCCTAGCATGGCGTCAAGCTTAGCGTTCCATGCTCATGGGGCTTGCCGCAGCCCGTAGAGCGCCTTACGCATTCGGAGCACCATGTGCTCCACTCCCTTTACGGCGAAACTCAGAGATTGTCTAACAAAGACTGTCTTCACCAGCTCATCGTTGAGGAAGGCTGATTTTACATCCAGGTGATGGACGCGCCAGTCCTTTGCTGCTGCTAAAGCTAGTAGCAGTCGGATAGACTCCATGCGCGCTACGGCGCAAAGACTTCCTCGAAATCAATGCCCTCATGCTGGACAAAGCCTCAGGCGACGAGTCGCGCCTTGTGCTTGATAATGGCATCGTGCTCATCCCGCTTGACCTTGTACACCCACTTTAGGATGATCAGATAGCATCCTGGAGGTGGATCGACGAGCTCCTAGGTCTCGGTTTCCTCGATCACCTTAATCTCCTCCAGCATCGCCCATCGCCAATTTCCATCGCGCTTGGCCAGCGTGAACATGGGTGGTTCCTTTGCACTGACGAGAAGCAGCTCTGTGTTAGCCAACCCACCAGGCCTAAGGGCCCTGTGCCGCCGACGATGTCGTCCAGCCTGTGGAACCGCACCTCCTCACCTTCATGGAAAGCATCCACGAACTCAGTGATGTCACTTGGAGGTGAGGCAAACCTGATCAGCATTGATGGAGTTCCCTGTTCTACCAGAGTGGTCTGCACAGCACCTGGAGTGATCGACACCCTAGCTGCAGTGCTTGGCACTACTCCTGGACCGCTTGTCACCACTCCTAGAGTGGTCTGCACCCCTCCCAGAGTGCTTGGCACCAGTCTTGTAGTGGTCGACACCACTGCAAGACTGCTCGGCTCCGCTATAGGAGTGTTCGGCACCCATCCTGGAGTGGTCGCCGCCACTACAGGACCTCCTAGCTCCACTCCTAGAGTGCTCGACACCCCTCTCGAAGTGCTCGGCACCTCCCCAAGAGTGCTAGGCTCTATTGCTGGAGTGCTCGGCACCCCTCCTAGAGTGCTTGGCACCTCTTCCCCAGTGTCTCCACCATAGTGGATGACCAAGTGCTCAACGACAAAGGTGTTGGTGAAGCCACCAGCTTCCCCCGTGCCAGGGCAGTTCCAATCCCAGGCCACCTTCTCATCGAGCACGATGTCATGCGAGACAAGCACCTTGTCTCCGCGTGGGTCGTAGAGCCAGTACGCCTTGGTACCTTCCATGTAGCCCAGGAACACCATCAGTGCGCTCCTATCCTCCAGCTTGGTGAGGACCGGCTTTGTCTTCCAGATGTGGCCGATGCAGCCAAATGTCCGGAGGAAGGACACGCTCGGCTTGTGCCTATACCAAGCTTTGAATGGCGTCTTGCCCTTTAGGGCCTTGGTGGGTGCGCGGTTGAGGATGAACACTGTTGTGGTCACCGCCTCACCCTAGAACCTTGCCGGCATGCCCTTTGCCTTCATCATGGATCGAGCCATGCCGACCATCGTCTGGTTTCACCGCTCCACCACGCCATTCTACTATGGCGAGTACGATGCGGTGTGGTGTCGCACCACACCCTGATCCACGTAGTACACAACGAACTCCACCGAACTAAATTCGCCGCTGCAATCAGTCCTCAGCACGCGCAGCTTCTTACTGCTCTCGGCCTCCGCGTACATCTTGAACTTCTTGATCGCCGCCGCCGCTTCATCCTTGCTTGTTAGGAATTGCAGCCACATGTAGCGGCTGCAATCATCCACGAGAAGGAGGAAGTACCACCGACCACCATTTGTGGTTGGCGTGATTGGCCCGTAGAGATCACCGCGGACGAGCTCGAGAGCGTCCACCACGTGAAACTTGGCCGCCTTTGGGAACGGCAGCCTCCTCTACTTCCTGGCCAGGCAGCTGTCACATAGCTCATCTCCATGCTCGATGTGGGGTAGCCCTCGGACCATCTTCTCCAGCCGACCAAGCGCATCAAAGCTGAGATGACCGAACCAGGCATGCCACAACCATGGTTCCTCAGTGTGTCGTGCCGCCAGGCACACCAGCTATTTCGTCTTCAAGTCAAGCAGGTACAACCAGTTCTAGGACATCTTTACCTTGGCAAGAAGTCGCTGCTCCTGACCCCTGATCCTGAGGACTTCGTCCTTGATTAGTACCTCGCTACCGTGCTCATCCACTTGGCCAATGCTGATGATGCTTGAACGCAGCTACGGGATATAATATACATTCGTTAGCGTGCGGTGCTCGCCATTCTGGCACCTGAAGATGATGGTGTCGTGCCCTTGGATTGCCACCCTTGAGCCATCACCGAACTTCACCATTCCGGTCAAATCATCGTCAAGCTCAGAGAAGGCTGTCTTGGAGCCCGTCATGTGGTTGCTGGCACCAAAGTCCAGATACCACTGCTACTCTTACTCGCCGCCCATACGTCAGAGGTGGACTTGGGCATGTGGTTCGTCGAGGTTGACAGCCTTCAGGGCCTTCCTAGACCCTTCCACCGCCATCACCTCTCCCTTCTCCTCGGCCTCGACTTCGTGCAGTGCACAAAACATTGTCATCAGGATAGTGGCCTCATCATCATCATCAGCTTGCGCCAGATGAGCCTTAGCCTTCTTTTCCTGCTTGCGATTTGGGCACTTCCTTGCCTAATGGTCCATCTTCCCGCAGTGTCGGCAGGCGTTGGGGTCGACCTGCTTCTTCTTCTCCGAAGAAGCCTTGCCGTGGCGCTTGCCATCGCCACCGCGGCTGGAGGAGGCTACCTCGGAGTTCCTCTGAGCAGCCCACTCCTCCTCTGTCAATAGTAGTTTGCCGCTGTCCTTCGTTGCTGTCACCTACTCCAGGCGCTCGTCCACTGCCCGCAGATGGCCTGTCATATCCTCAATGGTGAGGGTGGGCAAGTCCAGCATCGTCTCTATGGAGAGAGCGATCTGGATGTACTTTGCCGACACGGAGTGGAGGTACTTGGAGACCGCCTCCTTTTCGTCGATGGTGACGCCGTGGCTCTTCGGCTTGCTGATGAGTGTCTGTAGGTGGAGGGAGAAGTCCTCCACCGATTCACCATCCTTGAACTTGAGGTTGGCGTACTCCTGCTTCAGAAGCTGGACCGTCGCCTTCTTTGCGCGGTCGAAACCGATGCGCATCGCCGCAATAGCCTCCCACGCCTCCATAGCAGAGCTCTTCGCCCCCAACGGTTCCCTGTACTCCTCCGGTACAGCAGCGAGGATAGCCTCCAACGCTGACATGTCGTCTTCTTCATTTTCGGTGCCCTTGTCAACAGCATTCCAGAGCCGTTGGGCTCTGAGCTTGACCTTCATGGTCACCGACCACTCTTCATAGTTGGTGCGAGTCAGCGTCAGCCAATTGGTGCTGCTGACCTCCCGCAGCAGCTCTGCAGCTGTCGTCCATCTCTAAACCGTCCGTCATCGCCAGCGGTTAGTCCGGTGACGGCGCTAGTACGGCTCCGATACCACCTGTTAGCCCACAGGATCTCCGGTACGGGTGAGTCGACCACTCACCAGCGTTGCCCACCACGACTATCGTTGTCCGACCACACACTATGGCTAGGGGTAGAAGAAGGGAGGGAGAACAGAGCACACACACAGCACAAGCACCAGCGTTGGCCGAAGCTCTGCAGAGGAGATGATAAAACTGAACTCGCTCTCGGTTACTGTGTTGCAGTGACAAACTATATATACAACTCTATACATCTAGTCCTAGTTACAGCTGCCATGCTATGATGTGACAGTAGGGCTGACTCTAGCGCCTGCCCCTGCTGTGGCTATAGTGCGGTAGGTGAGCCGTTCGGCTTCTGCCTCTGCTGTGGCTACAGTACCACAACAGGGTACCTTTTCAGGGATGCAGCAGATTATCTAACAGAGGAGTGCCCCTCTATTGTCTGAAAAGGATCAGAAGGACCAACTTGCTCGTCTGCATGGTCAGAGCAGCACAATTCAGAAATGACTGAAGGCTTGGAAATAGGAAGGGAGAAGGTATAGCAATTACCAGAAGAAAAATTCGAGAGATGAGTCCAGGCTTGAGACTTGAGGAATTGGGTGGCCCATTCATTAGATGAATCTTTAAGGAGCATCATAGTAAAGAAATCCATCCATTCAGCTGGTATGGTGACAGAAGGCAGCCCAGGATCTCTGTTGGAGAAGAATTTGGCCCACATCCTAAAAGTAGCAGGGCTAGGAGTGCTCTTACTTGCTTTCCCCATACTATCACCAGTAGATGCATTGGCCCAACTGAAATTTTCAAAAGTAAATGGGTCCACAGGTAAAGGCTGCTTGGATGACTGTCTAGACTTAAAACCTGACCAAAAAGATTTTTTACTCAGCATTTCAGGGTAGGGTCCAAAACTAACCCTCTGAGGCCAGGAATCCTGTACTTGAACAAAGCCTAACTGAATATTCTCATTAACTTGCTGTGGAGGCTGTAGGGCATTCTCATTTCCATTGACCCAATCAAGTAACTCTTCTTCTTGTATTTCTTCAGGCATCGGGGCAGCACGATAGGCCTAATCACCACACTAGTTTACAGCCCCAGCACGACAGCAAGAGGGCCGGGCCGTGCCGTGCTTAGATCAGTCCTTAGTGAGGCAGGCCTCCTACCTCTTATTATGTGTAGCCGTTTGGACAGGTATATCGCTACTCTTTTTTATAGATATCATGGGAAACCACTCCCGGCCCGGTCTCTCTCACAAACGCTGTCCAGCATGCAGTCTCTCAGGCAGGTGACTGATGGATTTACAAATTATCAGGCAACTGCGTTCGAGGATTTCTCTAGAACAAAACGAGGTACATCTAGTTTGGAAGCCGTGAGCTTGTTCTCAGTTCTCACTACATATATAATGATAATATAGAGCTCTACAACCGAGTAAAATATAAGAGAATGCTTGGAAGACAGGAATTTTTCGCGAAGAAACAACTCAATTCCAGCAGAAATCGGGAAAAGGAAATTCTCGCGTTCGAAACGACCCCTAAATTCTTCATCAAACAATGCCACGCATAATGGGTGCATCACTGACGAGCTAATTGAAGAGGGGATCCCATTCATGATGGTCCTCTGCCTTCTGCCCTTCTGCCAACAACGGGTACTTCCAGCTATACCTCTCCAGCTTCTCCTCCTCCGCTCGACCCTCCACGATGCCCCTCCTCAGCTTCGTCACCTTGTTGATGACAGCGGCCACCGCGATGTCAAACGCATCCTTCACCGTCGTCTCAAGCCTCGACGTCGCGTCGCCGTAGGTCACTGACGGGATGAGGCCGACGACGGCGTCCCTCATTGCCCGGACCGTTGCCGGCGGTATTTTCCGGAGCCTCTCCTCCACGCTCTCGTTCTTCTTGCGCACGTCATCCTCGGGGATGTACACCGAGTAGTCGGTGTGGGTCTTGGGCAGGTGCCAGGTGTACTGCACGTACGCCGAGTCCGGGTGGAAGAACACCGGGATGCACCCGGCTAGCATGGCGTCGAAGGCGTGACGGCGCGTGTCGGTGGCTCCTCGCGGCAGGAGGCAGAACGTCGAGCTCTGGAAGAGCTTCATGACGCTGGCCGGGGATTCGCACTTGTTGTCCGGACCCGTGGTGCTGCACTCCATGAGCGAGCAGGAGTCCGACGCCTTGCACTGGTCGACGAGGTGGCCCTCGATGGACTTGGCGTCGCCGGGGCGCGGCACGCCGGCGAAGGAGAAGAGGTACGAGCGGTTCAGCGCGCGCACCCGGTCCTGCCAGAAGAAGAGGTCCTCATCGCTCGCCGGGTGGAACGAGGTCGGGTAGGGAATGGCGACGTCGTTGAGGTGCCACGGGCTGGCCTCCACCACGAGCGCGGTCATGTTCTTGGCGGCGGGGAGATTCAGCAGCCTGCTCCCCCACTCAGCATGGGCATCATCCTTCCGCCGGAAGTCCCACGTGGTGCGGCCGGCCACGAAGAAGTGGTCGCGGCCGCCCATGGCGCGCCACTCGGGGCTCTTGGTGAGCAGGCTCGCCAGGTCCAGCGCCAGCTCGTCCCTCGCGGAGACGTTGTTACCCCAGAGGTGCCGCGCGACGTCGAGGCCGGCGTAGAACGGGACGAAGACGGCGGCCGCGAGGGAAGGGTCGTCGGTGAGGCACTCGTACCGTTTGATCCGCTCGTGGAAGACGATGTCCAGCGCGTGCTCGTCGGTGTCGTACCAGCCGTTGCCGTTGCCCTGGAACGCGCCCTTGCCGGCGCGGAGCAGCGGGCCAAAGCCGCTGTTGGTGGTGTACCTGCACATGTCCGTCCACGGCGACAGCTTGTCGCAGTTCTGGACCATGTCCTTGTTGAAGCGGGCCGGCAGCTCGTGCACGTAGATGTACTGACCGCCGCAGAGGTCGTCCTTATCGTCGGCCGCGGCCAGCGCGCGGGCGAAGGGGTGGCCGCCGCGCTGCTTGGTATGAGCATGAGCCCCCGAGGGCGAGCCCTGCTTCGACGATGTTTTGCCTCCATTGGCAGACTCGTCAGACCGTGACGCCGAAGGCTTCGACGACGCGTCGTCGCCGGCGTCCACCGGAGCCGAGGTGGAGCGTTGGGACTCCGACGGCTCCCCGCCGCGAGCGATCGGAACGATCTTCCGATCCCGATGCACGGACGGCGGCAGACCGTGTTGCACGGCCTCGATGCGCACCACGCCGGCACTATCGCCACGGCCTAGGCCGGCGTCGTAGCAGTGGCGCGCGAGGATGGATACGGTGGCGGCGAGCGCGAAGAGGAAGCAGAGCCGGGAACACCGGACCCGCCCCTTGTCGTACTTGTCCATCTTGTCCTCCGCCTCCTCCGTCGCCAGCAGCCGCCTGCCGTCGTCCGCCGGCGACGACGACGACAGCGGCAACTCGCTCGCGTTGTGCCGCTTCATGCCGCACGGCAGACGTGCGCCCCGGGACAAGGACGAGCGAGCGAGCTAGGTGGCACGGCGGGGGAGCCGATTGCGGGCAGGGTGGAGCTGCGGGGGCTGACTCGCGTCGCGTCGCGTGGGATCCGAGGTGCCGGTGTTTGAGGCGCGCGCGGGGCGAGGGCATGAAAAGCCGAGCGCCTGCGTCGGGCGAATCAAATCGCTGCCAGTGGCTGTCACTGACACGGAAACTGCGGGGATCTCTAGTGAATCACTCTACAGTAATCTCCGACTGGACTATCTAAATCGAGGCTAATTAAGCTGCGTAACAGCAGGCCTGCCTTGTTGCCTGGGGATGCAAGCCGGAGCGCTTGCCATTCACGTGCGAGTGAGTAGAGTAATCCGAAGTCAGCTCACCAGCTGCCATGTCAACGAGATGCATCCCGGTAGTATGTGGATCGGAGATGGAGAGTTAATGGCGTGCGCGGTTAGTGTTGACTAGCATGGCTGCTTTAGGCTCATCAGCTCAGCTCATTGGCTTATCCATGTATTTTGTCATCTATTTATAGTACCGCCTGTGCATTTTCTTTTCTCCGATTCCTATTAGATGCTTCCACGGCAATCAGGTAGGATTTTTGTTTAGTTCCACTTGAGCGTCGGTAGAGTTTTATCCCTTTTTCATGGCCTGTCAGATAAGCATTTCTCTTGACATGACAATGGGTTTATTAAGAAGAGAAGAAAATTTGAGTATAAGGAAACTCTCTTGGCTCAGTTTCCAATGAGTCATGGGATTAAATATTTATGAAATAATTGAATAAAATTATGCATTAAGAGTGCTGATTTCATCCATGTTTCACTATATTTATCTGACGTGTCATCTTTCGAAAATGACACTTCAAAACTATCAATGGAACTTAATCCAACTCGCGTGTGAGTGATATCTCACGGCTCAGAGAACGTGTATGTTTGAGGTTTCTAAAATTATTAGGTCCCTAGTATTTGTCACAGGAGAAGTAGGTCTAGGATTTGGAGAAGAGAGATGGTTAAGGCATAAATGCAAATGACTAATAAGGGAAGGTGCATTATCTTCAGGGCTTGTTTAGATACACTCATATCCATCTTAACCGACATGTGTTAGTGTGGATTGGGGGCGAAAATTAAACCAAGTTTCACTCTAATTTACTCCAACTCATATGGATTGAGATGGATAAAAGTCCATCCAAACAAAGTCTCAATGGCATAGCTATAGGATTTATCAATGGCATAAGACTCGTGAAGTACTCTTCTCATAGAACAATGAATATTGTTAAATCTTAGATCATTATGTGTCTTCTACGAGCATAACAAAAATGAGAAGACCAAATCTGTAGTGGCCTATTATGGCCCAATGGCCCATGCTACAAAATAAAAGCAATATGAGAATGAAACCCATGGCCCATGGCCAAATGAGTGAAAGTCTTTCACCTTTCAACAAAGAAAGGCAAGTCCGAGGAGTCTCAAGGAGCGTTAGATTCTTAATTAAATTAATTTGTCTGCTCAAACACCCGCATGATTTGAAAGTTGTGGACTTTTTGTGCCGCATCTATTTGTAGTCGTGGTTCACATTACTAATCGCAGTTGAAAATCGATTTCTAACCACAATTAGTGTTACGGACGACCCTTAGAAATGCCTCTATTTACAAGGATGGTTTTGTAATACTAACCACCTCTAAAATTAGTACGTATTGGTTATATCTACCAGCCTTGAGAATAGAGACATTTTTAGAGGTGATCAGTAACACCAATTACTCCTGGAAATTGATTTCTAAGGGTTGCTTTTTACTAGCTTCTGTCAGCTAGAAGCCAAAGATGAAACAAACAACCTAGCTATTGAGCTGGTTTTTGAAAAGCTAAAAAAACTGACTTTTGAGGAAATATATTAAAAGTTAAAAAGCAAGCTGATAGGAGCTTTTCTGACTTAAAAATTTATTACAAAAATCATTAGCAAAGAGATAATAATGGTAAGCCAAAAATCAAAATGCCAGCTTTTAATCTAAAAACCTAAAAGTTAAAGCTCAAGAAAGAGTTTGCTCTAGCTATCCTAAGGGCAATATCAAACAGATCAATGGTTAGACTCTCTTGTGTAGTTCTCTTGATTTTCTTTGTTTTGTGATCTTGTAACTTGAGCTCCTTACTTTCTGTTTTAATAAAAAAATTAGTAGGAGGTAACCTCGCCTGTTTTCATAAAAAAACAAATAGGCTATAAGTGTGGACATGACTTCTTTGCAATGGGCTTGCCCTAAGAAGTTTGAGAAGACACGTAAAGATGGCTTCACCCCTATAGTATGAAAAATGGCTTTTCGGCCCCTTGTGACCTTTTCACGCGAAACAGTTTCTTAAGTTAGTGATTGGTTGGGCTTCATCTAAAGAGCCAAAGAAGTCACAACTGAATCCATTCAAGAATCCGTACCAAATAAGGTCTAAACGTGTAATCCATCTTTGAATCCATTTCTGAAGACCCTTTCTTTTTATACAACTGTCTATGAGATAGAGAGAGAGAGTGAGATACACCTCTAAAAATCATCTTCCATGTGCCTCTCTTCCTTCCATCAGTGACAGTGAGATGTCTGTCCCTTCTCCTTGACTGGTGAATCGTGAGATGTCGCTATCCCGCTTCCAGCTTCTCCTCCTTTGTCCCGGTTGTTCCTATTCCTCCGGCCGTAGTTCTCACCAAAGCTCATTGACATCCCCATCTCCATCTCCTGTTCTCGCTGTTCGCCTGACGATTTCTGCGGCTAATAAGTCGGCTGAAGCTGATTTGTTGTGAGATAAAAACAATGTACCATGACTGATAAGTTCAAACGAACAGGGTCACCCCATCTCCTATTCTCTTCGTGTTCCTGTATGCCGCCCACCAGCATTAAACTAAATAGACCCTGTATAGGTTGCCTTATAAGGAAAAGGACAGGAGCTTGTTACTCAATCCGTGACCCTAAACACACCTTGAAGAGAATCTACTCCCTCCATTCCAAATTATAAATTATTTTGACTTTTTTTTTTATTGTTCATCCATTTTGCTATGTATCAGATATACCAGAAAGTCAAAGCGTTTTATAATTTGGAACGGAGTGATATATGAAATTTGAACGATTTCATTCAACAGATATGCATCAGTTGCCTCCACAGGTGTTCACCGGCAGTAGGAACCTGTTTGGCTCTCCTCTGTTTCCGCCATTCTCTCTAAGACGCCATCCACGGCGAGGTCGAACGCATCCTTCACCGTCTCCAGCTTGTATCTCGGGTCAGCGTAGAGCAGCCTTGGCACGAGCTTGATGACCTCCTCCCGCATCTTCTCTATTGCTGCCGGCGGTATCTTCCTCAGCTCCGCCTCGACGCTCACATTCCCCGAGCGCACGTCCTCTGCCGATATGAACACCGAGTACGTGGCGTGGTCCCTCGGCAGGTGCCACCTGTACTGGAGATACGCCGACCGCGGCTGGAAGAACACCGGGATGCAGCCGGCGACCATGGCGTCGAACGTGGAGCGCCGCGACGCCGAGTCCCCCGGCGGCTGGAGGCAGAAGGTGGAGCTCGGGAACAGCACCATGATGTCGCCCGGGTAGTGGCACTGGGCGCTCCCGAAGGCGCACCCCAGCTGCCGGCACGCGGGCGACGCGCCGCACTGCGCCATCACCTGCGACCGGATGGACCGCGGGTCGCTCGGCCGCGTTGCGCCCACGAAGGACATGAACCACCAGCGGTCGGAGCTCCGGATCCTCTGCTGCCAGCGCAGTACGTCGGAGTCCGTGCGTGGGTGGAAGTAGGTAGGGTAAGGCACGGCCAGGTCGTTGCCCCAGCCCATGGTGGCCGTCTCCACGACGAGGAAGGTCATGTTCTTGACGGTCGGGAGCAGGAAAAGACTCGTGCCCCAGGTGGAGTTGTGGTCGTCGCGGCGGAAGTCCCACCCCGTCCGCCCCGCCACGAGGAAGTGGTCGCGGCCCCCCGCCCTGCGCCACTCGGGCCGCCGCACGAGCCAGCGCACCAGGTCGAGCGAGGCGGCGTCCCTGGCCGCGGTGTCGTATCCCCAGATGTGCCGAGCAAACTCGAAGCCGGCGTAGAACGGGACGAACACGGCGGCCGCCGCGGAGGAGTCGTTGGTGAGGCACCCGTACTTCCGCATCCGCCCGTGGAAGATGGCGTCCAGCGCGAACTGGTGCGTGGCGTACCACCCGGTTGCGCCCGTGAGCGCGCCGCCGGAGAGAGGCCTCCCCAGGCCGGCGTTGCGCACGTCCTCGCACATGCCCTGCCACCGGTCGTTGGCCGCCGCGCAGCCGCGGACAATGTCAGCGTTGAACCGCGGCCGGAGGTCGTGGACGTAGACGTACCGGCCGCGGCAGGGATCACCGCAGGCGCCGCTGGCATTCGTCATGTCGTCCGCCGGGACGAACGACGCGACGCGCCCCGTGAACGCGACGGGCACGCTTATGAGGGCGAGCAGGCGCAGGTAGAGTGTCAAGGCCCACAACGCTGCGGCCGTGACGAGGAGGAAGCAAGGCCGGGAAACGGCGCTGGGTTTGACCATTTGCTGATGCTAATGCGGGTTGGCTGCGGCGGCGGTTCGTGCACGGGCACGGCTCGTCGGAGTGGCTTGTGCCTGGCGATGCCGAATGAACTCGAAGGCATGATAACCCATGCGTTTTTGCGTTGGGCTCAGCGCGCGAGTTGCCGCTCCAGGTGGCCGTGTAAAGAATTTAAAAAAAAAATCAAGCTCAGTTTGTTAAAGGAGAAACAAATAAAGAAATAAAAATAGAAATGGAAAAACAAGAAAGGTGTTATGGATATTTTATACATTTTGCCTACCAGTAGAAGTTGTTTTATCAAATGTTCTTCTATAAGAGCTGTTTGGAGCCAAAGAAAATTGCTCCACTAGAGGAGCTTGAGGGGAGCCAGAGTAGTTTTAACTAAAGTCAGAGCTCTACCAACACACCCGTATTTGAGTGGAGATTACTTAAACATATGACTTGTTGCACGCTGATGAAGGTGAACAATGTTGGCAAGGATAGCTAGACATAGGGTGTGTTTGGTTGACGGCCATAACACGCCACGGCTGGCCACAACTCAACTTGTCTAAAGTTTTCCGGTGTTTACTTTACCGCCAGATTTGTGGCGTGCTGTAGATGGCTAGCTAGGCATGCTGCATTTTTTTTTTTTTTTGGCCAAAGATAGCCAAAAGCCCTAAAAAAAGATAGCCAAAAGTACTATGTCATTTTTGTTGGACAAATATTTGGCGGAGCCAAAGCTTGAGTGTAGCATGTTCTCATTATAAACCATCAGTTTGGATACGAGGCGAACTAAAAGTCCATGGGCCTTTCCAGCCCATTCCCCTTCCACAGTTCCACTTGATAATTAACTTGACCATAAATACATTCCCGAGTCCGTCTGTCTGCCGCAGTAGTCTCGCCCGCGCTGATCGATCATAAAATGTCAACCACGCAGTAAGTCATTTTAACTTTTCTGTGTAAGTTATTTTTATTATGTATTTAGACATAGCATACTAGATGTAAAGCAAAAGCTATATGCTTAAAAAAACAAAATAATTTATAATTTGGAATGGAGAACTACCAAATCCGGGATTTTTTTTATAGTAAGAAACCATCAGGAAAGACCAAAACCCGACAGGAATCACATTCCCGATGAGACCGTCAGGAACTAGTTGACAAGACTAGCTCGTTAGGAATGATGGACTTGCGCACCATTGTTATACATTGAAAGAGTTTAAAGTCATGACCACACCAACCACGTTTTTGGTATAGCCATCACCGTGTATCAGGGGGAAGCGGTCTGAGAGAGGCCATCCCAAAGACCCACTTGCGCGGGCGGGGAAGGTACGGAGGCTATCCACAGAATTGCCCGATCAGGAGCTTGACCCTTGTGATTGGCTCCAACGAGGATTAGAAAGAAACATAAGCTTCTCGATACCTCGGTAAAAATACCAGAGTCGTCGATGGGAGTTTACATCTCTATCTCATTTAAACTTCCGCGTTTAATTTGTGTACCTAGTTGGTGTGCTTATATTTCTAGTTTAGCTTGCTAGGTTAGTTGATAGGATTTGAATCTAAGTTATAAACTCTTTTTTTGCTGTAGAGATAGCAACACAACTAGCAAAACCTTAGTTGCACATCTAGATAGCTTGTTTTATTGCATAAGTTTAAAAAAAAATCAATGCGCCAAACTTTATTCATTCAAGATTGTTACATCATTGATCACGGGATCTAAAATAAAGTTAGGAGGCTTATCGATCAAGTACAATTCTACCTATGTTGCAGAGCTCTTCTTGCTAAAGTGTGGACCACCTGATCCGCCTCTCTACTGCTAATATATAGGAGAGACATGAGAGAAGATGACGGAAGCACCACACTTTAAATCCGGTCACAATCATGAGACTGAGGCCCCGTTCGGCTTATTTCATATTCGGCTTGTTTTTTTAGTCGGAACAATATTTTTCTCTAACAACAATTTAGCCAGAATAGTATTTTTCAGCCAGTTTCAGCCAAGATTCAGCAAGCCAAACGGGCCTGAGAGGGAATGATAGAAGTATAAAATTATACGGTTAGGGATAGAGATAAAATTCAAGATATAATAGGTTTAGGAATTGACTTGGAATCCTGCTCAATCCTGTACCAAGTCTTACAAGGACAATCAGACATTACATAATCAATCTATTCGTTTGTTGGTTTCAGCCAGGGCTTATCAGCCAGCCAACAGTATTTTCCTCTCACAATAAACCAGCACCAGCCGAACTTATTAACCCAGAAATCAACCAGCGAATAGACCGAATAACAGCCTAAGGATAAGTCATTGCAACAAATCGTTCAGGGACTGCCCTTACTGCTGTTTTATATGTCATTCAATATAATTATTCGTTATGTGCTTTGGGTTTCAGTGTGCTTAGAACTCGTTTTTAACTCTGTCTCTTTAAAAAAATATATGATTTTTTTAACTTTTTTGGTTTTATAGGTACGTGACTTTGACCATTTTTTTTCTACAAACACACGATTATATTATAATCTCTATCTCTATCTATAATATATTATATTATATATATATACATATATCTACACCTAAAAATGCTCTAAAGTAATTATATACCTGGTGATAAAAAACATATACTATCCGGTCACAAAGACAACAAATAAAACTGTACCAAATACGTATACTATCCGACTAAATACGTACACTATCCGGCCACCCTTCCTTCACAGTCCGCACCACAAATCCAAAGTCATACCAAATACGTATACTATCCGGCCAAATATGTACACTATCCGGCCGCGCCGAGTCTGAGATCCAAAATCGCGCCCACTTCTACAGAGTCCGCATTGGAGCCAATTATGCACAGTTCGCGACTTCGCATCTGAAACGGTCAGCACTCAACAGCCTCCTCGGGACGATCGGCAGCCTCACATTATTTATAATTCGAAATACACATACAGGCTGGGCTCATCAGTTTAATAATTATTCAAAAGACACGTAGGGGTGTACAGGATCATGACAACATCCGACGCCCCTTGTCCCAGTGTCCTGTTCGTTTGGCTGTGGTTTGTCATAAATGATCGTAAATTTTTAGCTGGAACAGTATTTTTCTCTCATACAAATCAGCCATCAGTACTTCTTCACGAACCAGCAACGATACGAACCAGCCAACCGAACATGCTACTAATTGCTAGAGAAAATTGCTTTTTTTACTTGTTCATACTATTTTTTAAAATAAATACAACATATCGTTCGTACTTAAATAACCATATCATTGTTATGTTTCCGTGCAACGCACGAGTATTTATCTAGTATATATAAATACAAATACAACTAACGTCAGATTAGACTAATCGTCCCGCTCCTAAACTAATCCCGCCCCTATACTAATCTAACGCTCTGCTCTCTCACTCCGCGGAACCGCCGCCCACCTCGCACGATTGGCCCTGCCCCGCGCGCTATCTCTCTGTCCCGCGGAACCGCCTTCAATGGGTGATAGATTAATCATGCTCTGTTTTATTAATCATGCTCGTGTGTTCGAGAGAATAATAATAATAATAATATCCGTGACTGCGCTACATTTATCATCAGTTAGAAATCACTGCATTATGCAATGCATTGGTGCACTGAGCATTACCAAGCTCCTTTTAGTAGTTAGAAATCACCAGTGGGTTCCAGGTTCAGAGCAGAGCTTAAGCTCAACGCCGATGACTGATAAGTCCATGGAACAACCATTGAGTTATTTTAATTTTGACTGCTTTATCGAGGATCGCTCCAGAAGTTGAACCGAATCCTTACATTTTTAAATACCCCTGTATCCCAGCAGACTTCCGGTTTTTCTGTGCCTCTCTTCTGCCACGTCCATAGTCTTAGCAACTTAGACCAAGTATAATAGCAGGCTGTAAGCCGACTAAATACTGAGATGAAGGAGAGAGGAGGAGGAGAGACATGAGAAGCGGGCTGTAAGTTTACAGTCGGCTTGGGCACAAGAACCAAAAAAATCTGTGAGAGAGACAAATGTACCATGTATTAACTGTAAAAAGCTGTAGTGGGCTGAGAGAAGACTACAAGGAACCTTATAACCAACAAGTCGGCTGTATTATTAGCCTTGCTCTTATAGAAACTGAAGCACCATCCCAGAATCATTCCTGTCGACAGTTGCATTTCATTCATTTAAGATTTTCGTGTGCCCTGTGCCTGGATGAAATAACAAACTGTGAGTGGTCTGCTAGCTGTTATCTAGGGATGCGATGTATGCCTGTTGTTTTAGCACAAATGGGTTTGAAAAACGTTACTTTGCTATTACGAAATGACAATTTTCTGTTGCCTTAAAATAAGTTTCTGGATGTGTATCGTTTTTATTGGTACAATTTTAGAAAATAATGGTAAACTATGTTAGGTCACTGTTTTCAACTGTCATTGTTGATGTCTTGTGCAGTAAAAGCCCAATAGGGGATCACCCCTCCTATTTCCCTCGAAAAAAATCACTGTCACCCTTAGCAATCAATACGAGTAACTTACTCGCTAACCCAATATGCATGTTTGTTGTCCAGGTTTGAAGTTTCTTAGTACCCCTTCTGGAGCCGTGGAGCATAAGTTTTCATTCTTTGTAATGTCGTGGGTATCTTCTTCACAGGTGCCTGGATGGAGTGGACTGTCAAACGCACAAGTCACAACATTTGGTGATGTTTACCCTTTACCAGCTGAACAATAAGTTTCTGTTTAATCTCCTTTTGTTGCTTGATTTTGTAATCAATTAGATAATTAGTTTTCTCTTGACTACAGGCATTTTTAGCCATATAAGAGGGTTCTGACTGATTTTCCGAATCCTATTGTGAAGCAACTGTTCTTTGGTACATAGTCTTTTCTGGACCGAGATTTTTCAACATCAGATGTGTTAGATTAATTTGGGCCAGGCCCATTATTTATTCTAATTAATTAAATAAACTTCAAAGGCCCACAATTATTGTTAAGTGGAAAAGTGATTAGTACCACATAGGAAATTCACTAAAAAGGTTCTCAACTTAAATACTGAGTCTTAAGACTCTCACATAGACAAGTTGAGAGGGAAAATCGGGAGGCCACACGCGCGCGCCGTCGCCGAGCCGCGTCGCCCGCGCGCGACGCGCCGGGCCGGGCGTGGGCCGTGGCCTAGTTTTGTCACTTAGCCCAACCGAAACCCTAGCCACCGCTGCCAACTCCCAACGCCCAACTACCCTGTCCACGTTCATTCCCCCGACAGGGCCTAACAAACAGATAGGAACGGCGTGGCTATAAGGGGGGGGCGCCCTGTCCAGCGGCAAAAGACCCCCGACTCTTCCTCTTTCTCCTCTCCGCAACATCTGAGCGTTGAGCTGTTCGTCAGCATCTATCTGAGCGTTGAGCTGTTCGTCAGCATCTTCGACTAGAGTTCCTTGCGTGCACAGGGAGCTTCGGTAGCAGGCCTCCGGAACTTCCCCCGTCAAGCGTACCTGCACGGGTAGGCGGGGAATCAAGTTTTTGGGGAGCGGTGCTTCTGCTTCTGCTTCCTAACGGGAGAGTCCGTGCTACTGCTCCGACACCGCAGCTGCTTCTGCTTCCTGACGGGAGAGTCCGTGCTACTGCTCCGACACCGCATCTACAGAAGCTTCCCGGCGCGACCTCCTCTGCAACATGGTGGACACGAGGAGGACTGGTGCCCGCACCAATGCCACCGACGGAGAAGATGGTGGCTCACTGTCCGTGGGTACCACCAGTCCCACCCTAGGGTATAAACCTAATCCCACTGTACGCTATTGTTCATATGCTTTACTGTTAGCATTGATAGCGCACTTGGTTGCTGCTCCGTTAAATACTATTTGTAGTAGTGGTGGTGTTACAGTATGGTTAGTGGTACTGTTACTATTGGTTAAGTTGTTTTTATGGATTAATATAAGTCGTAAATTGACCAAATGTTCAACAATCCAAAAACTTGATAGGTCTTTTTCGGCTGCTAATTTTGCTGCGTCACTAAAACCACCACCATTGAAAGATGATGGATCCAACTATAAAGTGTGGCGTGTCCGTTCCAAGCTGTGGTTCACTAGTATGCGTTGTGAGCACGTGATCAAGGGAAAGTGCATTGAACCTCCTTTCTCTCATGATGAGGAGATTAAGTTTAATGAGGCAGATAACTTGTTCAAGGGGGCTCTCATCAGCATATTAGCTGAAAGCATGGTGCAAGTGTACATGGATATGGACACTAGCAAGGACATGTGGGATGCACTTGAGGCCAAGTTTAGTGTTGCCGATGCTAGTACTGAGCTGTACATCATGGAGAAGTTCTATGACTACAAGATGGTCGATGACCGATCTGTAGTAGAGCAGGCTCATGAGATACAGATGCTGGCAAAGGAACTCCAGAACAATGAGTGTGAGTTGCCTGACAAGTTTGTGGCCGGCGGTATCATCACTAAGCTGCCACCTACTTGGTTGAGCTTTGCCACTACTCTAAAGCATAGGAGGCAAGTGTTCAGTGTGACTGATCTCATTGCTACTCTTGGTGTGGAGGAGAATGCTAGGGCAAAGAACACTCATGGCAAGAAAGCGCATGAGGAAGGTTCTAGCACCAATCTGGTGCAAAAGAAGAACTTTCATGCCGCACAGAGGAAGAAGAAAAACAAGCCTGCAGTCAAGCCTAAAGCTGCAACTTTTAAGAAGAAGGGCAAGAAAAAAGAAAAGGGTCTTTGCTTTGTCTGCGGTGCATCTGACCATTAGGCAAAAGAGTGCCCTGACCGCAAGGACAAGCAGAAGAAGACCGCAAACATGGTTGTTAGCAAATCTGGAGGATCTAGGTATGGTAATCATCTACCTATAGTTTTTGCAGTTTGTCTCTCACCTGAGTGGTGGGTTGACACGGGTGCTAACATTCATGTATGTTCTGATGTTTCTTTGTTTTCTTCTTATCAGGAACAAAGAGGTTGCTCCTTGCTGATGAGAAACAGTACGCATGCTGCTGTACTTGGTGTTGGTACGATCAATCTGAAGTTTACTTCGGGAAAGATCGTGCAGCTAAAGAACGTGCAGCATGTCCCCTCCATCAAGAAGAATCTCGTTAGTGGGTCTCTATTGTGTAGAGACGGCTTTAGACTTGTGTTTGAGTCCAATAAATGTGTTGTATCCAAGTATGGAACCTTTGTTGAAAAAGGCTATGAAAGCGGAGGCTTGTTCCGCTTCTCTTTGATGGATTCTTGTGATAAAATTGTGAACCATGTGAGAAATGATGATGAGTCTAATGTTTGGCATTCCTGACTCTGTCACATCAATGTTGGTTGTATGACGTGCTTAGCTAGTTTAAAATTAATCCCTAAAATGGATCTGGTCAAAGGGTCTAAGTGCCATGCTTGTGTTCAAGCGAAGCAACCTCGCAAGCCTCACAAGGCTGTGAAAGAGGCGAGAAATTTGGCACCACTAGATCTCATTCATTCTAATCTGTGCGAGATGAATGGTGTGCTAACCAAAGGAGGAAAGAAATATTTCATGACTCTTATTGATGATAGCACTAGATTTTGCTATGTGTACTTGCTAAAAACAAAGGATGAAGCAATGCATTATTTTAAAATCTATAAAGCTGAAGTAGAGAACCAATTGGAAAGAAAAAATCAAATGGTTGAGGTCTGATCGTGGGGGAGAATACTTTTCACATGAGTTTGATTCATTCTATGAGGAACATGGAATTATTCATGAGGACGCCTCCATACTCCCCCCAATCCAATAGGATTGCCGAATGAAAGAATCGCACTCTAACTGATTTGGTTAACGCCATGTTAGACACTGCGGGACTTTCCAACGAATGGTGGGGTGAGGCTATATTGATGGCATGTCATGTCCTGAATAGAGTTCCTACAAAGAATAAAGAAGTAACACCATTCGAGGAATGGGAAAAGAAAAGGTTGACTCTCTCATACCTACGCACTTGGGGATGCTTGGCCAAGGTGAATGTGCCAATCGTCAAAAAGCACAAACTTGGACCAAAAACTATAGATTGTGTGTTCCTCGGTTACGCTTTACACAGCGTCGACTATAGATTCCTAGTTGTAAGCTCTGGAGTACCTGACATGCGTGTCGGTGTAGTAATTGAGTCCAGAGATGCTACATTCTTTGAGAATGAATTTCCTATGAGAGGAAATGTACCTAGCACATCTAGTCAAAAACCTGTTGATTCCCCCGTGGCGCCAACAGAACATCTTGAACAAACATGTGTTGAGAATCCTGAGGAGGATAATAGTGGAGCTACTCGAAAGAGTAAGAGACAGAGGACTATAAAGTCTTTTGGTGATGATTTCACTATATACCTCGTGGATGACACTCCAAGCACCATTGCTGAGGCATTTTCCTCTCCCAATGCTGACTACTGGAAGGAAGCAGTGCAAAGTGAGATGGATTTAATTATGACCAATGGAACTTGGGAGATTGTTGATCGTCCTTATGGGTGCAAGCCTGTAGGATGTAAATGGGTGTTTAAGAAAAAGCTTAGGCCTAATGGTATGATTGAAAAGTACAAGGCAAGGCTTGTGGCTAAGGGTTATACCCAGAAAGAAGGCGAGGACTTCTTTGATACTTATTCACCAGTTGCCCGATTGACCACAATCCAAGTACTGTTTGCCCTGGCTGCGTCTCATGGTCTTTTCGTTCATCAGATGAATGTTAAGATGGCTTTCCTAAATGGAGAGTTAGATGAGGAGATCTACATGGATCAGCCTGATGGTTTCATAGTAGAAGGTCAAGAAGGAAAGGTGTGTAAATTATTGAAGTCTTTGTATGGCCTAAAACACGCACCTAAGCAATGGCATGAAAAGTTTGATAAAACTATGACATCTGCTGGCTTTGTTGCGAATGAAGCTGACAAATGTGTGTACTACCGCTATGGTGGGGGAGAAGGAGTAATCCTGTGCTTGTATGTGGATGACATACTAATCTTTGGGACAAGCCTTAATGTGATTGAGGAAGCCAAGGACTTTCTGTCAAAGAGCTTTGACATGAAGGATTTGGGAGTGGCTGATGTGATACTAAACATCAAACTACTAAGGGGAGAAAATGGTGGGGTAACACTTATACAAACTCACTATGTGGAAAAGGTACTGAGTCGCTTTGGTTATAGTGACTGCAAGCCTGTGTCCACTCCCTATGATCCAAGCGTGATCCTAAAAAGAACCGAAGAATAATGAGGGATCAGTTGAGATACTCCCAAATCATCAGCTCGCTAATGTACTTGGCTAGTGCAACAAGGCCTGACATCTCATTTGCTGTGAGCAAATTAAGCCGGTTTGTTTCAAATCCAGGAGATGATCACTGGCATGCTCTTGAAAGAGTATTGCGCTATCTAAAGGGAACGTCGAGCTTTGGCATTCACTATACTTGGTACCCGAAGGTACTCGAGGGCTATTGTGATGCAAATTGGATATCTAATGCTGATGAGTTAAAGGCCACAAGTGGATATGCGTTCACACTTAGAGGTGGCGCTGTTTCCTAGAAGTCTTGCAAGCAGACCATCTTAACGAGGTCAACAATGGAAGCAGAACTTGCAGCACTCGATACCGCTACTATTGAGGCTGAATGGCTCCGTGAGCTCTTTATGGATTTGCCGGTGGTTGAAAAACCTATGCCTGCAATTTCTATGAACTGTGATAACCAAACAGTAATTATCAAGGTAAACAGTTCAAAGGACAACATGAAGACCACTAGGCATGTAAAGCGGCGGTTAAAATCTGTCAGAAAATTGAGAAACTCCGGAGTAATAGCATTGGACTATATCCATACGTCTAAAAATCTGGTAGATCAATTTACTAAGGGACTATCGTGTAATGTGATAGATAGTGCATCAAGTGAGATGGGACTGATACCCACATGAAGTTCTATCATAGTGGCAGCCTGTCCTATGTGATCGGAGATCCCGTGAATTAGGATGGTGAAACAAGCTATGGGTAGACTGAGGGAAGAGACCCTTTTAATAAAGGTCAATCTCTTGAGTAATGCACTTCTCTTCCTATCTGTATAGCAGGTTGGTAAATACCTCAATGTGATCCGAGTGGCTTAATGAGAAGCAAAGATGTCGGCCTACAGGGCATCTTAAAGGAACACACCTATGTGAGTTCGATTGCTAGTCACAATCTATGAGATTTGGGTGATCTCTAGATACTCATGAATAGGCCAGGAGTATGACTTATATGCTCCAACCAGAGGGGATGCTACAGGCAGCCTAGTATCAGTAAAGGAATCGAGTGAGCCTCACTTTGCACAAAACTATCAATTCAAGGCATAGTCCATTGGTCAGTTGCAAATGAGTGTAAACTCCTTTTCTAGATGGATGTTTAACTTAACAGTCTCCATCGAAACACTGGTATATCAAACAAGCTCAGGACTAAAGACATTAACTGTGGACTTCTGAAGTTTGGTGGGGATTGTTAGATTAATTTGGGCCAAGCCCATTATTTATTCTAATTAATCAAATAAACTTCAAAGGCCCATAATTATTGTTAAGTGGAAAAGTGATTAGTACCACATGGAAAATTCACTAAAAAGGTTCTCAACTTAAATAGTGAGTCTTAAGACTCTCACATAGACAAGTTGAGAGGGAGAACCGGGAGGCCACACACGCGCGCCGCCCGCCCGTGTTCGACGTGCCGCGCCGGGCCGAGGGCGTGGGCGTGGGGCCAACTCCCAACGCCCAACCACCCTGTCCAGGTTCATTCCCCCGACAGGGCCTAACGGACAGATGGGAACGGCGCGGCTATAAGGGGGGCGCCCTGTCCAGCGGCAAAAGACCCCCGACTCTTCCTCTTCCTCCTCTCCGCAATATCTGAGGGTTGAGCTGTTCGTCAGCATCTCCAACCGGAGTTCCCTGCGCGCACAGGGAGCTTCGGTAGCAGGCCACCAGAACTTCCCCCGTCAAGCGTACCTGCACGGGTAGGCGGGGAATCAAGTTTTTGGGGAGCGCCGGCTTCACGGCGCGACTGCTGCCCCGTCACCGTTTCTGCAGATTCCTGTTCGGGTGCTTCTACTTCTGCTTGCTGACGGGAGAGTCCGTGCTGCTGCTACGACACCGCAGCTGCTTCTGCTTCCTGACGGGAGAGTCCGTGCTACTGCTCCGACACCGCATCTACAGAAGCTTCCCGGCGTGACCTCCTCTGCAACATGGTGGACACGAGGAGGACTGGTGCCCGCACCAATGCCACCGACGGAGAAGATGGTGGCTCACTGTCCGCGGGTACCGGCAGTTCCACCCTAGGGTATAAACCTAATTCCACTGTGCGCTATTGTTCATATGCTTTTCTGTTAGCATTGATAGCGTACTTGGTTGCTGCTCCGTTAAATACTATCTACAGTAGTGGTGGTGTTACAGTATGGTTAGTGGTACTGTTACTATTGGTTAAGTTGTTTTTATGGATTAATATAAGTCGTAAATTGACCAAATGTTCAACAAGATGTCCCTAATTGATAACTACTGTGTGAGCTACTATTTTTTGGAATCGGTAACGCTCTCATGGATGAGAAGGGAATGGAGCGATTGCTTTTTCATGCTCTTGAGACATGATTTGAATTCGGAATATATGATGTATCTTGAAAACTGTTTATATGAAATGTTGGGTCATATTTTGTTCTGCCATTCCTGGTTAGAACTTTTGTGAACTAACTTATTTGTTCATATTCACCAGGAATGGGCCCATAAGCAATCACAACAGTGGGGAAATTTTTACTATTACAGGATGCCCAACATAAGGTTTGAACTTCTGATTGGTCTTGCCCTTTATCCTGTGTTTGCCTATCATTTATATTAGAGTTCAGCTCTATAAAATCTAAAAAACATCTTGAAACATGCACTTTCCTTTTCATGAAAAAGTTGTTTTTTATGCTTGTCATTAGCCTTGTGTAAATTAGGAGCTGTGACAAACTATTCTTCCTAATAACCATAATGATCAGGGGCTTTGGAACTGTTGCATGGGTAGATGTTAAAGAGTAAAAAACCACCCAACCATACAGGAATACAAGATAGCAGTTGATGGTGTTGACTTGCAAAGTTTAAAGGTAACCATACTAGATTTAGATGCTTTGTTTTATGGTATAATGACCGCAGTCGGCGGTGGGGGAAGTGAAGGACAGGAGACTGGAGAAGAGTCAGGAGGAAGTAATTTGGAATTTCTCACTGCTCGTCGCGGCTGTGATTTCTGAACAAAGTAAATAAAGACTATAATAACTGCAAGCTAGGTCTATATATCTTTTAATTTTTAAAGGAACTGAAGTCTATAATTAGAGTGTTTTATACTAGTTTCAGTCTACTAAAGATGTTGGCATACATTGCTACGAACATAATTTTTATATGAAATGGTGTAATTAGGAACACTTGATAAACATATTATGATGGATACAATATTTCCACTCTAATTCGTCATGCATAAGAGTTTACTTCAGTTTGATTTAATTTGTTTGGTGTGGAAAAGCACCAAATAAGTCTTTTTTAATTACATTGTTTCATACAAATTATATATACAGTAACAATGTGCGTGTCAATACCTTTGTTTAAATGAATATATGCCTATCACACACATGATGTTGTAACAAAAAGATTTAAACATGCCTATTACATATATGATGTTGTAACAAAAAGGACCACTGTAAAGTTGAATTGAGTTTTTTTTGTTAAAATACTGATTCATGCATGCATATGAGATGGCTGATAAGTGATCCGCGTAGCAACGCACGGGCATTCAACTAGTGTCAAATAAATGTCTGTATTATGAAATTTTTATTGAAGAAGACAAATCTACCGATATCATTTTTTTAATCTCAAAAGTAAATACTTTGAGGACTATGAGTAATCAAAGTTTAAAATGTTCTTTTGGATTTTAGTCGAAGCATTTTATAATTTTGTGATTGGATGGAGTAAGGTCTTATTTAGTTCTAGGGTGTAAAGTTTTGGGGTATCATATCAGGTGTCACATGAGGGTGTCGCATAGGGTGTTCGGATACTCATAAAAAAAATAAATTACAGAATCCGTCAGTAAACCGCGAGACGAATTTATTAAGCCTAATTAACTCGTCATTAGCACATGTGTTACTGCAGCACTTTATTGTCAAATCATTGACTAATTAGGCTTAAAAGATTCGTTTCACAAAGTAGTCGTAATCTGTGCAATTAGTTATTTTTTTATTGTATATGTAATACTCCATACATATGTCCAAATATTCGCTAAGATATGGTGTAAACTTTTGAGAAAGAAACTAAACAAGACCAAAGATCATAATTTCAATGCATATGTGACTATTGAAGTAGAGTAGTATAGTTACTCCACGCAACCCAAAGAGGGACGAATTAGGGTGGACGCCGACGTATCTCCGACATAGGCATATAGCTGACATGCAACATGCAAGTGGCCCGGAGCCAGTCAGCAGGAAACGCTCGTGTCACACATGCAACGGTCTGCAGCATCTCAGGAGTCAGGAAACACACATCTCACTCTGGTGCGCTGGGGCTCGAGCTATATTTATCTGCATTCTGCACACTAGAGTCAAAGCCTGGAACTGGAACCCATGCATGCGGCCATGCCAGCCGGAGTGGCGATCAACCAGAAACTCAGTAGAGTCGAGGGGGCGGCCCTGCCTTGCGAGGCCGGCGGTACTTGATCCAAATTTAAGAGGTGTCATATCAGGTGATATGTGAGGTATCACATCGAGTATTAGTACTAATAAAATAAATTACAGAAGTCGTCAGTAATTTGTGAAATAAATTTATTAAGCCTAATTAATCTGTTATTAGCACATATTTACTGTAGTACCATATTATCAAATCATAGACTAATTAGGTTTAATAGATTTGTCTCGCAAATTAATCTCAATCTATATATTTAGTTTCATAATTAATCTATATTTAATACTCTAAATTAGTGTTTAAACGTGTGATGTGACCGAGACTATAAAATAGCAGGGGAACAAACACCCTTAGCGTACCCGGCCTTGAAAGGCCTGCTGCGACAGCCGACAGACGAGTTCGCACCCGCTCACACCCGCGGGATCGTGAACGTGGCCAGCCCCGCGGTGAAAAAAAATTGAGTGACTCGGTGCATACATCCGTTAATCCGCTGCCACGTAGACAACAGATATTTTCCCGTCTCTAAATATCTATCTTTCTCATTTTTCGAAAAATAACTTTAATTAATTTTATATAAAAATATTAATATTTATGATGCATAATTGATATTATTAGATAGATCTTTAAATCTAATTTTTTAATAAATTTATTTAAAGATATAAATGCTACACGTATTTTCTATAATTAAGTTGTTACACAAAACCCAAAACGCCGAATAATAAAGGACGGAGGGAGTAACATCCGGTGCGTCCAGCCTCCAGGCGCTCTCACGCGCTTGGCTCCAGCCTTCTGGCTCTCGTCCGTGGTCAACAGGCCACGAGCGTCGGATGCTGCGTGCCGCACATCGACGGTGGGCCGGCAGGCGGACAGGCGTGAGAGGCCACCTGGGCATCCGAGACTCCGTCCGACCTGTGCGTGAGCTGACGTGCGCTTCGGTTATGAACGACGTTTAGTGCGGGTACGGGCTTGTCCCGTTATCCGCGTATGGCCTTTGTAATTGTAATGGCTTATTGTATGGCCTTTGTAATGGGCTAATAATGGCTTATTGTTATATTATACTCCCGTTATTCATCTTTTTTCTCAAATTATTAGATCGTTTTAGTTTTTTTTCCCCAAATGCATAGCTTTTACTATACACCTAGATACTCCTTCCGTCCACGTAAGAATATAATTCTCGTTTTATAAGAAGTCAAATAATTTAAACTTTGACTAAATTTCTATGAAAAAATATCAACATTCATAATACAAAATAAGTATCATTAGATTAGTTACATAATATATTTTTATAATAAATTTATTTAAAAATATAAATATTAATACTATTTATAATAAACTTGGTCAAATTTATGTCAGTTTGATCAGCACAGATCCCATAACTACATTCTTTCGTGGATGGAGGGAGTACATAATAAAAGTTGTATATAAAGCCAAAATGACATAAATTAGAATGGAGAGAATACTTCTCTTCTAAATTGTAGACCATTTTAATATACTTCTCTTCTAATCACTACTACACTCAGACCTTTCATAGCCACGTCATAACCCTATGGCAGTCTAATTTTGGTCTTGGCAGTAAGTTGTCGGCAATGATAGTTATAGTCATCACCATCGATATCTGAGACCGACTAGGGTGTACACTACACCGCTATTGGTATTTTTTAACGCATACAGAAATAATCTTTAAGCGCACGGAATTACCATTGTAGCACTTCACCCGGAAGTATTCAGGGTATCGTATTTTCGACAGGGAACAGAGGTACTCTTCTAGCTAGTTCGTCCAAGGACAACACAAGGGTAGAATTAGCTGAGATTGAAATGGATTCCTATGGTTTTACGGTCTGAGGATAGATAAACACTACTCCTACTTGCTCACTTCGGGTACCGGAGCGCACCTAGTCTGCCAAGCGATACCGGCTTATAGCCTACGTTGAACCCGGACGTGGGGGAATACGAGGGACGGACAGGGCTGTCACCACCTGCCGTCTACCCCTCAACCGTGGGGAACGAGGTAAACGAAGATAGCTTCTAGCCTAGACACCATGCCAACACTATCGACTATTACTTTAGCGTGAATACAAGGGTTATCCGTCTCTATCAAAGCCCTTCTACTAGAGCATCCACCACGGGGACAGACGACGAACCCGCAAAGAAGTTAGAGTATAGCTTAACTAATCAAAGACTTTATAACCAAAAGAACCATGAACACTCACTTAGCGGGCGAACCCGTTGAAGTAAAGGTGCTCATCGAGGTACAAGTTGGGGAGACACCGACAAACCCGGCGCTTTTCCAAGCTCTCCCTCACATCTCTCCCTTACTACTCTACTAGCTATCTAGGGCCTAAGCCCTTAGAGTGTTGCTCAAAAGTTGAGAAGCTCTTTCCTTGTTGTGTGTGTTGTAGAGGAGGGGTACCACTCTATTTATACAAGAGCCTAGGCGGTGCTGGAGGCTATTCTTGGTGTGCAACAGGAGCTCCACCACCTTAGCATGGAGCCATGCCACCGCCAGAGCGAGGAGAGGCAGGGAGGTGCCCGGAGGGGGTCACCCGCCCTAGGGTCGGCCACCCCTTGACCACCGCTAATGGCCACCGCCTTCACGTGGCAAGCTTTGGGCTGGTCCTAGATCGCGTCCCGGTGGTGGTTTGCTATGTTTGAGTTGAGTTGGTGGGCGCCTTTGTCATTCTTTTGCGTAATTCAGCGTCAAAAAGCGCCTTTCGGTGAATTTCTCTATGCATTTTATGTTTGTGACCTACAAAACATGCTTGTACCAAAACTTGTGGAAAGTGTGAGTAAAAATCCCTAATTCTAAGTTTTGGTGTACACATTTGTTTATTTTGTTTAAACATTGGCGGTAGGATTATAAGTTAAGCATCGCCAACAAGCTCCCCCACACTTACTCCTTTGCTCATCCTCGAGCAAAGTTTAGAGATAAAAGTAATCATGAGCATAACATCATAAGATATATGGCTTACATAAAAGTTATTCCAACACATTCCTTACACAAGTGGGATATGTGACTTTAGCTAACATGTTTCCTTGGGTTGTTGAAAACTAGAACAGTTCTCGAAACAAAGTCATCTTCCCAATTTCACATCTCAGTAACTCAGAGTTTTGAAAGTTTTTGTCAAGAAAAAAGCATAGTTCACTTTATACTCCTCAATTAGCACTCTCAAATTACTCAATGGTATATAACTCCTTACCAAGTCATATCAAAGTTTTGCCTTCTATCGTTTTCTCCTACTTCTAAAATGGTTTATGTGGAGCTTTAGGTAGGGATAAACAGTATAGCATACATGTATTGTATATGTTGTAAAGTCAAATCAAGGATCTAAGAAGAGAAGTGCCATACTCTTAGATCAAGATGTGCATGTGTGTGGAAAAAGGTAAACTAAAACTATACTCCTTTTGTAGATATGATCTCTCTATAACTTATTATTTTAAAACATGGCTATCTTTCTTCTTTCTTTCTTTTTTCTTTTCTTTCAATACATGAGCCTTCATGTGCTCATTTTTTTTTCTTTTGTACTTGGACCTTCATGTGTCCATATTTTTTTTAGCTTTTTTCATATCCCATGTCTCTTCTTCTAAACCACATATTTAGAGAGAAATCGTTATCTTTTTAGAACATGGAGTATTTGCCTAACAAATATTTTTTTTGTCTACTTTCTGTGTGGGAGCAGAGTTTTTGGTGGATGAAAGCATGCTTTGCGCACTCCCAGTGTAGGAGCAGCATGTGTATGTGGAGTGTACGTGATCTTGATCTTGGGAGCATGATAAATCTCTCGACAAGGGTCAACAAGACTTGACCAAATTTAACACAATAACAAGCAACTTATGTATAAGGCTTGAATTTTGCTGGATATCATATTTGGCTTTGGTAGGAATTGCTCACCAATTAAGGAGTATGTGATACTATGGTTTTATATTTTTATCAAAACAAATTCTCTAAGTAGTTTGAATAGAAATGGTAAGATTTCTAAGACAGAACTATATCACACCTCACAACAACTTAGTCAACATGATTGTCCTATTAGAATATTTTCCCACAAGCATAAGTGTATGTATATGGAACAAACCTTTATGCAAGATTCTATCTTAAACATGTTATGACCATGTCACTTTTCAAAATTTTAAACGAAGTGTGGTTTATAAAATAGGGGCATTGTTCATCATTAGGAGCTAGCAGGGATAAATTGAGTTTAGTTTTAGTGATTAGAATTATGTTTGTTTTAAACTCAAGATTGTAGGCAGTAAGGGGTTGTGTTGCACAAACCATCATTAAAGAAGAAGGAGCTACGTCAGAGGTGGTTTGACTAAACGAAAGGTTCACCCAACCTTCTCTGGAGCCCTCTGTTTGTCCTTTTGCATGTCAAATCATTCGATGTTGTGCAATGTGTTGGTGGGAGATCTCGAATGTGTGTTAGTTATGCCTGAGAGATCTCCCCCACACTTATTCTTGTACCTGTTTTTTTAAAGAAAGACAAAAAGAAACAGACAAGGGCTCTACCAGTTGAAATACTGGGGAGCCTTAATTTTATTAATTAATACTACTATTATTATTATTGTAAATTTTAAGTTAAAATATTTTTTATTTTATTTTCTTTTATTTTTACGTGTTCACCTAACTTTTTATCATTTAGCATAAACAAAGCCAAGGTAAAGTTTGCAAAAATAAGCATAGCCTTGTTTTATCTCCATAGTAGATTACTTCTATTGTTTATGAAAGTAATACTCAAAGTTCATTAACCAAATTTGAACACCATGTCAAATTCTGATTAAAGAAGGCTATTTTAACCTAAGCACCATGCTTAATTTAAAAAGCCTATGGATGTTCTCATGAGTACACCCAAACCAGAGCATAAACAACATAAACAAAGGAAGCATGAATTTGTATGAGCAAGTTAATTCTTATGGAGACAGATATGAGTAAGGGAGTTGGTGAACATTTTGTTTTTATAATACTCATTTTTTTATAGCAAGGTAGAGCTAACATCATCATCTCTTTTAAAACAAGATGATCTTTGGTGTGTATGAAACCCTAGACTCTTACCATCTTCCCCCACACTTGGACTTTTATGTAAAAGTTAAGTGTGCAATGTTTGGGGGTCTTCTTTCGAGTGTGTTCTTATTACCGAAGAACATCAAGGCATACAGTTGATGTTGCTCCCATGTTCTCAAGCATCGTATGTCCCTGTTCTTCTTGATCTTAACCTGAAAGGGTTAGCACCCAGGAATACCCGAAGGTGCATACTAACTTGATAACATGTTCTTGCTTTTGTTTAAAAGAAAAGTGTTTTTTTTCTAAAAATTATTACGTATATATTTGTTTTCTATGATAATCCAGGGTATCTCCCGGCAGTGCTTAATTTATGGTCTTAAGCTTGACCATGGGAACTACATCTTGCAGCTAACAATGGTGGTTTAGTTCCTAGCTTCACCACCAGGCATTTAGCATCATCGTTCAAGCTGCAAGGTTAATACTATAGTGCCACTATGAGATTTGCAATACTTATGATAGACGAAAACATCCACAACCATCCTTCTAAAAAGTTTGAAAACAAAGACTAAGAGATGGTTGTGGTCCTCGTATAAGCACGTGGCACTAAGTGTGATTAGCTCTAGAGATTCCAAGAGTGAGCATGAAACGCGAGGGGTCTCAAAAGGGAAACCTTCATGATTGTTAGTGGAATTATTCTTTTCGAGCTATAGAGTTTGTGCTCTGAGATTGTCCATGGCACAACAGTTTTTATTCTTACGAGATATATCGTGTAAGGGAAATGTTGAATCTCGACCATTATCGAGATCAACGTTTTGATGGCCAGAGGGACAAGGTTTTGGTTCGAGCGAAGGTGATAATGGACATTTTGTTTCACAAGAAAGCTCAAATGCAACAAACGATGATATGAATTTCACCTCCTCGGATGGGTCAGTGTTGGGATGATGCTCCACCTTTGGAATATCTTTGTGAGTGGTGGAAGCAGTTCTCCCAAACTCTTCATTTAGGCTTCCATGGGAAAAATTTTCTTAGAAAAGTTTTTCTAGGGGGTAGCCTATGAGAAGGTCAAATTCGAGGATGGCAAAGATGTAGAAATCTAAGTGAACCACGGTTTTGTCAATTTTAATTGGCGTGACCCTAGCATTCCCACTACACTCAAAGATGAGTCCTGATGGGCTTTTGAAAAGTTTGTTGGTCGGGACTAGCGACATGTCACCCAAAAGATTTTTTGCAAGGAATTCTGACATGATGCTAGTTCTGACTATGGGGTTGTATAGGGCTTCTATGTTTATTCCCCTTAATGAACAAGGCATGGTCGTGGAAGGTGAAGGAATCCGAATTGCTTTGGAAGAACATTATACTTCCAACAACCATTCCTTTGATGGCTCTATTTTAGGGGAAACTTCCTCAGAAGGACATGAAAGCTTTTCGTGCCCAAAATATTTTGAGGTATTGCTGAAATCCCCAAATTTGATAGGGAACTCTGAAGGATAAATCACTCTTTCCTTTGGTGTTCGTGGTTCGGGTGAGGGCTCATTAGTCGAATCTAGGGATAGTACGTGTTTGGATTCGACTAATGAGGACTCATTAACACTCGACATGACTTTTGCCTGGAGTGGTTTGGTTCTTATGACGAAAGAAGTGTTGCTTTCTAGGAAATTTTCAAGGTATTTAACTTGTTCTATCATGGGTTTGTATGTAAACTAGCCTCTGGCAGTCGCGTCTAGGCATAGGTCAGCATTTATATCAATACTCAAACAAAAGAGTCGAAGCAATATGCTGTTAGGTAAAGACAAATCTAGGCCGGTGTGTATTAACACTAAATACCTGGCATAGGCTGCACCTATAGACTCCTTCTTGTACTGCTCAAAGTCGAGGATTGCCCTTCGTAGAGAGTCAATACAGAACATAGGGAAGAATGCAAGGTAAAACTTGTCTTTAAGTTCATCCCAGTCCCCATCGAACTTTCTACGGCAAGTGTGTACCATTACTTTGCCTTCTCTATTTGAGAAAAGGGAAACAATTTCCACTTTAGAGTTGCTTGTGTCATGCCTGAGATGCTCAAGCACGAACACATCTCCTTGAATTCATGCAAGTGATGGTAGGGGTTTTCATTATCATGCCCAGAGAAGGGTTGTACCCAAACCATGGCTATTAAGCTAGGGCAGAGTTCACAGCCAGATGAAAAGTTTGGTTTAGAAGGTGGCTCAGGGAACTTGCCCTTTGAAGTGGAAAGGGTTGGATTTGGAGTTGGCTTCATGATAGAAAAGATAAGAGAAAATATTTTTTTCTCTTTTTCTTTTTAGATAAAATATGAGGACAAACTAGGTTCGAAGAAAATACAATAACCGTTCCCTAGCAATGGCGCCAGAAATGCTTGTTGGTATTTCTTAACGCATACAAAAATAATCCGCAAGCACACGGAATTACCGTTGTAGTACTTCACCTAGAAGTATTTAGGGTATCGTATTTTCCACAGGGAATGGAGGTACTCTTGTAGCTAGTTCATCCAAGGACAACACAAGGGTAGAATTAGCAGAGGTTGAAATTTATTCCTATGGTTTTATGGTCTAAGGATAGATAAACACTACTCCTACTTGCTCACTTCGGGCACCGGAGCGCACCTAGTCTGCCATGCGATACCGGCTTGTAGCCTACGTCGAACCTGGACGTGGGGGAATATGAGGGATGGACAGGGCTGTCACCACCTGCCTTCTACCCCTCAACTATTGGGAATGAGGCAAACGAAGATAGCTTCTAGCCTAGACACCATGTCAACGCTATTGACTATTACTCTAGCGTGCATGCAATGGTTATTAGTCTCTATCAGGGCCCTTCTACTAGAGCATCCGCCATGGGGACAGACAATGAACCCACAAATAAGTTAGAGTATAGCTTAACTAATCAAAGACTTTATAATAAAAAGAACCATGAACACTCACTTAGCGGACAAACCCATTGAAGTAAAGATGCTCGTCGAGGTACAAGTTGGGGAGACACCGACAAGCCTGGCGCTTCCCCAAGCTCTCCCTCACATCTCTTCCTTACTACTCTACTAGCTATCTAGGGCCTATGCCCTTGGAGTGTTGGTCAAAAGTGGAGAAACTCTTTCCTTGTTGAGTGTGTTGTAGAGGAGGGGTACCCCTCTATTTATACAAGAGCCTAGGCAGTGCTGGAGGCTATTCTTGGTGCGAAACAGGAGCTCCATCGCCTTAGCATGGAGGCATACCACCGCTAGAGTGAGGAGAGACAGGGAGGCACCCGGAGTGGGTCGACCACTGCCTTCATGTGGCAGGCTTTGGGCTGGTCCTGGATCACATCCCAGTGGTGCTTTGCTCCATTTGAGTTGAGTTGGTAGGCGCCTTTGTCATTCTTTTGTGCAATTCAGCATTGGAAAGCACCTTTCAGTGAATTTCTCTATGCATTTTATGTTTGTGACCTACAAATCATGCTTGTACCAAAACTTGTGGAAAGTGTGAGTAAAAATCCCTAATTCTATGTTTTGGTGTGCACATTTGTTTATGTTGTTTAAACATTGGCAGTAGGATTATAAGTTAAGCATCGCCAACAACTACCGTATTGACTTATCATCCGTATGTGATATGGTCCTTACTTCCGTCGCATTGGAGCATGACCCACTTGTGTGGGTATGCACTAACACCGCCGCATGGCTTATGACCCATCCATGATTAGATACTTATTCAGCATTGGAGCATGACCCACCTATGTCGAGGTGAACATCACCATCGCTTCAGCGTATGAACCATCTAGTCATAGGGCATGGTCACCATCGCGTTGCAGTACGATCATCCCATGATGATCCTTTAGTCGGTGTTGGGTTACTAAACGATGCGGCGGTGATACACTATTATCCTCTATCACATCAGACGAATAGAAAATGTGATGACCATTTGCTTCACCAGTGGTGAGTGGTACGACGGTGATGATAAAACAACCAACGACCCTTACATCCGATGGTTACAGAATTGCATCCGATTTTCACAATGTATTTACTAATTTAGCTTGGACTTAATAACTTACTGAACACATACCATATAGATATAATCATTACACATCATTCATCATGTCCACAACAAAGAGTACTTGTTATAATAATAATGCTCAACACTAACATAACAACTGTGTCAACTAATGAATTAACACAAGCGGTACATAGATAGCATAATAAAGGTTCCGCTCCCTATAGACTTTCATAACTAAAACGAGGTAGATGTGCTCCACTCTTTTAGATTGGCACTCCTTGATCAACTTAGCAACCAATGCACCATGGAACCCCTCTTCTTCCTCCCATAGCCATTGCAGGAAAATCGTTCAAAAGCACTAACACTCTAAAACCTACACAATGCAAAGCTTTACTGCTTTGAACAAAATTGGACTATATATATAGACTCAAAATAACTCCCTACCTGAACAAAGACATGTCCTACTAACAAAATACATCATATGCACCTTCACTGCTCTACTAATGACTTCATGAACAAGGGAACATAAGGCAGATAGTGAGGTCCATTCAAATAAATACTCCAGGTACTTCTAGGATAGTGGACGACCTAGGTAGGGAGGACATGAACTTTTTCTGCAGCTCATGTCATATGCCATCAGTGTTCTATACTCCCTAATAAGAAAAATCAAATTCCATTCTAGGTGAACTGCAATCACTTTGTAGTCTATATTGGCAGCCTTAGAACCGAGTCGAATATTGTTTAGTCCAAATAGCTACAGCGTGTTCACCATATGCTTCAATGTCCATTTACTAGTACCATAGTCTTTAAGGATCTAGATTGAAAGGTTAGATCTATTAAAAATATCAGCAATACATTGACACAACTGACCCTAATCTCCATGGATGGACATTGTAGGACCTAGTGGCCTAAGAATTTTCCTCCATGTCTTTCCCTCCATATCAACAACAACTATCTAGGACACCTCCAACATGTGCATAAAACCATTAAGAAACATAGTTCCTAAAATTTGCATACTAGAATATTCTCTCCCCATTTAGATTCTTTACACATCCATGCTCTAGTTTTGGATGAGTAGATGCTAACAACTAACACCACAGGTGACCTTACCCATAGTTCTACCATATGGAAGTGCGAGCAGATTGTGGGATTGAACCCCAAGCGAGCTAAACCATAACAGAGGTTGCTATGCAGTAGTACCACTGATTTGCTAGTCACCGGATTACAGACAACATAGCAAAGCCAAATGCACCAGCAGAGGAAGAGGCCTCTATAGCAATTTGAGATGACTAAATCCTAAATGGGGAAGGGTAAGGAGGAAAAGGAGGGGTATTCACCAGTGAAGCTGGCAAATTGGCGTTTGCCTTTTAGTTGCCATACATGAATCTGACGACAAACTAGGGCAGCTCCTTACGATACTCATATTTGGAGATGAGGCACCACCAGGAGCGACACACACACTTGCAGCTACACAAGGTGCGGGCAATGAGGTGGCAGAGGATAAGGAACAAGACTTCGTCTATGAGGATGTCTACTTCATTGCTCTTGTTCATGGCCTCCTCCTCCATCGTGACTAGGATGTGGTGGAGCAGGGCCAGCGATGGAAGCAGCGGTGCTATCGCCTGAATTAGAGTAGGAGCACCTATGGGGATGTGCTCGTGAGCTCCTTAATGATCAGATGGAAGCTTGAGTCATACTAAGATGAGATAAGAGGGGAATACAAAGCCAAGAAACATGGATAAGGGAACTACAAGAAAGCATTACCCTTACCTTTGGATCTTCCGACAGTGAGCTTGAGCAGCCATGGTAGTGATGAGTACCAGCCTGGTCACCGGTGGATCTGTGCGAGCATGCCGGTGAGGTGTACCGGCGTGGAGCACTAGCTTGTCGATGGTGAGTGGCAGCTTGCATGCCAAGGCATAGGTAAGGAATAGCAACACTTGAGGAGGAGACGGATAGGGTGGCTAGGTGGGTAGCGGTCTTTGTACGCTAACTACAAAGTAGGACTTACGGGAACAGAAATGTTCACCAAAATTTCTAAAAACATGCGGGAGTCTCGCGCTGGCTTGCAAATTTTGACGACATTGGCGGTTAAGGCTTCTAGCGGTGGTGATTGGGTCTTAAAGAAGATAGGACATAGCACCTAGTGGAGGTGATACTTTATATTCGACGGTGATAAAATTGCACAATGTTGATACTAATTCAGCTAGGCCTCAATTGCTTACTGAACACACAGCATACATTTTACAATAACAATGGACGCTAACATGACAAAGTTTGTCAGCTGATGTTGCATAATAAAGTGTCGACATAATATCATCGACAGTCCTCTGAGGGATATCCCATGAAGGTAGATTGATCGGCAGAGGAGCGTGAGATCAAGAACAAGAAGGCAACATAGACACACGAGTTAGACAGGTTTAGGCCGTTAGTATGACATAATACCCAACTCCTGTGGTCTGTTGGTTTGTATTAGCTATCGTATGATATTATGTGTGTTTGGAGGGGGTCCCTGCCTGCCTTATATAGTCTAGGGAGCAGGGTTACAAATCGGTAAGATCTGAGAGATAACCGGAAAGCAATAATTGATTATAGGAATCTTGAGATTATACATATCCTAACAAATCTAGTAGTATCTTCAGGATATCTTCCTGGTGTCTTGCGGGAGGCGTCGAGCAGAGTCGCGCCCCGCAAGGCTTCATCTTGTGGGCTAGGCCACCCCTAGGGACGCATCCCATGTGGTCTGCCATGGGTATCTGAGGTCATACACCCCACAGCTAGTCCCCGAGCACCTTTGTACCCATTGTGCAACACCATCTTGAGCTCATCCGAGCAGGTGCGAATAAAGCCAAGCAATCAAACTCATGGTCCAACCACCGTGATGAGTTGCCGAGCAGCGTGAACCATCGCCGAGCAGCGTGAACCATCGCCGAGCAGCGTGACCTGCCGTCGTGTAGTGTGAGCCATCGCCAAGCAGCATGACCTACCACCAAGCAGCATGACCCAAGTATGGCTTGCCATAAGGGTGTAAGGAGCTCAAGTTCAGAATCAAAAATTTCTTCACAGTGGACCAGGTGTGCCCACTTAGAGTCCAACCATGGTAGTAGGAGTCATTCTTCTTCTATAGCCATGTAGTCTTCAAGAAAAAATCCCGCACATTCACTGTGAGGTGAAGTGTGCCCACTTAGTCCCCGAGCCTGACAGTAGATGATGTAGTCATGTGGTGCCAGGGTCAGAAACTAGAAGAATAGAAGAAAACTAGCTGAGCAGGCAGCCGGTCTCCGGGCGTGGCCCAAAAAGAGACAAAACACATTCACCGCGAGGTGAAGTGTGCCCACTTAGTCCCCAAGCCTGACAGTAGGTGACGTAGTCATGTGGTGCTAGGGTTAGAAATAGAAAAACAATCAAAGATCAACCGAGTAGGCAGCCAGTCCCCTCACTACAAGCAGAGACATCAGAGAAATCAAACCATGGAGAAAAAACTAGAGTAACGGCTGTACAGTGTCAGTTACTAAGCCTCAATAAATGGTGGAGAAGTTGGTGATAGTTTCGGTGAGTAGCAACTGATGGCAGCGATAAATGGGTGACATGGGCTGCGGTTACGCAGAAGCCCTAGTAACGGCCCATATACCACAGCGGAGAAATCGGAGCGGTGTAGATCATGGGAACGGTTCCCAAAAAACCCTTGAATGCAGAATGGTGGGGAAAGTCCTTTATAACAGTGCCACCGCATACGCTGTTCCCACCTTTTGCACTTCATCTTCCTTCTCACCTCTAGCACCGCCGAATCTGCAACCACATTTTTTCTGCCACTAAACCCTAACCAGACCTAGGAGATGGTGCTGAAGAAGGGAGCTGCGAAATCGAAGAAGAGTAGTCCCAAGAAGACGGGCGCCATGGCCCAAAGCGATGAGGAATGGGTGCCGTCACAAATAGGAGAAGCGGAGCTAAACAGATTGGTGGAAGCCAGCGTTCTCCCTAACCGTGCTACCACCAGATGGCGGCCAGCCCTCGGTGAGTCCTTCCCAACACCCCATACTGATAAAGCAGTGATATTCAAGGACTATTTCTAGCGAGGGCTAGGATTTCCTGTTCACCCATTCTGAGGGATCTATTGGAGCTCTGGGTGGTTACTCTGTGCAACCTCCACCCTAATACCATTTTGCACATCTCCATCTTCATCCATTTTTGTGAGGCATACCTCGGAATCTAACCCCACTTCAATCTCTTCTGTCACCTATTCTGGTTGAAGAAAAGAGGCGGTGCTGGTTCCAAGGTGGTCAGCGGGGTGTACCTTCAGCTGTGAGATGGAATGGCGAGCAAATACCTTACCATGCCGCTGAACATGTCATTGAAGGGGTGGAACACTAGGTGGTTCTACATGAAACAAAGCCACCTAGTGGTTCACTGCAATGCCGACCACATCCCAGAAAGCCAGAGGAGTTGGTTGGAGCTACCGAGCAATGATGATATGGAGCAAGTGAAGGAACTCCTCAGCTTAATAAAAGGCATTAGGACCAATGGTGGATTGGTAGCGGCAAGTTTCATAGTGCGCCATGTTCAGCCCTGTAAAGAGAGGGCGCACCCAGGCTTTGAATTCAAAGGGGAGACCGATGGTACCCGAGAAAGGCCAGAAATACTGTCTAGGAATGTCGTTGAAGAGCAGACTGCCGAGCTATTCACTCTGCTTGCCTCATTCAGATTGTCAGGGTACACAAATCCCTTTAACTGCAAGAATCTACCTCCTTAGGTGAATATCCCAACTATGTGTTTCTGAGAAGTTTTTATTTTGTCATTGCCAAGCAATAGACTGATCCACTCATGTGAAGATCCATTCACAGGATATGGCAGTGTATTTCTTAGGTGTGTCGAAAAATGATTGGCCACCGGCGGTGGATGCACGACCACCAGCTCAACCTAAAGAAAGCTCTGTTGGCGTTTCCTCAGAATCCGGAGGTATGGATGTTGGTCGGACAGAGAGTCCTCCCCCGGTATCAGTGAAAATCTAAGGGAAGAGGCTGGCGACAGATGAGCTGGCCCAGAAGAAGAGGAAGACAATAGCTACTATTCCCCACAAACTAGGCGACATCTCACTTGGCAATGATCAGACCAATCAGACACGAAGGACCATGGTGTTTGATTGGTCTAACAACAATGAAATTCTTACGGATCCTCCCCTGAGCATGAAAGAGCCTCCACATAGCCCACACATGGGGGAACAACCCGAGGTAGGCGAAGAAGTCCGTGAGCCACCGACGAGGAAAGTACTCGAGCAGCAGGCGGAGGGAATTTCTGTGTAGCAGACGATAGAAGTCCCTGTGGGGCCAGCAACGAAAGTCCCCGAGCAACAAGCAGAAGTAGACCCGAAGCAATAGGCGGAACCAAGGTCGATCGAGGAAGAGCCGAGAATTCCCCCACAGAGCACGGGAGTCAACCCCGTGGCTATGCTCGGAGGCTCGGGCCAGCATCGCCGGTTCAAGAAATTGAACTATCATACCAAACCGTAAGTGTCCTTGTGCTGAAGTTACTTTGCTATATGTTCTTTACTTATGTGGTGACTGAATAACTGATTTGATACAGTGCAAGGCGAAGGATAGATCTAGCCCCACCCGCTCAGACTAAGCAACAACCAGAAACTGGCCCCAGAGCAGGGGAGATGCCAGTAGACCCCATCCTAGAGTCCCCGAGTGCTCGGCAACACACGGGGGAGCCAATCGCTGCCCTTGGTGGACTTGGCAACAGCAAGAGGCTATCTACAACGATGAACGAGTCGACAACAGCACCCTCGGCAACGACAGAATCTGGGGCGAAAAAGCTTGCAGCGTCGAAGGAGCAGATAACACTCCCTGATGCTTCGAAGGGCTTGGTTAGACCCGCTATCCAGCCAACAATCCGCTAGGTGGTGTCCCTGGCTGCAACAGATGAGGACAAGGTGGAGGAGATCGTGCGTGATGAACCTCGACCCCAATCAGTTCGGATCCTCCGAAAGCACGGTGACAAAATAGTAATTGTCGAAGAGGAGGACACCACCAAGGAATTCAGGAGACTGGAGACTGCCCTTACTAGTGTGATGAAGCAGATCAAGGTTAGCACTTTGTCTAGAAAGGTCCTGGTTGTTTTTTGGAATTGGATAACGATACTGTCATTGTGCATCTGCAGGAAATAACTCGAGTTGCCGAGCAGCGCCGCCAGCTAATAAAGTGAATGGAGCCCCTTGCTGAGGAGAACGAAAAACTCAAGGAGGCCAGGAACCTCTCAGAGAAGAATATCTAGAGGGCCCAATGCGAACGAGACCTTGCAAAGTCCAACATGCGGGACCTAGAATACCAAAAGGGGTCCTGACCGAAAAGTTGGTTGTTGTGTCCAAGCAGGTGCGGAGCTAGTCTAAGCAGCTGGCCACTAGCTCTGGCGAACTGAAAACTGCTTTTGAGCAGTTGGAGAGGAAAACCGAACAACTTAACAGTGTATCCAAGCAGAAAGCAGGTACGGTATATCAACGAATGTACTTTTGTATTGCTAAATAGCCACATTTCGGTGACAACTGTTGCGCTTGTAGCACAAGATGCTGAGCTCGGCCAAATGCGCCAGGCCATCGATCAACTTCGCTAGGAGAAGGCAAAGGAAGCAGAGCGGGCGGACAAACTTACTGAGAAGCTAAAAGGTGAATTCCTCCTTGTCGGAATTACTGTTGAAGTAGCTTCCTTGTATAATGGATCATTATAACGCTTGCAGGCTATTGTCATAAAGCCAAAGCATAGTTTGACATGCTGGTGCAGGAGGCCAAGGTCCAAAAGGAGAACTTCGATGCTGTAATCGCTGCAATTAAGCTGGTGCTTGACTGCATCGACCTAGAACCGACCACCTAGCACGACGGTAGGCGGCAAAGTCCTGACACCGTCATCTAGAGGTGCAAGGCAGCATGGGAGAACTTCAAGACCTTCAACCGCGACGCCATTATGACCATCGCTATGCATGTCCTCATGGTTGTTTGGTCCCATTACCCAACCATTGACCTTCAGTCAATAGGGGGTGGGTTCGCCAAAGGACTGAGTGACGCGAGGACCCAGCAGCTAGAGGATGAGGTGGAGGACGCAGCGAAGATGCTAGCCAGCGATATAGATCTATTTGGTGAGACTGATGGTAATGGTGGAGCTCAGTAATCTGCTCATAGATTATCATCTATAAAATCTAGATAGCATAGTTAGAACGCGCGAAAGTGCAAGAAACAATTATTTATTGAATAAATGTTACAAGGTGCATGTATATGCAGTATATGCAGTTTGCTTGTATTTCGGCAAAAAAAATCTTCGCAGTTTCAATCCTGACGCGATTATGTGTAGTTCAAGTAGTGTCCGAACAGTTGGTTTGCTACTGATCCCTATGGCCTTGGCCAGCCCATAGTCCATAATGTCAAGCGCGGAGCCCATGCACGCGTAGGAGTAATAGGCATGACCTAGGAACCATAGCCGACCACCCATGACACAAAGCGCAGAGCCCATGGCACGTGTAGGGAGAAATTGGTGACTGGGTCTTCTCCATAAAAAACAACACAGAACATGCGCTACTCGGCAGTTGGTGTACGAACTTGGAGATAAAGGTAGCAAAAGCAGCATCCGTGCAATGTATTCTATGCTGAACTCTCGGCCTTGGCTGACCCATAGTCTATAACATCGAGCGCAGAGCTCGTAGATGTGTAGGACAAATAGGCGTGACCAAGGAACTGCAGCTGACCACCCATAACGTAGAGCGCGGAGCCCGTAGCACGTGTAGGGAGAGATCAGAGACTGGGTCTTTTCCGAAGAAAATAGAAAAGAAAGTATGTTGCTCTCTGATCGGCGAAATATCCTAAAGATGTGGAGAAAAGTGTTCGGCGATTTAGAGAAAATGTGTTCAGCGATAACGTTTGGAGAAATCATGTTTGGCTCTAATCGTTTGGAGAAAACGTGTTCGGCGATTACGTTGGAGAAAACGTGTTTGGCGATTTTGGAGAAATCTTTCAGCGATTTTGGAGAAACATGGTCGGCGCTGTTATGGTGATTACGTATTGGAGTTCGTTATGAAGTAGCATGGAGCTCGGCAACCGCGAGTGGATGTTAAACCACAATAGAGGCAAAATGGAGATAAGTTATGGAGACCAAAACTTTACTCAATATAAAAGTGGAGAGTACATATCTAGAGTGTTTCAAGGATAGAAACGTATAAGGTGTTCGATGTGCCACGAGTTGGGAACATTGACTCCTTCTAAGTCACTTAGGCGATAAGACCCTGGTCGAGTAACCTCTTTGACGACATAAGGCCCTTCCCAAGGGGAAGAGAGCTTATGCATCCCTTCAGTTTTTTGTTTTCTATGAAGAACGAGATCATCGACAGCAAATGAACGACCTTTGACATTTCAGTTGTAGTACCTCTGCAAGCCTTCTAGATATTTAGCTATGCGGATATAGTTGATTAGGTGTTCTTCCTCAGCCCTGTCGACGTCCTCTGACCGAATAGCTATGGCCTACTCTTCATCATAGTTTTCCACCCTAGGTGCTCGGAAGGCAATGTCTGCTAGTAGTATGGCTTCTGAGCTATAGACCAAGAAGTATGGAGTCACGTCAGTGCTACGACTAGCTTGAGTACGCAGTCCCCAGACTATAGCTGGAAGCTCCTTGAGCCATCTGCCCGGGTGCTTGTCTTCTTTCTGATATAGTCGCTTTTTGAGGGCATCAAGGATCATGCCATTCGCCTATTCGACCTGGCCATTGGCTCTTGGATGGGCAATAGAGACATATTTGATGGAGATGCAGTGGTCTTCGTAGAAGTCCCAGAAGTGATGGCCAGTAAACATAGTTTCAAGATCGGTGATGATGCTGTTCGGTAGACCAAATCTATGGATGATATCTTCGAAGAGCTCAACTGCTTTCTTTGCAGTAGCCGAGATGAGCGGTTTATATTCAATCCACATGGAGAACTTGTCGATGGCAATATATATGTACCGGAAACCACCTAGTGCTGGTTTGAAAGGCCCGATCATGTCCAGTCCCCAGCATGCGAAGGGCCAGGAAGCTAGGATGGTTTGCAGCTCTTGCACTAGCACGTGTATTTGTTTAGTGAAGAATTGGCATCCTTCACAACATTGGATGAGGTCTTCTGCATTAGTGACGGCTGTGGGCCAATAAAAACCAGCTCGGAAAGCCTTGCCAACTAGTGTTCTCGAGGCCGCATGGTTGCCGCAGGAACCAGAGTGAATTTTGAGAAGTAGCTTTACTCCCTCCTCTTGGGTGATGCATTTCTGCAGTATCCCTTCCTTGGCACTTTTCCTCATCAAGTTGCCATCCACCAGCACGTAAAGCTTGCTTCGATGAACTAGGCATTCAATTTTAGTCTTGTCGGTGGGTACCTCGGCACTGGTGAGGTACTTGATGAATTGCACCCTCCAATCGGCGATCGGCAAAGGTACCGCAAGTACCAACTGCTCGGTAGGGGGAACCTCTTCGATTTCCTTATCTTCTTTGATGGATGGCGCCAGGAGATCTTGAACAAAGACCCCTAGCGGGATCACGGCGTGGGAAGAGCCTAGCTTGGATAAGTGATTGGCGAGCTAATTTTGGTCATGTACCACGTGGTGATACTCGATGCCGTAGAATTTTCCTTCGAGCTTCCTGATTTTGGCACAGTATGCATCCATCTTCTCACTGGAACAGGACTAGTCCTTGTTGAGCTAGTTGATAACCAGTGTGGAGTCCCCATACACCATGAGGAATTTGACGCCGAGCTCGATGGCTATACGGCGACCATGGAGACACGCTTCATATTCCGTGGCGTTGTTGGAGGCCAGAAAGTGTATCAGGAAAACATAACATAGCTTATCCTTGGTCGGCGTAATGAACAGAATGCCCGCACTAGCACCATTGATGTTAAGGGCATCGTCAAAGTACATCACCTAGTGTTGGGGGTAAGTAGTGGCGATGGGCTTTTGGATCTCGGTCCATTCAGCGATGAAATCAGCAAGCGCCTGTGACTTAATGGTAGGTCTGCTTCTGAATTCGATGGAGTAGGTGCCGAGCTCAACAACCCACTTAATGATGCGGCCATTGGCCTCTTTGTTGTGGAGAATGTCCCCTAGAGGGAACTTAGTGACCACGACGATCTTGTAGTATTCAAAGTTGTGTCGGAGTTTGTGCGACGTAATAAGAATGGCGTATAACAGCTTTTGTACCTAAGGATAATGAGTTTTGGGCTTATTAAGTACTTCGCTGATGAAGTAAACCAGACATTGCACTTTATAAGCATACCCGGTTTCCTCATGTTCGATGACAATAGCTGTGCTCACGACGCGAGAAGTAGCGGCGATGTATATTAGTAGAGTTTCATCTGGATGTGGTGCCATCATGATTGGAGGCTTTGTGAAGAACACCTTGAGCTGCTCAAAAGCTGAGTCTGCCTCCTCCGACCAGGAAAATTGCTCAGAGGCCTTGAGGAGCTTGAAGAAAGGCAGCCCTTTTTCAATGAGGCGTGATATGAAGCAACTTAAAGCAGCCATGTAGCCTGTAAGCTTCTGTATATCCTTAACGCATGTCGGCCATTTCATATTGGTGATAGCGGAGACCTTGTCAGGGTTAGGTTCAATGCCTCGAGCACTGACAATGTAGCCCAGCAGTATACCAGATGGAACTCCAAAGATGCACTTTGAAGGGTTCAACTTCCATCGGTATTTGTTCAAGTTGGCGAAGGTTTCCTCAAGGTCAATGATAAGATTATCGATGGCCTTAGTTTTGATGACCACGTCATCGATGTAGGCTTTGTGGTAGAACCTCCTAAATTATAGGACCCACATGCACCTGTCTTTGTCCAACGACCTCTGATGACTATGCATATGTTCCTGGTAACTTAAGAAGATTGTCGGGTGTCCTCGGGGAACCCCGAATCATCCATGATTTCCGAGTAGGATCACATTATAGAGTCATTGCAGTATTACAATATTTATTCAAATATCTACATTAGAGTAAATTAGCGGAAGTCTTATGATAACTTAGTTTACAAACCAGTTGTTTCAAACCTTACAAACTAAGTTCGATAATTATTACAAACCATAGCAGTAGTGGAGTGACATAAGTATCATAATACAAACACACAATATAAGTATCCTGCCCAAGGATCACACATTCACTTAACGTCATCGACCTGAACAACAGTCATGCAGCATGGTCCAAAACAGACCTACTCATGAGGCTCACCTGCAACAAGGGTCAATGAACCCTGAGTACAAAAGTACTCAACAAGACTTAACCGAAATAAAACTGAGACGACTCAGGAATGTAGGCTCGGGGATTCAAGCTATGGCTTTAGCAATAAACAAAGTTCTTTTGCGTAAAAGGTTTCTAACAAGATTCTATATATCAACATTTTTATCTTCAAAAAAATCATATACAAAGCTGACATGATCTGTAATGAGATCATGAAACTTCATATCCAACACTTTCTCAAACCTTACTCAAGTTCCAGTTGTTTAACTACGATGATGAATAGTGAGTTGAGTCTCCATAACCGAGGAGCAACGACGATTTGAACCGATTAAAACCCAGCTAGGAATTCTAGACCACACGACATATGTAGGTCCCCGACCTACATATACCAACCTACCCTCAGATCCTCTAAAACAAGAACGGGTCTGCGCAACCCAAGAATACAGTACTCCACCAATCTAGCCCATTGCCACATGGGTACACGCTATTCCCGCCATCTCTCCACTCATAGTGCGCGAGTAGCCATTCTCGTAATAGAATCACCAAGTTAAGGCTTACCAGAGTATGTGGTTAGTACTACAAAGTCTCACCTCATGCAATTCAACAACAGACGGACCTTAATCGACGTAGGTGGAAAGAACCTGCTCACAAGACCTCCATATCTTGTGGCTCTCACACACCGAGTCCGCCCGGTCTAGATTTATTATTCCACAAGCTCATATCACATGATAACATAAGTAACCAAACGTAACCAAAGATTCATTTAAAACTCGCGGGTGATAGGTAATCACCCGACTTTTATCTGTCTAAGCATGGCTAAGCATAACTAGGCATTTACGAAGTAAAATTGGTAACAAGGTAGATATGGAAAAAAGGTTGGTAATGCACCAATTAAGTTTTCACTTAACTTCTAATCACTTAATGCAGTAAAGAAAAGCAAAAGCGAAATCAATTTGTAAATCACAAGGTAGGTTTAAATGCATCCGGGGTTTGCCTTCGTTGACGGAAAAGTCTGGTTCCTGAGACGTTCCACAATTATCAGATCCGACCTCAACAGATAGATTAACCACCTCCGCAACTTGATTAACTACCACATGTTCACCTTCGCTCACTACATGTAGTAATAATGCCATTTTTAACATGATGCGAGATACAAAAATATGATGCTCGATGATGGATGCAAAATTAACAACTTGAATACAACTTTCCTTCGCGGTACAGTTATAAGTCAAACTAACTAAACCTTTTTCATAACATTTACTTCCATTGCCAAGGATCATTACCAACTAATGACCCAAGGTCATCACTCAATCCAAAAATTCAAACAAAACCTAAATCATTAAAGGTTACTATTTGCTTTTATGAATTAATTATTTAATTCAAAATTATGAAATAAATCAACTTATTCCAATGGAGCTCAAAATTTTTGTAAATGTTCATCACATGATAACTAAGTGGCAAAGCAATTTTCATAATTTTTTGATAATTAAATAAGCCTAGAAAAATCATGGAAACCCATTTATTAATTAATTGAGCAATTGTTATCACATTCAAAAAGTACTGAAAAACAACATTTCATATTTTTCATAAATAATATACATCACAGAGAGGTCACACAAAAATTTTCATAATTTTTGGAGCTCTAAATAATTCTACACAAAAATAACAAAAACATACACTATTCATTCATTTCTAAAAAAGGAAAAATTCATTTTCAATTCACTGAGTCACTGACAACCCAAGCCCACATGTCATCCCCTACCTCCCGCGCTGACCACGGTGATAGCAGCTTTGACCAGTGAAATCTTGTCGACGGCGAGGTCACCGGCGACGACCAAGGTACTAACATGATCACTACATCACGACGCATAGATTTGTGGCACCAGTGAGACCAAATACGGACTGGGCCAAGCACTACGCCGGCCATGGCAGCCATGACTGCATGGCTGTGCTACGCCGGTGATAGGAGACCAGTAGCGGTGAAACAAACAACTCGGGAAGAGCCAGGAGCTCACCCCAAACACGTTGAAGGCGATGGACGAGCCGGAGGAACAGTGGAGAGGCGGGTCGACGGTCACAGCGATCACAGCGGTGCAAACCACGTCGGTGATGGTGTTTTGGGGACTGCGGTGGTCAAAAGGATCAAACAACCGGTCATAGAGCAACACGGGATCAAGGCGAAACTAAAACAAGGCTTCGCAAGAGCAGCGGCTCACCGGAGAGCCACGGCCACGGTGAAGCGCACCCGACGGTGATGCTACCGACCGTGAAGAAGAAACACGACGAGCGGCGGTTCCTGGCGAAGTCAGGTGACTAGAGCTAGCTAGCTAGGTGCATAAGGAACTAGCAAAGCTATGTAGTGCTTTGCTGAGACAGTACAGGCGCTAGATCGACGGCGAGAGCTCGACGGAGCTATGGCGGCGGCGACTGGAAAACAGAGGAGGAGAAAAGAAGAACGGCGACGACGCCTGGGCTATAAAGGACGGCCAGGAAGCAAGAGAAAGCCACGAAGGAGCCTTCCCCGCGCCAGCGCAAAGCTGAGGACGGCCACGCGTGCGCCTGGAACCAAGAAGAAGGCCGACGGCGACGAGGTGGCTTCGGTGGCTACTGTTCACCAAAATTACCAAATTGCCATTCATTTTAAAATCCCAATTACTCCAAAATTTATGTAACAACTCAAAAATATCCAAAAATAAAAGTTGTTGAAAATCCAAAGTTCTACAACTTTGCTTTTATAACCACCCCCTAATTCGGTCTACATTTTGAAATTCAAATTTGAATTCAAATAGGGGACATTTAAAGAATTTTGCCTTTTCAAATTACTTCAAATTTTTCATAACAACTTTGAAAACTCCAAAAACAAACTTTGTATAACTCGACAAGCTCTACACTTTTGCTTTTAGGCTCAACCCCAAAATATTCTTAGATTTTGAAATGATTTTCAGGGTAGAATTTAAATACTGAAAATCAGGGTTTACGGAAATTCAAATCAATACAAAGATGTTTAACTCACTTCAAGCCGTACAAGTCAACACATATAACATAAAGGTAAACTTGTTTTAGTGTATGCATATCAAAATTTTCACTAACACATGAATGATGTGCTATGCATATGATGACATGGCATGGTTTAGTATTTAAACACCCGAGGTGTTACAATCCTTCCCCCTAAAAAGAAATCTCGCCCTGAGATTCAAAGTCATAGGGTGAGTAATGGAAAAGGAAATGTGTCAATCCAAAAACATCCAAAACTTGTCCATAAAATAGTTGCAGTTCCTTTACAAACATAGATCGCAACAACAGAGCAAAACTATCATTATTCTATATTGACGCAAGAAACTCTGGAAATTTTTCTAACAAGTAATCTTTGGATTCCCATGTAGCTTCTTCTTCGAAATGTTGATTCCATTGTATCTTGTAGAACTTGATTGTCCTCCTTTGAGTAACATGATCTTTCTAATCCAAAACTCAGATAGGATATTCAGAATAGGTCAAATCTGATTCAAGTACCACTCCTTCAACTTCAACATTCTACTCAGACACTCGGAGACATTTCTTTAATTGAGAAACATGGAATACATCATGTATAGCTGAGAGATGTTCTGGTAATTTCAAACGATATGCCACTTTCCCATACCTCTCTAAAATGGGAAATGGTCCAATATATCGAGGTGCCAACTTGCCTTTAACACCAAAGCAGGTAACTCCCTTCATTGGTGATACCTTCAGATATACAAAATCTCCATTGTTAAACACCAATGGTCTATGTCGTTTATCCGCATAACTCTTTTGTCGGGACTGAGCCATCTTCAAATTACTTTATATTTGCCTAACCTTGTCTTCTATTTCTTTTACAAGGTCAACTCCAAAGAACCTTCTTTCTCCAGGTTCAGACCAACTCAGTGATGTTCTGCATCTTCAACCATAGAGTGCTTCAAACGGAGCCATTCTAATGCTTTCCTGATAACTATTGTTGTATGAGAATTCAGCCAAAGGTAAGCATTCATCCCACTTATTGGAATAGTTAAGGACACAACACCTTAACATATCTTCAAGTAATTGATTGACCCTTTCAGTCTGACCATCGGTCTATGGATGATAAGTTGTACTATATAGTAGTTTGGTACCCAATGGAGAATGCAATTGTTTCTAGAAGCTAGAGATAAACTATGTACCCCTATCTGACACAATGGTCTTTGGTACTCCATGGAGGTTCATGATTCTTGCTAAATATATCTTGGCATATTGGGTAGTGGGGTATATGCTCTTGACTAGAAGAAAATGTGCTGACTTGGTTAGTCGATCTACAATCACCCATATTGAGTCAAATCCCTTTGATGTCTTGGGTAGACCAACAATAAAGTCCATACTAATATCCTCCCACTTCCAAGCTAGAATAGGTAATGGCTGTAATTCTCCAGTGGACCTCAAATGTATAGCTTTCACCTTTTGACAAGTATCACACTTGGCTATATATCTAGCAATCTCTATCTTCATTTTAGTCCACCAAAATCTTTGTTTCAAGTCATGGTACATTTTGTTACTTCCTAGATGGATAGATAACCTAGTAGCATGTGCCTCTTCAAGAATTGATCATCTCAACTCAGGAACCTTTGGTACCACTAAGCGATTCTTGAACCATAACACACCTTCATCATCTACTTTGAAGCATTCCGCTTTCCCATTCCTGATTCTTTCTTTGATATGGGCTATACCCTTGTTTTCTTTCTGAGCAGCAATAATCTAGTCTCAAATAGTGGCTTCAACAGTTATATTGGTCAAACTACCTACTCAACTTTTCCATCTCTTGACATAAAGTCAAACCCATTGTTTTTACTATCAGACAATTGCAATGATTCTTTCGACTAAGGGCATCTGCAACCACATTTGCTTTTCCAGGGTGGTAATGTACCTCCAAGTCATAATCTTTAATCAATTCTAACCATCTTCTCTGTCTCATGTTCAAATACGATTGAGTAAAGATATACTTTAAACTCTTGTGATCTATATAAATATGGCATGTATTACCAAGCAGGTAATGCCGCCAAATCTTCAGAGCATGGACAACTGCTGCTAACTCCAAATCATGAGTCAAATAGTGTTCTTCATGTTGCTTGAGTTGTCTGGAAGCATAGGCAATGACTCGGCCTTCTTGCATCAATACACATCCAATATCAATACCCGAAGCATCACAATAAATGTCAAATGACTTCTCGATATTAGGTTGGGCTAATACTGGTGCAGTGGTTAACAATCTCTTCAAAGTCTAGAAAGCTTCTTCATAATCAGGCGACCAGACAAACTTGGCTTGGTTCTTCAACAACCCAGTGATGGACTTGGATACTCTAGAGAAATCTAGAATAAAACGACGGTAATACCCCACCATTCCTAGAAAACTCCGAACTTGATGAATAGTGGTTGGCGGTTTCCAATCAAGCACATCCTTAACTTTGCTTGGATCAACAACTCCTTCAGCTGACAAGACATGTCCAAGAAACTATACTTCCTTAAGCCAGAAGTCACACTTGCTGAATTTGGCATATAGTTGATGTTCTCTCAAGTGGGTCATTACAATTCTGAGATATTCTGCATGTTCCTTCTTGTTCTTGGAATATACTAGGATGTCATCAATAAACACCACTACAAATTTGTCTAGCTCAGGTATGAATACTAAATTCATCAGATACATGAAATGAGCTAGGGCATTTGTCAAACCAAAAGACATTACCAAGTATTCATATAATCCATATCTTGTGGTAAATGCCATTTTGGGAATATCTTCAGGCTTAATCTTGATTTGGTGGTAACCGGACCTCAAATCAATCTTGGAGAAAACTTTGGCTCTGGCCAGTTGATCAAAAAGCAAGTCTATCTGAGGTAAGGGATACTTATTCTTAATGGTCACTTCATTCAACGGACGATAGTCAACACATAACCTCAGGGTCTCATCTTTCTTTTTCACAAAAATTGTAGGACATCCCCAAGGTGATGAACTAGGTTGAATAAACCCTTTCTCAATCAACTCTTGCAACTGAGTCTTCAACTCAGCTAATTCCTTGGGAGGCATCCTATAAGCTCTCCGAGAGATCGGAGCTATTCTAGATTTTAACTCTATGTTAAACAAAACATCCCTATCTGATGGTAGACCGGGTAAATCCTCCGGAAAAACATCAGGGAATTCACAAACTACCAGGATATCTCTAATCTCCTTGACAGAAGTTGTACAAACTCTTTCCACTGATCTCCTTAAGGTTAGAAGTTGGATAAGAAACTAAGAATTACTATCAGGCAAACTCACCCTTAGTGTCCTATTCAAAGCATCTATAACAGCCTTATGCTGATACATCCAATTCATTCCCAAGATCACATCTATATCCTGATCCTTGAGAATAATCATGGTAGTGGGAAAAATATGCCCACCCAGGTTTATGGGTACCTGGTATACCATTTCCTTAGTACACAGACGTCCCCTAGGTGACTGTATAAAGAAAATTTCCTTTGTTTTCCCAATTGGAATTTCATGCTTTAAGGCAAATGTTCTATTGATGAATGAATGAGATGCACCAGAATCAAAAAGCATAATAGTAGGGTGATTGGCAACAGGAAACATACCCATCATCACTGGCTCCCCTTCCGAAATTTCCCCAGCTTGAATATAGAAAACTCAACCTATCTTCCTTTCATCCTTGCCCTTCTGAGCATTCTGATTGTTGTTCTTGTTCTATGTCTGACCCTATTGTTGATTGGCAGGAGCCTTCTAAGAATTTGAATTATACTTTTTGGGATACGAACATTCCGTAGAGAAATGACCGGACCTTCCACAATTGTAACATGGATAATTGTGACCCTGGGACGTTGGAGCATTAACACTAGGAGCATTTGTCTGTTGTGGATTCTGGTAAGTTGTGGCAGGATGGACATTTGTTTGTTGCCCGGCTTGGAACTACGGCAGACGATAAGGAGGATGATAATGGTTGACTGGGTGATAGATTATCTTTTGCCTCTTTTGATTTCCACCAAAGGATCTAGATAGCACACTCTTTTTCTTCTTGATCTCTTTATGCTGCCGATACTTTTCCTCTGAAGCAATCGCAATATTCACTACCTCATGATAAGTGACATTGGTACAAGTAGTCATCATTGTCTACAGCTTGGTATTCAGACCTCGCATAAACCATTTCTTTTTCTTAGCATCTGTGTTGACATGTTCAGATGCATACTATGACAGGTGATTGAATCTACCCACATATTGCATAACCGTTTGACCCCCTTGCTTCAAAGCAAGGAACTCATCCAGCTTCATGGCCATCACTCCTTCTGGAATATAATGAGCTCTGAAGGCAGTACGGAACTCAGCCCAAGTTATTGGAATGCCAGCTAGTTGCATAGCCACTAGATTTGCCCACCAAGCACCTGTTGCACCTCTAAGTTGCTGGGTGGCAAACACAGGTTTCTGCATCTCTATGCATAGAATAAGATCAAATTTCTGCTCCATAGTCCAAAGCCAATCATCAGCCTCTAGGGGTTCATCAGCCTTAGTGAACACTGGTGGTCATGTATCTATGAAATCAACATATGTAGCTTCATGCCTAGGATGATTGCGACCTCGGTTCCCTTGCACCATATTCTGATTACTCTGAGCTATTTCTCGAAGCAATCGAGCATTTTCAATATTCACATTGACAAGGGCGGTGATAGCATCAGCCAGATTTAGAGGAACTAGTGGTAGATCAGGAATACCGTCTTCATCTTGTGAAGTACTAGGAATATGCGAACCCTGCGTACGACGCATCTGTTCAAAACAAACCAAACTTTACTCACAAGCCTTTATTAAATGATACAAGAGCTTACTACATCACATTACATTGGTTCATTTATTTAAGCACAAGCCCGCACCTAAACTAAACTACTTAACTTAACTAGATCTCACTATTTTACGACTCTACTCTTTTCCTCGACCACATCAAACCTCGTGATCGGTATCCATTTCGGAAACATTTCTGCCTTCATTATCACTTTCATCTACCATCACTAATTCTTCCGGATCTTCTTCTTCTTCCTCTTCAAGTTCATCATTATCAGCAATGATGACACCAGGGTCCATTGCATCAGCTTCGAGTTCATGATTTGGATCCAGGAGGTTGCTTAGCCTATGGACTTCTTCATGCAAAGTAGTATTATGTTCTTCTAAGTCTTCTACATAGAATTCTAGCTCATGAGTTCTAGCTCTAGCTACATCTTCTCTATGCCAAGCTTCATTCCTTCCTTCCACCATACGAACTAACATACGTTCACAGTTCTTGTGCGCGGTGGTAAGACATCTCAATCTATCCCGTAACTCTCCCACATGGATGGCATCCATGGCCCTATCTCTAGTAGCCTGAGCTAACTCTACTGTAAGCCTCTATATCTCTGCCTGGGGATCAGGCCTAGAGCTGCTACTCCTAGCATCATCATTCCTAGGGGCAAGCTGGTGACGAGGAACTCCTTTGGGTCCAACGGACTTATGGGGTGTCATCTTGGTATGAGCCATACTATAGGGAGCAAGATTAATCCAAGTAAGACAATCAGATCAAAGTCTAAAGAGCAGCCAGGATGGATTACATACTCAACCCAGACTCACCACCCAACCCAGACTCAGAGTGAAGGAAGTAACAAGTGAATTAATTATGATTCATGAATCGTTCATACGAACAAAAACATCAAAGCTTATAAGGTACATAAATAACAGTTGTTATTATATAGGGCATAATAAGATTACTACTCCACCACACAAAGCCTTTTATTTCAAAATAAGGAATGGTGAGAATGAGTTAAGATAAGCCAGAAGCAATTTGGACCAAATTAACAAGTTATAAATATTTGTTCCAAATCATTTTGAAGTTTTTGTAAAACAATATAACAAAGACTTTGTAATGATCGCTCTGATATCATTCTGTGGTAGAACCTCCTAAATTATAGGACCCACATGCACCTGTCACTATCCAACGACCTCTAACGACTATGCATATGTTCCTGGTAACTTAAGAAGACTGTCGGGTGTCCTCGGGGAACCCCGAATCATCCATGATTTCCGAGCAGGATCACATTCAGAGTCATTGCAGTATTACAATATTTATTCAAATATCTACATCAGAGTAAATTAGCGGAAGTCTTATGATAACTTAGTTTACAAACCAGTTGTTTCAAACCTTACAAACTAAGTTCGATAATTATTACAAACCATAGTAGTAGTGGAGTGACATAAGTATCATAATACAAACACACAATATAAGTATCCTGCCCAAGGATCACACATTCACTTATCATCATCGACCTGAACAACAGTCATGCAGCACGGTCCAAAACAGACCTGCTCATGAGGCTCACCTGCAACAAGGGTCAACGAACCCTGAGTACAAAAGTACTCAACAAGAACCCGCTCACAAGACCTCCATGTCTTGTGGCTCTCACACACCGAGTCCGCCTGGTCTAGATTTATTATTCCACAAGCTTGTATCACATGATAACATAAGTAACCAAACATAACCAAAGATCCATTTAAAACTCACGGGTGACAGGTAATCACCCAACTTTTATCTGTCTAAGCATGGCTAAGCGTAACTAGGCATTTACGAAGTAAAATTGGTAACAAGGTAGATATGGAAAAACAAGGTTAGTAATGCACCAATTAAGTTTTCACTTAACTTATAATCACTTAATGCAGTAAAAAAAAAGCAAAAGCGAAATCAATTTGTAAATCACAAGGTAGGTTTAAATGCATCCGGGGCTTGCCTTCATTGACGGAAAAGTCTAGTTCCTGAGACATTCTACAATTATCAGATCCGACCTCAATAGATGGATTAACCACCTCCATAACTTGATTAACTACCACATCTTCACCTTCATTCACTACATGTAGTAATAATGCCATTTTTAACATGATGCGAGATACAAAAATATGATGCTCGATGATGGATGCAAAATTAACAACTTGAATACAACTTTCCTTCGCGGTACAGTTATAAGTCAAACTAACTAAACCTTTTTCATGACATTTACTTCCATTGCCAAGGATCATTACCAACTAATGACCCAAGGTCATCACTCAATCCAAAAATTCAAACAAAACCTAAATCATTAAAGGTTACTATTTGCTTTTATGAATTAATTATTTAATTCAAAATTATGAAATAAATCAACTTATTCTAATGGAGCTCAAAATTTTTGTAAATGTTCATCACATGATAACTAAGTGGCAAAACAATTTTCATAATTTTTTGATAATCAAATAAGCCTAGAAAAATCATGGAAACCCATTTATTAATTAATTGAGCAATTTTTATCACATTCAAAAAGTACTAAAAACAACATTTCATATTTTTCCTAAATAATATACGTCACAGAGAGGTCACACAAAAAGTTTCATAATTTTTTGAGCTCTAAATAATTCTACACAAAAATAACAAAAACATACACTATTCATTCATTTCTGAAAAAGGAAAAATTTATTTTCAATTCACTGAGTCACTGACAACCCGACCCCACATGTCATCCCCTACCTCCCGCGCTGACCACAGCGATAGCAGCTTTGACTGGCGAAATCTCACCGACGGCGAGGTCACCGGTGACGACCAAGGTACTAACATGATCACTACATCACGGCGCATCGATTTGTGGCACCAGTGAGACCAATTATGGACTGGACCAAGCACTACGCCGGCCATGGCGGCCACAACTGCACGGCTATGCTACGCTGGTGATAGGAGACTGGTAGTGGTGAAACAAACAACTCGGGAAGAACCAGGAGCTCACCCCGAACACGTTGAAGGTGATGGACGAGCTGGAGGAACAGTGGAGAGGCGGGTCGACGATCACAGCGATCACGGCGGCGCAAACCATGTCGGTGATGACATTCTGGTGACTGCGGTGGTCAAAAGGATCAAACAACCGGTCATAGAGCAACACGGGATCAAGGCAAAACTAAAACAAGGCTTTGCAAGAGCAGCAGCTCACCGAAGAGCCACGGCCACGATGAAGCGCACCCGACGGTGATGCTGCCGGCTGCAAAGAAGAAACACGACGAGCGGCGGTTCCCGGTGAAGTTAGGTAACTAGAGCTAGCTGGCTGGGTGTGCAAGGAACTAGTGAAGCTATGTAGTGCTTTGCTGAGACAGTACAGGCGCTAGATCGACAGTGAGAGCTCGACGGAGCTATGGCGGCGGCGATTGGAAAACAGAGGAGGAGAAAAGAAGAATGGCGACGACGCCTAGGCTATAAAGGACGACCAGGAAGCAAGAGGAAGCCATGAAGGAGCCTTCCTTGCGCCAGCGCGAAGCTGAGGATGGCCATGCACGCGCCTGGAACCGAGAAGAAGGCCGCCGGTGACAAGGTGGCTTCGGTGGCTACTGTTCACCAAAATTACCAAATTGCAATTTGTTTTAAAATCCCAATTACTCCAAAATTTATGTAACAACTCAAAAATCTTCAAAAATAAAAGTTGTTCAAAATCCAAAGTTCTACAACTTTACTTTTATAACCACCCCCTAATTCGGTCTACATTTTGAAATGCAAATTTGAATTCAAATAGGGGACATTTAAAGAATTTCGCCTTTTCAAATTACTTCAAATTTTTCATAACAACTTTGAAAACTCCAAAAACAAACTTTGTATAACTCGACAAGCTCTACACTTTTGCTTTAGGCTCAACCCCAAAATATGCTTAGATTTTGAAATGATTTTCAGGGTAGAATTTAAATACTGAAAATCAGGGTTTACAGAAATTCAAATCAATACAAAGATGTTTAACTCACTTCAAGCCATACAAGTCAACACATATAACATAAAGGTAAACTTGTTTTAGTGTATGCATATAAAAATTTTCACTAACACATGAATGATGTGCTATGCATATGATGACATGGCATGTTTTAGTATTTAAACACCCGAGGTGTTACAGGCTTCAACGTTGCGGCCGATCTATTGGTCGAGGCACATCTGGATGGCCCTTTGATAAGTTGCTCCAGCGTTCTTGAGTTTGAAGGACATAGTTTTGTAGCAGTAAGCACCGAAGGGCGTGATGAACGATGTCTTGATCTGATCTTCTTCCTTTAGTGAAATTTGGTGATAGCCGGAGTAACAATCAAGGAAGAAGAGCAGTTCATAGCCAGCGGTGGAGTCTGCAACCTCATCTATCCGAGGCAAGCCGAAGGGGTCTTTAGGCCAATGTTTGTTATGATCAGTATAATCAACACATATTCTCCATTCTTTATTCTTTTTTTGAACGAGAACAGGGTTTGCTAACCAATCTGGGTGATACACTTCTTTTATGAATCCGGTAGCTAAGAGCCGTTTAATTTCTACCCTAATAGCCTCCTTGTCTGGCGTGAATCGGTGAAGTTTTTGCTTGATCGGTTTGGCAGTCGGCGAGACATTCAAGGAGTGCTCGATCTTCTCCCATGGTACCCTCGGCATGTCTGTAGGTTTCCAAGCAAACACGTCGGCATTGGCACGTAGGAAGGAGATGAGTGTGCTTTCCTATTTGGGGTCAAGGTGAGCCCTAATCTTCATGGTCTTGGAGGGATCGTCGAGGCTAAAGCTGACCTCCTTGACTTCCTTTGACTTGGCAGAGATGTGGGAGGCTCCAGCTCTAGGATCTCCAAGTCTTTGGCAGGCACCGTCTTGGCTTCGGTGACCATGCTTGCCATCTGGATGGAGAGGTCAGTAGCTTCAACGAGGGCGAGACTCTCTGTCTCACAAGCGTAGGCGATGGTGAGGTTGGCCCATAGGGCCAAAACTCTAGTAGGTGAAGGCATCTTTAGTACCAGATAGGCATAGTGCGGCATGACCATGAACTTGGCCAGAGCTAGCCGACCAAGTATGGCATGGTAGGCGGTGTCGAAGTCGGCGACATAGAAGTTGATATGTTCGACGCGGTAGTTGCTTGCCATGCTAAACTAAACTGGTAGGGTAATCTCTCCAAGCAGTTTGGAGGCCCTGCCTAGCACCACACCCCAAAAGGTGGAGTCAGAAGGTGTGAGATCAGACAAACCAAGGCCCAACTCTTTTAGGGCTCTGGCAAAGAGGAGATTCAGAGCGCTCCCACCATCAACGAGCACCTTTCTAAAGAGCACCTTTTGTATGGTTGCATCAAGGATGAGGGGAAACGCCCCATGTAGGGAATATCCACCCACTGGTCGGCCTTGCTGAAGGTGATGGGGACCTTAGACCATGGGCGATAGCTGGGGTTAGCGGTGGAGTCTTCCATGGTAACAGAGAGCACCCGCCGTGCGGTGAGCTTCTGCTCTCTTCTACTCTTAGTGGAGGCGAGGCCCCCGAAGATGGTGGCGACAACCTTATCATGGTCCTAAAAGGCATTGTTGTTGCCCCTAGGTGGTTAGCGACCTCTAGCTCCATCATTAGTGTCGTCAATGAGTCTCTTGTCCTAGAACTCCTTAGCCAAACCAATGCAGTTCTTCATCTTGTGTTTGGCATTCTTGTGTAGAGGGAATGGGCCGTCGAGGATCTTCTGGTACTATTCATCATAGTTGCGCTTGGCGTGAGGTTGACTGACGGTGGCAATGATGTGTTCTGGCCAGCAGCGTCGATTTGGGCTAGGCCTATGTCCTCCTGTCCGATCATGCCCACTGTCATGATGGTAGCTGTAGTCGTCGAGGCGCCGGTCGCTGTGGCACCAGTCGTCAGGGTGATCATCGTAGCGGTGATATGGGCGATGAGTGCATGCATCCTCATTGAAGTGCACCTCGACTTCCTCAGCATCGGTGTACTGGTTGGCCATAGTTATCATCTCGCCGATACTGGTGGGCGGCTTGTGGTTGAACTTGGAGCGAAGCTCGTGATGGTGGAGTCCTCGGATAAAGGCGGTGGTGACTTTAGCTTCTATAATGTTGGGAATAGAGTTCCTCATCTTGGAGAAACATCGGATGTAGCTGTGGAGGAGCTCGGATGGCTTTTGGTTGATGCGGCTGAGGTCATGCTTGGTGCCGGGTTGAGTACATGTGGGCATATAATTGTCAGTGAAAACTTTCTTTAGCTCTTCCCATGATCCGATGGAATCCAGCGCAAGGCTAGTAAACCAGCTCATGGTGGGTGGTGTGAGCATGATGGGGAGATAATTCACCATGACACTGGTGTCTCCTCCGGTGGTGTGGACAGTAGTGGCGTAAGCCTGTAGCCACTATGTCGGGTTCATTTTTCCTTCATAAGGCTCGACCCTAGTGATCTTAAAACCATGAGGCCACTGAAGTATTTGGAGTGCCCTTGTAAAAGCTAGAGGCCCCTCAGGGTTGTCAACACCATCGTCTGTAGCATTGCGGTCATGGATAGGCTCGAGAGCTAAGTCCGGGTTACCATACTCCCGCTCGTACTCCTAGCGGCGACGCACTTCGTCTTCATGGCGACCGAAGCGACATTGCTCGATACGTCGTCACACATCCCGAAGGTTGTTGAGGTGTACTTGAGCATCCTATTCGACCTCCTAGTCGTGTTGGCGAGGGTGTTCGGCGTGATGACCCCCAGTCCTCCCTAAAGAGGTAGCGACTGGTCGGTGAAATGGCTTTGATTGGGGCAGCGATTGGATCTCGGCGCAGCTGATTGGTGAATCGTGCTCGTAGAGCATGAAGGTCTCTGATCCTCATGAATCTCATTGACCTGATAGTGAGCTGCTTTAAGCTTGGCGGTGATCTTGGCGAGCTTGGGCGTTTGAGGGAAATGAGCGAGCTCATTGGCGGCTACTACCAAATTGGCACTTGGAGTCTTGAAGACGTTATGGCTATCAATGTAGAGAAATTCTTCGTCAAGGTCACGATGGAGCGGGAGCGGTCTTCCTTGTGAATCGGGCCAATTATTCCAAGCAGCCTCGGCCCTCACAATGGCTGTCTCATTTTCTTGCCACTGCGAGCAGATGACATTCCTGTTCTCCCAAGCAATGTGCTCCTCCTCGATTTCGCCATTCTGAGGAGGGCTATCGATGCTGACGTTGAAGATCGCACCACCCTAAAAGGGTGGAAGGAGGAGTTGCTCAGAGAAGGTTTCAGCGAGGGTCTTCGTAGAGCCCTAAGACTCGGAGCCTGAAGTTTCTTCTAGGATGGTCTAGAGGGGCACCCCGGGGCTCCAGCCTAAGTGTAGCAAGTTGACGGCTAGCGAAAGCTGGACGGCGACCTAGTTGGCAGGTAGATGGGCGCAGTCCACCTAGTCGGCGAGTTTGCCCCTCAGGGCATGTTGGTAAGCGGCGGTAGTGTTGGTGAACCCGAAGGGCAAGGCTATAACCCCTGCAGTTTCCTGAGCAGCCTCTAATAGATCTAGATCAGAGGGTAGTCGGCACTGAACCAGAGTGTCTAGAGCCAATTCGGCGGTGGAGAGACAATTAGCAAGCTTTAGTCCGACCTGATCGATGGATTCGATTAGATCATCGTTGTTGATCTGCCTCCTCTAGTAGCGAGGAAGCGGACGACAAGTCGTTACTGAAGAAGACCTTGGAATTAGCTTCGAGATTGGATCTATAGTTGTAGGTGCGGGGGTGGTCGGCATAGAACTAATCTGCCCCGGCTCGAGGAGCTCTCTGACTCTATTAGCATTGATGACCCACAAGATGGATCTAGCCGGGCTATGGAAGGGACGAAGAGCCTATGGAAAAAGCCATCTTGTTCGATAAGGAAACAACATGCACACCCCTACCTGGCGCACCAACTGTCGATAGAATATCGTCGGCAGTCCTCTGAGGGGTATCCCACAAAGATAGATTGATTGACAGAGGAGCGCGAAATCAAGAACAAGAAGGCAATAGAGATACACGAGTTAGACAGGTTCAGGCTGTTAGTATAACGTAATACCCTACTCCTATGGTCTGTTGGTTTGTATTAGCTATCGTATGATATTACGTGTGTTTGGAGGGGGTCCCTGCCCGCCTTATATAGTCCAGGGAGTAGGGTTACAAATCGGTTAGATCTAAGAGATAACCAGAAAGTAATAACTGATTACAGGAATCTTGGGATCATACATATCCTAACAGATCTTGTAGTATCTTCAGGATATCTTCCCGGTGTCTTGCGGGAGGCATCGAGCAGAGTTGTGCCCCACAAGGCTTCGTCTTGTGGGCTGGGCCACCCCTAGGGGCGCAGCCCATATGGTCTACCATGGGTATCTGGGGTCATACACCCCACATAAAGGTACTGATCTCTACAATAATAATGGACGCGATAACAAAGCCATACCATATGACAGTTTGCACATACAAAGCAACACTCCACCAGCATCTCAGTGAGGTAATAATGTTCAAAATCAATAAAAGACATTCTTTTTTGATTAACTCTATTACATTTTTCATTCACCAGGCGTATAATAACAAGGATCTATCAACAACTACAGTTATGATGACAAAAAACTTGGCCCTATTTTTAGCACTACTTCAACAATGCTTTTCAGCGAACAAACAATGTTTTTCTCACACAACAAATCAACATAAGCCAAATTTCAGCGATGAGCATAGGTTTATCCCCCCACTTAGTGATGGACATCTCATGAAGCATAGAAGCTAGACGAAGGCATAACTAAACCTTCACCATGCCTCTAGATCTTTGCCATGAGTAGGGACGATGCCTGGAAGAAGCCTTGGGAAGAACCACCTCGCAGAACTCCCTCTAACATCTGAGAGGATGAGGAGCCCTGCGAGGAGCCTTGCCTGCGCCATCTTCTTCATCGTTGGGGAGGACACATGACACGGCGTCGAGAGATCCTAGGTTGAGATCTGTGGGCTCAAAAGGTTTCCTGGCAATAGCAAGGCACCCTCCGCCCTCTAGGTTTTCGCATAGATATTCTGACCTAGAAGTCTCCCACAGGCCGACCATCAACGAGCCTAGCCACTGTGTCACCGGCGACCGAGGCCACCGAAGTTGGTATTGTTCTTCCCCATCTCTTCGTAGAACTTCCTCTAACACCTAAGACAAACGGCCACCAGCAGGCCGCTACAAAACCTGATCTTAAAAGCCTTCTCCTAGCAACGATAGAGGTGCTGAAGTACACCATGAACCATGGTGGATGGAAGGAGTTGCCACTCTCTCACTCAGTCTAATGCTAAGGGATTTGGAAGGAGGGGAGGGGTGACGGGCGAGAGACTTAGTGCACCTTGACCTAACTTAAATAGGCCATCGTTGAAGATGCACCTAGACTAAATGCCATTAAGGTGCGTGATCTAGGGAGCACACATCCGGGAAGATGAGGTATATAATGGTTCCTAGTGTAACAAGTTGTGGGGATGTTATGGGAAGTTGGGACATTCAACACTCACCTTGAAGATGCACCTAGACTCAGTGCAGTTAAGATGCGTGGTTTAGGGAGCACGACGAGGTATACGATGGTTCCCGATGTTACAAGTGGTGGGGATGGTGTTGGAAGTTGGAGGATGCCCTAAATGTTGAGGTGGAGAGAAGGAAGGAGAGATGAGAAGCGGGTTGTATGCTTACAACCGGCTTGGGCACAGGAACCAAGAAACTCCATGAGAGAGACAAGTGGGCCATATATTAACTATGAAGAGCTAACTACTACTATTAGAATGCAATTCTGGAACATTATCATGTTTTAGAATACCAAGTTTGACAAATTAGAGATAAAAAGCATAAATAATATCAAATAAATACCATTAGATTAATTATGAAATGTATTTTCATAATAAATTGATTTGGAGCCATAAATGTGAATATTATTTACTAAAAACTTTGTCAAACATGAAACACTTAAACTAGCACGTATAACATAGTTGCATTCTTTTAGGGACAGAGGTATATGGGTGGGCTGAGAGAAGGCTGCAAGGAACAGTGCAACCAACAAGCCAGCTATATTATTGTCGCCACAAAAATGGGTCAATGCGCCTAGCACACAGCAAGCCAGAAGGATCTGTTTGATGGAGCAAGGCTAGAGATCCTCTTGGCTTCAACACAGGGCTAGCCAATCTTGCAAATTCCTTCCAAAGGCATGCTAGTCAATTTGACCTGCAATTGACAAGGAGAGAAAGTTTATCAGTAATTGAAGGTGGAACATGTCGGTTTTGCCTAGATAGTTCTAAGTGTGCCACTATATGAGCAGCCAGACGGGAAAATAGACTAAATAGCCGATACACAAAGAAATTGACTATTTACGGACTGTACAGCTCATGGGTTGCAATTGATTTTATGATGACAAGTACAATGCACATAAACATAAGTAAAATCATCAGCTAGGTGGATATTACCGATGTAAAGCATTGAGCCAATGAATCTAACTAGAAAAGATATAACATATAAACAAACCGACTATCTAGTACAAACGGGTCTACAAATGCTCTGAATCTAATATGTTACCACCAACAGTGAGGTTCAACCAGATCGATGACAGCTATGATGATAGTAACAAACTAAACTGAAGAATCCATAAAACTGTCTACACATTGATAGGTTTTCTAAAAGACATGCCATATCTGTGAAAGCACAAACGAATTGGCTGAAATAGCCAATTCAAGTAAAAAAGGGTCATAGCATATGAACAATCGACTATTCAATACAAGCAGACCTATAAACTCCTCAAATCAAACCTATTATCTTTAATAGTGGAGTTCGACCGGATCGATGGCAGCCATAATAAAGATAACATATTAAACCTTTAAAGAAAATAGATCTATTCACATTTAACAGTGTCATGAAAACATGCTATGAACGTTAAAGTGCGGACGATCGGCTATTTAATCGATGCAGACATAGCAAACTAGTCAAGGTCGCTGCCTGATCGAAAATAAATCTACCAACTTGCATCCTCCGATCTAAAGTGCCATCAGTGGGGATCGACCAGGATCGTTATAGCTATAATAGCGAACTATAGACCAGATTTAACTAGTCAGCAAACCTCCTCAAGATCAGACATGCCTTAACCGCATACTATGCACGATCAAGATCGAAGTAGAACAACCGATGAAATGTAATCCATCATTTAAAGTGAGAACCAGTTGCAATGTGACAAGATAAATGATAGGGTTAAAAGGGTGTGAGGCCGATCTAGATCAATCTCGATCGGGCTAGGTTGATATTACTAAAAACTAATGATAGTAAGAACATCAGCAAGATCGGTAACTTAATGAATCTACCTGAAGGATGCCACCTTTAGGCAGAGCCAATAACTTGACCTTAATCAAATTCGAGCAGTGGAGGTGGAACTTATCCGATGCAGCCATACTTAAAACTAGATAAGGATCGATAACTATCTTATACTGGAGCTCGTAGTGGAGGTCGAACTTAATCGATGTAGCCTTACAAACGGAAGTATAAGCCATGATGGTACTTACAGACAAGCCGAAGGTCGACCAGACCGATGTAGCCCTATTTGTTGAAGAACTCATCGAGATCTACACTACTCCTACTCCTAAGGGTTGGCGTAAAGCCAAAAAAAGTAATTTGTATTGATTGATTGGATGTCCTTTTACAATAGACGGGGTCCAATATTTATACCCAGAACCTAAGCATGAATCATACTCAAGTACGACTCATTACAATCTTTGGTATAAGAGAAAACATTCCTAATTTAAGATAACTTGGACCCTAATCTTTCCCTTTTTTAGAGTCTGACATGTCTTTTCCTGATGCCAACCGTAGCTTATTCTCATTATGTGCTGACGTCATCTAAAGAGAGCCGATTCTAGTGTCGCATCTGAATCAGCTGATATCGACCCTTATGCAATCGATTCCTTGACAGTACAATCTTGGAAGCTTTCAAGTTCCCACGTTCTTCTTTCTAAATTTTGGTGTAAACACATGGCCCCCAATTTTGGGATAAAAGTAATTTTATTCCAAAATTACCATGTCTGTACCCCAGATAGTTCCATAGTCACGGGTAGAGAATCTTGATCTAGGGCCTACTATCTGTCACCATCCTTGCCTGCTTATGGGCCCATGCTTCAAAGCTTCACGAGAGCATCATTGCTTCATGGGTGCTTGGATCCATCTTTCTAGACCGACTATAAATGTCTATCCAATTCTAGTGAGAGCAACTCAACAACTCAGTTATGTTTCCCTTCTGCTTGCTTCCTCAAGTGCCCTTGGCTCCTCCAGACCCTCCATGGTCTAATTCTTTGCTATGAGGGTCTTGAGTGGTTAGAAGAATTCTTGTGCATAGGGTGATTGTGTCACTCATTTCAGCGCCTTATCGAGCATGAGGATCAGCTACTATGGTTAGAAGAATTCTTGTGACATTACCTGAGTTTTCTCACCATGATCGTAGAGCTGTTCTAGTGTTTGCAAGGGCTAAAATGTGTGGACACCTTTCCCTTGTTCACTTTATCAAATGCTCATCGGGGAAACCATAGACTTCTTTCCCACAGTTTCCCAGCCTCCAAGAAATGGGCATCTTTTAGCAGGCGGCTTTCTTTCCCATTGTTTCTCAGCCACCAAGAAATCGGTTGGATATATGGGCATCTTTTAAGCAGGCGGCCTTTTCTCTTCCCTGATGCACTTCTATCAGCGGCCCGATATGACTCGGTCCATGATGACCTTCGACCTTGTGGGGATTTGGACTCCCTTTAATCCAAAGAAGTCTTAGTGGGTTGATCGTTAGTTAATATAAACATTTTGTATCAATCCCATGGTATCTTGTAATTATGGAAAGCAATAAGTCTGAATCCATTGTTTCTTCATGATCCATCCCCTGAATTTTCGGAGTGTCGATCCTGTTTCCATAACTAACTTTAATTCCATAACCCCGACGAAGCCTATCTTCTCACCTCCCGGGCTATATATACGGGCCATGGCTGTGGATCAAAAAACAACCTGCTTCATCCCAAACCTTCCATGTCTTTGGTGTGATTTTGCTTTTCCCATAGGCTCGAAGGCATGGAGAACGGCAAGAGGTCTGCTGAAAAGGCCTCTGATGGGTCTATGTCACCACGCCAGCGTCTTCATCATCAGGAGGATGCAACCCATGATCTTGGGCAGATGGACCTTCATCTGACCATGCTGTAGGATGCTCCCATCACCTCAAAACATAGGGCCGACTCCACTCAACCTCCGAGGTCGTCTTCATCAACAATTCAGTCGCCCGCTCCCTCGCTACTTGAGGAAGCAGATCAACAATGATGATCTAATCGCATCCATCGATCAGGTTGGCTAGAAGCTCACCAACTTTCTTTCCATCATGGAATCATCTCTGACCACTTTGGTTCAGTGCCAACCACCCTCTGATTTTGATCTATCAGAGGCCAATCAGGAAACTCTAGGGGTTATAGCCGCCATTCATCAAGATGCCCTAAGGGGCAGATCCATCGACCACGTGGGGGAGAGGTTGGTCAAGGCTGAGGCCAGAATCATGGGTGAGATGTCCACCACAATTTTCTGTTTCTTCTTAGTTTTGTCTTCAAGATCTTGATTATCCCTTCCTCAAATCTTTCTAGATCTATTGGCCCAGTTGGAAAGCCTTCTATCAGCTATAGAGTACATGACAGGATTCATCAATGCTAGGGGTGTCATGTCTGTGGTTCGCTTGTACGATGTTCCAAACCACGTCAGAGAGGTTGCCCTTCATGGTGTTCATCATGGTGCTACCATGGCATTGGCTAGTTGTGCAAGCTCGCTCTAGCCATGAACTTCAACTTCTTCCCCATGGTTTCCCAGCCATCGAACACCCTAAGGATCATGAGTGCCTGGTCAAGGATTTCTTCAATGCCACCAACTCCAGTAGCCCTTGCTTCCCTGGCCGAAGACATAGTGAACAAAGTGTTTTCTAGCATTTAGCTTGTAATAGGAGAAGCTAACAAACAATCTATTCATTTTAAGTGGTTTCTCTTTTGCCCTATACTCATATTCCATGTACCAATTTGTCTGTGTTTGTTTTTGTTCTATAGGTGATACATCTTGTATCGGCTTTTACCCCTTCGGGTATATTTTTGAACTAGAGGCGATACCCTTCTGGTATTGGCTATTAGAGCCGATGACCGAACAAATTAGCTATCAAGTATTAATCCAAATGCTAGGATAATATTTCTTTAAATATTTTCCATTGATTGCTCTATCAAATTCCTCTTCTCCTCCTAGTGTTTCCAAAATATAATCATTGTCAGGCGCACAACATTTGACCCAATAAGGTCCTTCCCAATTAGGTGACTACTTGCTGAACTTGCTGTCTCTTGATCCGATCGGTAATTTCACCTTCCAGATGAAGTCCCCTTCAAAAAATTGCTTGCTCTTGAACTTCTTATTGTAATACTTTGCAATCCTTAGTTTATTGGCTTTGATATTTTCAAGAGCACGTAGTCGATGGCAACTTAAGTCTTCTAAGTCATCCATCTTAAGATGCTTGTAAACTTTGGCTGACAAATCATTTTGCAGCGTGACACGCCTCGATCCAGTTTGAACTTCCTAGGGAAGGACTGCATTATGACCATACACAAGTTCATAATGTGATGCTTTAATCGATCCATGATAGGCCATCCTATACGCCCATAATGCCTCGTTAAGCGTTGAATGCCACTTCCTTGGTTGTTCTTCGATCTTTTTCTTGATTAGCTTAATCATAATTTGATTAGACGCTTCTTCTAGCCGCATCAGCTGATCCTCTTGCTCGACAAGGTGCTAGAATGGGCGACACAATCACCCTATGCACAAGAATTCTTCTAACCGCTCAAGATCTTTATCGCACAGAGATAGGCCATGGAGGGTCCTAGCGGAGTTGGGAGCACTCGAAAAGACGAATGGAAGAAAAACATGGCTAAAGTGTCGAGTTGCTCTCGCCAGGGTCAGACAAGCGTTTTATAGCCGGTTCGAGAAGATGAATCCAAATGCCCTGTGAAATAGTGGTGCTCTTGCAAAAGTTTTGAGGCATAGGCTCGTGAATGGACGCAAGCGGTGACAAACTGGTGGACCCTAGATCAAGGTTCTCTACCCGTGACTGTGGACCAATCAGGGATGTAGACAGGATAATTTTGGAATAAAATTACTTTTATCCCAAAATTGGGGGCATGTGTTTACACCAAAATTTGGAAAGAGGATCTCAGAAGCTCGAGAGCTCCCAAAATCATGTCAGCAAGGAATCGATTGCGTGTGGATCAGAACCAGCTAATTCAGATGTAGCACTAGAATCGGCTTTCTTCAAATAGCGCCAACAGATAACTGATAGAGGCTATGATTGGCGCTAGGACAAGACATGCTGGACTCTACAAAAAGGGAAAGATTAGAGTCCTAAGTTATCTTAAATTAGGAATATTGTCATTTTATGCCAAAGATTGTAACAAATCGTGCTTGAGTAGGATTCATGTTTAGACTTCGGGTATAAATATCAAACCCCGGCTATTGTAAAAAACAATCAATCAAATACAAGTCAATTACTTTTTTCGGCTCCGGCCACCCCTTAGGAGTAGGAGTAGAGTAGATCTCGGTGAGTTCTTCAGCGAGTACGGCTGCATTCGATTCTGGTCGACCTCCACTGCTTGTCTATAAGTACCATCATTGTTTATACCTCTATTCATATGGCTACATCGAATCCGGTCGACCCTCACTGTGACTCTAGGTATAGGCTAGTTATCGACTCTTAGTCTAATTCAAGTATGGTCTATGTGATTCTGCCTCACACCCCACTGCTTGAATTAGATCAAGGTCAAGTTATCGGCTCTACCTTAGTATGGTAGTCTTTGGTAGATTCATTAAGTTACCGATATTGCTTATTGCTTTCATCGTTTATCTAATTACAACAATATCACTCTGCCCGATTGAGATTGATCTGGATTGGCCTTATATCTTGTTTAACTCATCGTTTACTAATTTAAAATTGATCTAATCTACATCTTAAGTGATAAGTTATGTTTTTATAGGCTGTTTTGCGTTAATCTTAATCGTGCATGGCGTGCGGTTAAGGCATGTCCGATCTTGAGTAGATCTATTAGTTAATGAAAACCGTTCCATGGCCCATCATCACTGACCTGTGGGATTCTGCCTCTCACCCCACTATTGGCACCGTGGAGTGGGGATCGTTAGCTGGTAGACCCATTCCTAAGAAGACATGACCTTAACTTATGCGCTATGCCTGAATCGGCTATTTAGCCGATATCGAGCGCTTTCACGAACAGTTCACATTACAAGACCATTGAAGTAAAGATAAGTTGAAAGATATGTTAGCCCCATGATCTTATTATTGTATTATGGCCTGCATGATTCTGCCTCATGCCCCACTGATATTAGTAATGAGTTAGGGTCATCGAGTCTATTGTTGTTACTATGGCCAGCATGATTCTGCCTTATGCCCCACTGGTCATGGCGATGGATGAGATCTAACATGTTCATTAGATTTTTCTTTATTAAATGGTTAAGTGGTGTTGAATTGTCTCTTTATATAAAAAGGAGTTCGGTTACTTATAATCATTGGCTCAGTATAAACTGATCATCATTGATATCTTATTGCCATTGATTAATATTTGCTTAAATAATATTTATCCTGAATGATAACCAATTCTTCTTATATGACCCCATGAGGTTTAATCGATTTATTCTTATAAATATGCTGGAATCGACTATTTAGTCGATCTCCTCTCATATCGGCTCTCAGAGCCGCACATTTAGGACTGTCTGGCAACACTGGCATGTTCCACCCTTAATTACTGATGAGCTTTCTCTCCTTGTCAATTGCAGGGTCAAATTGACTGGCATGTCTCAGGGAGGATTGCGCAGGATCGACCACCCTTGTGCTGAAGCTAGGCGGATCTGCTCCATCGAGCAGACCCTTCCAGCTTGCTGCGTGTATCCTTAGCACATGAGACTGAAAATTCTATGTCGACAATGATACAATCCTAGAAGCTTCGAGTTCCCGTGTTCTTCTTCCCAAATTTTGGTGTAAACAGAACCATGGCTTCAAGTCACTTTCATCAATTGATTCAACAATGATTTGGTCCTCCTTACTCTAAGACTTCATAGCGCTCTTCTCATGTAAGACTCAATGCAAGTACTCTCTTCTTCACCACACCCTCGGTCCATCGGTGCCCAAGCCATCGCTTTCCCTTCACCCTCGCTTAGTCCTTCAAAGCCCTTTCCTTATTATCTTCACCTTTCAAGCCATCTCAAGCCACATAGTGATTTGAACCAACAATAAGCAAACTTTGAAAACCCTTTCATTTGCATTGTTGTCTTCTGCTTGAACTAGATTGTTTTCATGAGTTTCCTTCTCAACAGTTTCCATTTATAGACCATTCAATGCATTAGCATCTACCCATCAACATTGGAAACCATATTCATCATCTTTGGTTTAAACTAGCAAGCTTTATGAGTGAGACCAATCCATATGCAAACCCTCATGTCTCATTTTTAATGTCAACACACTTGCTAGCCAATTCATCAATCATGTAATTCAAACTCCATATTGCATGTCTGTTTACACCAAAATTTGAAAGAAGAGTCATAGGGACTCAAAAACTCTGAAGATCATGTCACCAAGGAATCAATTGCGTGTAGATCAGGAACTAGCTGATTCGAATACAAAACTAGAATCGGCTTTCTTCAGATAGTGCTAGCGAATAATGACAAAGGCTATGATCGGCGCTAGGACGAGACATGTTGGACTCTACAAAAAGGGAAAGATTAGAGTCCAAGTTATCTTAAATTAGGAATATTTTCTCTAGGGTCAAAAATTGTGATGAATCAGTGCTTAGACAGGAGTCATGCGTAGGTCCCTGGGTATAAATATCAAACCCCAGCTATTGTAAAAGACACACAATCAATCAAATACAAGTTACTTACTTTTTTTGGCTCCAGCCACCCCTTAGGAGTTAGGAGTAGAGTAGATCTCGGTGAGTTCTTCAGTAAGTATGGTTGCATCGATCCAGTCGACCTCCACTGCTTGTCTATAAGTATCATCATGGCTTATACCTCTATTCGTATGGCTGCATCGATCCGGTCAACCTCCACTGTGACTCTAGTATAAGTTAGTTATCGACTCTTGTCTAGTTCAAGTATGGCTGCATTGATCTGGTCAACCTCCACTGCTTGAACTAGATTAAGGTCAAGTTATCGGCTCTATCTAAGTGTGGCATTCCTTTGGATAGATTCATTAAATTATCGATATTGCTTGTTGCTTCCATTATTTACTTAATTACAGCAATATCACTTCGCCCGATTGGGATTGATCTAGATCGGCCTTATATCTTTGTTAACCCATCGTTTGTTAATCTAAACTAATTTAATCTGTATTTTAATTGATGAGTTATGTTTTATCGACTATTTTACGTCAATCTTGATCGTGCATAGCAGTGCGGTTAAGGCATTTTGATCTTGAGTAGATCTATTGGTTAGTGAAAACTATTCCATGGCCCATTATCATGGCCTATGTGATTCTGCCTCACACCCCACTGCTAGAACCATGGAAGTGGGGATCGTTATTTGGTAGATCTATTCCTGAGAGGGCATGACCTTAACTATGCGTTATACCTGAATCGGCTATTTTATCCAATATCGAACGCTTTCACAAACAATTTCGCATCACGAGATCGTTGAAGTAGCAATAGGTTGAAAGATGTGTTAGCCCCATGATTTTATTATTGTATTATAGCCTGCATGATTCTACCTCATGCCCCATTGATATTAGTAATAAGTTAAGGGTCATTGAGTCTATTGTTGTTTCTATAGCCTGCATGATTCTGCCTCATGCCCCACTGGTTATAGTGATAGATGAGATCTAATATGTTCATTAGATTTATCTCTATTAAATGATTGAATGATGATGAACTATTTCTTTTATAAAGGAGTTCGGTTACTTGCAGTCATTGGCTTTAGCATGAACTAATTATTGTTAATATCTTATTGCCATTGACCAATATTTGTTTAAATAATGATATTCATCTAGAGTGATAACCGATTCTTCTTACACAACCCCATGAGCTTTAACTGATTTATTCTTATGAATATGCTAGAATCGACTATTTAGTCGATCTCCATTCATATTGGCTCTTAGAGCCGCACATTCAAGACTATCTGGCAACACCATCATGTTCTGCCCTTAATTACTGATAAACTTTCTCTTCTTATCAATTGTAGGGTCCAATTGACTGGCATGTCTTGGGAGGAGTGCAAAGGATCGACCACCCCTGCACTAAAGCTAGGCGGATCTCCTGCTCCATCGAGCGGACCCTTCCGGCTTGCTCATGTGTCCTTGGCATGGGATGAAATTCCTGTGTCGACACATGTTTTTGGCATGCTTGGTGGGACACCACAATCGTCATGGCGGCTCACAACAACAACGACATCCTTATGATACATTATGAAGATCTACTCGATGGAGATAAAGGTGTCATCAGCAAAGCTACAAAAGAGTTAAAGAACAAGTGTTTGTTGTCCTACACCAAAACACGTGACAAGCATAATTGTTCAAAAATTTCCACTACCAAGAGTTCTATTACATGGGCAGATAGATACAACTGAAGCTAAAGATAGGCATTTCTTTATGGAGGTTGTAGACAAATCTATTCGTGATGCCATATCAAGCCAAAATGAAGCTTTCTTGGACACATTCCACAACTCCATGAAAGAAGCGATTCATGGGTGTCTAGTTGGTAAGTTGGGCCAGCTTGTTATAACATTCTAGATCTATCAACCCAAGGGACTAATCAAGTCGGTACCAGCCATCAAGAAGCACCTCCAACTGGTAATGGTGATGTCTAGGCAATTTAGAGTTCAACTGAACAAGCTCAAGGAACTACTACAAATCAAATACAGTACAATCCTAGATCGTTAGTATAGCATGTGCAATAGCCGGCATGGCAAGGTCAGAACCAGGTGATCAATTTTGGCACATCAGGCTACATACCGTCGTCGGCTCAAAAAATAGCACCAATCAATGCAAAGGATCCATAGAGATATAGATCCTTATATCTATAATTAGAGACTTCAAGCAGCAAGCCAGTAAAGGACCCAGCAGATAGAGGTTCCACAAGGATATCACTATGGATCAGACTATAATACACTTCACATGATTCCAAATTCAGGGTATCAAGGCACATGAGATTTTAATCCATAGATGGTTCAGCAAGTATAGAGAAATCCAAATTCAAATGCTGATGAGTTACTGCTGAAGGTGACCGAGATGATAAAAAATCAGTTTGGTCTGAAGCCAAAAGGGCTGACCTTTTCATACAAACGCCCATATCCAGAATGGTATGATTTGGTCGCTCTTCCCACAAATTACAGGCTCCCAAAATTTGCTAAGTTCACTAGCCAAGATAGTACAAGCATGATAGAATATGGCAGACGGTATCTTACATAATTGGGTGAAGCATAAGTTGAGGATCCCATCGAGTTCGTTTCTTCTCCTTGTCCTTATCAGAGCCAACCTTCACTTGGTTTTTATCACTACCAGTCAATTCCATTGCCAATTGGGCTGACCTAGAGAAGAAATTTTATACATATTTTTACATTGGGACTAGAGAAAAGAAGATTACCGATCTGACAACTATAAGATAAAGACTAATGAATCAGGCACTAAATTTCGTCAGAGGTTCCTAGAAACTAGGAACTTATGCTTCTCCTTAAACTTGGCTGATGATCAACTAGCTACTTTAGCTGTTCAAGGAATGTTGCCAATGTGGAAAGAAAAGTTGCTAGGACAAGAACTTGATAACTTGGGTCAATTGGCTCAATGAGTGGCAGCGCTCAATAGCCAATTCTAGAGTATGCGCAGAGATACCTGATTCCAGAAGAGTACCACAGTGGCCGAAGCTTATAATCCATGCTCAGTTGATGATGGCTATGAAGATGAAGAGGAAGAGGTTGCTATAGCTGAATGGAATTGGGGTAAGAAGACAGTAATGGTGCCAAATCCTTAGGGAAGAGGAGTCGAGGAGAGCTATGACTTTGATGTCACCAAATCAGATAAGCTCTTTGATTTCTTGCTTGAGAAAGGGTAGATCAAGTTGCCCAATGGTCATGTTATGTTGCCCCAGATTAGTTGAAGAATAAGAAGTTCTACAAGTTCCATAACGCTACTTCTCATTCCACTAACGAATGCAGAATCTTCCGATAGCATATATAGAGGGCTATTCAGCAAGGAAGGCTCAAATTTGATACGCCTCAAAAAATGAAAGTTGATAATAATCCTTTCCTAGAAGATCAAAACATGGTTGATGCTGGGCTGCTCAAAGGAAAGACTAAGGTCCTAACATTAGCCAAATCAAGAGAAGCTGGAATAGTCGATCCCAAGATGCAAATATCGGCTGACGAGTATAGAGAAATTAGAAGATGTCACGCTAAGCAAAAGAGCCAATATGAGCAGGGGAAATGTCAAAATATGGGGTGACAAAGCCATGAGTTACATCTTAGATCCTATTGAATAAGTGGTAGTGGCAGAAGGAAAAAGATTATCATCGTTGGTTAAAGGATCAAGAATACCAGCGTCAATTAGAAAAAGAGGGGTACGAAAGGAAACAAGCCAAATCACATTGGAATTGTTCTTTCTTCAGACATTGCTAGAATGAAGGTTTGAAGTTGCCTACACAGACATAACTGTCTAGAATGCAGCAATCAATATTAGGAGTTTAGGCAATCTCAAATCAACCACTGATCTATCCATACTCAAGATGCATATCATCATAATAACATGGATCAGCGCTTAAAAATGGAAGTGTTCATAATCGACTAGGAAAAAGAGTTGTTGACTAGGACTGGGTTGATTATGAAGAAGGAGGCAACGAAAGAGAATATGTTTGGTAGGAAGGCCTAATGGTGTCCAGGAGGTTTAACAAGAAGCCAGAAGAGAAGGGTGCAACTCCTAAGGAATAAAGAGATGGAAAAGGCTCAGGCATCCAGTAAACCTCAAGTATGGCGTACTAAGCAAACAGCCGATAGAAAGCAACCATCGACTAATATCCAAATGGCTTTTCTGTTGCCATCAGAATTTAGAGTCAATGGTGAAAACCAGCAGTCGATCCAAGCAGTCGGCTTTAAAAATTGTATTAATGGATAATCCAATAGATGGTACAGATGGCAAACTAGGACATGGCATTCACGTCGGTAGATGAATTGGAAAGAAGTAGATATTTGTTCTAGAGATAGACCCAAGGCCTGACATACGTACAGTGCTAAGTTGAATCTAGAGTATAAGCGAGAATTAATTGATTTATTAAAGGAATTTAAAGACTGCTTTGCTTAGGAGTACTATGAGATGCCTGGTTTAGACTGGTCAATAGTTGAACATCGGTTGCCAATCAAACCTGGATATCGGCCGTTTAAACAAGCTCCAAGGAGATTCAACCCGAACGTGATCGATGATATCAAAAAGGAGACTGAAAGGTTACTAGAAGCAAAATTTATCTGACTATGCCAATATGCAGAGTGGATATCGAATATTCTCCCTATATATAAGAAGAATAGAAAATTAAGAGTTTGCATCGATTTTAGGGATCTGAATAAAGCTACACCCATGGATGGTTATCTAATGCCAATAGCTGATATGTTAGTGGATGCAGCAGCCGGGCACAAGGTTATTAGCTTCATGGACAGCAATGCAAGATACAACCAAATTTTCATGGCTAAGGAAGACATAGCAAAGACCGCTTTTAGGTGCCCCGGCGCAATCGGTCTATTCGAGTGGGTTGTGATGACCTTTGGTTTGAAGAATACCGGTGCAACTTATCAAAGGGCGATGAACTACAATTTCCATAAGTTGATCGGCAAGATTGTTGAAATCTACATCGATGATGTGATGATAAAATCCAAAGGGTACAAAGAGCACCTGGCTGACTTGCGAGAGACTCTAGAATGCACAAGAAAACATGGTTTAAAGATGAATCCTAATAAATGTGCTTTTGGAGTATCAGCTAGACAATTCTTGGGATTCATGGACCACAAGAGAGTAATCAAAGTTGGTCAAAAAAGCATAAAAGCAATTGATGAGGCAGTTCCCCCTGACTTACCAAAATAGAGTTGCAATCTCTGCTTGGTAAGATAAATTTCATCAGAAGATTCATTTCAAATTTGTCGGAAAGGATCCTGCCGTTTTCTCCCTTGTTGAAGTTGAAGAATGATCAAGAATTCAAGTGGGATGACATACAACAAAAGGCATTTGAAGAGATAAAAGAATACATGAAGCGTCCACCTATGCTGGTCCCTCCTCAGCAAGGGTACCTTTGAGTTATACATATCGGCTGATGACAAGACAATTGGATCAGCCTTGATACAAGAATTTGAAGGAAAAGAGAGAATTGTTTTCTATCTGAGTAGAAGACTACTAGATCTAGAGACAAGATATTCTCCCACTGAGAAGTTATGCTTGTGCTTATATTTCTCTTGCACTAAGTTGCGACACTACTTATTATTGGCCGAGTGTACAGTTGTTTTCAAGGCCAATGTGGTTAAGAACATGTTATCAATGCCAATATTGAATGGAAGAGTGGGAAAGTGGATTCTTGCATTATCAGAATTTGACTTGAAGTATGAATCGGCTAAAGCAGTCAAGGGACAAAAAAATGGCCGATTTTGTCACCCAGCATCATAAGCCAAGCATTGGTTATGTAGAGTCGATGCCTTGGATGTTATTCTTTGATGGATCATCATGCAAGCAAGGAGGTGGCATTGGTATTGTTATTATTTCACCTCAGGGGGTAACTTTTGAGTTTGCTCTTCCAACTGAACCAATGATTACTAACAATCAAGTGGAGTATGAAGCTGTTCTTAAGGGACTTCAACTTCTTCACGAAGTAAAGGCTGAAGTAATTGAAGTATTTAGAGATTCATAGTTAATTATTAATTAGTTGATCGACCTATATGAGTGCAAAGAAGAGGCTTTGAAAGGATACTATGATAAGTGCTAAAAATTGCTCAAGGAGTTTCTTCATATCTCTTTCCAACATATTCCAAGAGCACAAAACCAAGAGGCTAATCATCTAGCTCAAAGTGCATCAGGATATCGAGTGTTTCAAGAAGTCTTGAGTAGTGAAGCCTCAAGTGATGATTGGAGAGTCAAAATAGCCGATTACCTTAGAGTTACTATCTTAGAAAGTTACCAGAAAGCTAAGGAAGAAGCTAAGGTGTCGATGGGTGAGGTGCATGAAGGGATATGTGGAGCTCATCAATCGGTTTACAAGATGAAATAGATTATTCACAGAACTAGATATTTCTGGCCAATGATATTAGAAGATTGTTTTGAGTATTACAAGGGGTGCCAGGACTGTCAATGTTTTGGTAATGTCTAGAGATCACCTTGCGTCAGCCATGAATCCAATAATCAAGCCATGGTTGTTTCAAGGTTGGGGAATTGATTTAATTGGCTAGATTTTTCTGCCTTCAAGCAAAGGACATAGTTCATATTGGTAGCAATAGATTACTTCACTAAATGGATTGAGGCAATTCCTTTGAAGACGGTAACATCAAAGAACATGATTGATTTTGTCAAGGAGCACATTGTGTATCATTTTGGGATTCCTACCGATCAAGGGACCATGTTCACACCAGAAGAGTTCCGGGATTTTACTGCCAGTATGGGAATCAAGCTACTAAATTCCTCTCCTTACTATGCTCAGGCTAATGGCTAGGCAGAGGTGTCCAACCAGATTATGATTAGGCTGATCAAGAAAAAGATCGAGGAACAGCCAAGGAAGTGGCATTCGATGCTAAATGAGGCACTATGGGCATATAGGATGGCCTGTCATGGATCAATTAAGATGTCGCCTTATGAACTTGTGTATGGCCAGAATGCAGTTCTTCCTTGGGAAGTTCAGACTGGATCGAGACATGTTACACTATAGAATAATTTGTCAGCCAAAGTCAACAAGAATCTTATGATAGACAATTTGGAGGACTTGAGTTGCCTTCGGTTGCGTGCTCTTGAAAATATCAAAGCCAACAAACTAAGGGTTGCAAAATATTACAATAAAAAGGTCAAGATTAAGCAATTCTCTAAAGATGACTTGGTCTAGAAAGTGAAATTGCCAATCGGGTCAAAGGATAGTAAATTCGGCAAATGGTCACCTAACTGGAAAGGACCTTATCGGATCAAATGTTGTGCGCCTGGAAATGCTTATATTTTGGAAACACTAAGAGGAGAGGAAGAATTTGGCTGAGCAATCAATGGGAAATATCTAAAGAAATATTACCCTAGCGTTTGGGTTAATACTTAATAACCAGCTTCTTCGGTCGTCAACTCTGATAGCCGATATCAGAAAGGTATCGCCTCTAGTGCAAAAATAAGCCTGAAGTGATAGAAGCCGGTACGATGCGTATCGCCTATAGAAGCAAAGCAAACACGGACGAAGTGATGTGTATGAAGTACAAAACAAAGGAAAATCACTCAAGACGAAGAAATTGTTTGCTAAATATCACCTATTACAAGCTACTGGCCAGAAAACACTTTGCTTACTATATCATCGGCTAGGGTGTTGAAGGCTACAGAGTTGGCGGCGCTAGAAAAATCCTCAACCAAATGCTCATGCTCCCCAGGGTGCGTCACGTCTGGAAAACCATGGGCAAGAAGACGAAGATTATGGCCAGAATGGGCTTGTGCAGCAGCCAACGCCATGGTAGCACCATGACGAATGCCATGAAGAGTGACCTCCCTAACATGGTACGGGATGTCATGTAAGCAAACCACCAGAACGGTGCCCCTAGCATTGATAAATCCCACCACGTGATCCACGGCTGATCGAAGGCTTTCCAACTGAGCAGTTAGGTCTAAAAAGATTTAAGGAAAGAATGATCAAAAATCTTGAAAGCGAAATTAAGAAGAACATAGAAAATTGTGGTAGGTGTCTCACCCATGATTCTGGCTTTAGCTCTGGCCAACCTTTCCCCCATCGAGCTAGCCTCAAGAGATGACCGTCCTTGAATCATGGCCAAAGCTGATTCTATGAGGGAGAGGCGGCTGGCTAGGTTCTAATCAGTCTGATCAATGGAGGCAAGTAGATCATCATTGCTGATCTACCTCATTGGGTAGCGGGAGAGCTAGTGGCAAATTGGTGTTGAAGGTGACCCCAAAGGCTAAACAAAGTCAACCCTCTACTCCAAAATGATGGGAGCAGCCAGAGTTGCACCCTCTTGGCAATGAAGGTGCTGGCACGATGATGTAGATCCATTGAGGGCCTCCTCAGCAGACCTCTTGCTGTTCTCCATGATCTCAAACCTATAGAAAAAGCAAGAACTGTACTAAGGATGCAGAAGGTTTGAGACGAAGCGGATTTTTGCTCGATCCATGGCGGTGGCCTGTATATATAGCCTCGGAAGGCGAGAAGATAGATTTCACCGAGGGTGTGAAATTGGAATCAGAAATAGAAGCGGATCGACACTCTAGGAATTTAGGGGACGGATAACGAAGAGATAACATACTTGAACTTATTGCTTCCCCAAATTACAAAATATCATGGGACGGATACGAAGAATTTACATTCACTAGAGATCAACCTATCAAGGCTTCTTTGGATTGAAGGGAGTTTGGGTCCCCACAAGGCTAAAGGTCATCGTGAACTGAATCAACATCGGCCCGTTGATAAAATTGTGCAGAGAAGAGGAAAGGTCGCCCGCCTAACATATGCTCAACCGATTTCTCGGTAAATTGAGGAACTATAGGAAAAAAGCATGTGGCTTTCCCGATGGGCGTTTGGAGGAGCAAACAAGGAGAAGGTGTCCACACATTTTAGCCCTCGCAACACACTAGAATAGCTTTGCAAGCATGGAAAGAAGACTTAGGTAATATCACAAGAATTCTTCTAACCGCAATAGCTGGTCTTCTTGCTCAACGAGGCGCTAGAATGAGCAACACAATCACCCTATACACAAGAATTCTTCTAACCACTCAAGATCTTCATAGCAAAAGGATAGACCATGGAGGGTCCAATAGAGTCAGAGCACTCGAGGAGGCAGATAGAAGAGAAACATTATTGAATTGTTGAGTTGCTCTCGCCAGGGTTGGATAGATATTTTATAGCCAGCCTAGAAGGATGAATCCAAGTGCCCATGAAGCAATGATACTCTCGTAAAAGTTTTGAAGCATGGGCTCATGAGCTGACATAGACAGCGACAAACAGTGGACCCTAGATCAAGATTCTTTACTCGTGACTATGGACCTATCGGGGGCACAAACGTGATAATTTTGGAATAAAATTACTTTTATCCCAAAATTAGGGGCATGTGCTTACACCAAAATTTGAAAGAAGAGTCATAGGGACTCGAAAACTCCCAAGATCATGTCACCAAAGAATCAATTGCGTGTAGATCGGAACTAGCTGATTCGAATGCAAAACTAGAATCAGCTTTCTTTAGATAGCGCCAGTGGATAACGACAAAGACTATGATCAGCGCTAGGACGAGACATGTTGGACTCTACAAAAAGGGAAAGATTAGAGTTCAGGTTATCTTCAATTAGAAATGTTTTCTTTAGGGTCAAAAATTGTGATGAATTGTGCTTAGACAGGAGTCATGCGCAGGTCCTGGGTATAAATATCAAACCCCGGCTATTGTAAAAGACACACAATCAATCAAATACAAGTTACTTACTTTTTTGGCTCCAGCCACCCCTTCGGAGTAGGAGTAGAGTAGATCTCGGCGAGTTCTTTAGCAAGTACGGTTGCATCGATCTGGTCGACCTCCACTACTTGTCTATAAGTACCGTCATGGCTTATACCTCTATTCATACGGCTGCATCGATCCAGTCGACCTCCACTGTGACTCTAGTATAAGTTAGTTATCGACTCTTGTCTAGTTCAAGTACGGCTGCATTGATCTGGTTGACCTCCACTGCTCGAACTAGATTAAGGTCAAGTTATCGGCTCTATCTAAGGGTGGCATTCCTTCAGATATATTCATTAAGTTACCAATATTGCTTGTTGCTTCCATTATTTACTTAATTACAGCAATATCACTTCGCCCGATTGGGATTGATCTAGATTGGCCTTATATATTTGTTAACCCATCGTTTGTTAATCTAAACTGATTTAATCTGCATTTTAAATGATGAGTTATGTTTTATCGACTGTTTTACGTCAATCTTGATCATGCATAGCGTGCGGTTAAGGCATGTTTGATCTTGAGTAGATCTATTGGCTAGCAAAAACTATTCCATGGCCCGTTATCATGGTCTGTGTGATTCTGCCTCACACCCCACTATTAGCACCGTGGAGTGGAGATCGTTATTTGGTAGATCTATTTCTGAGAGGGTATGACTTTAATTATGCGTTATGCCTGAATCATCTATTTTAGCCGAAATCGAGCGTTTTCACGAACAGTTCGCATCACGAGATCGTTGAAGTAGCGATAGGTTGAAAGATGTGTTAGCTCCATGATCTTATTATTGTATTATAGCCTGCATGATTTTGCCTCATGCCCCACTGATATTAGTAATTAGGGTCGTTGAGTCTATTGTTGTTTCTACGGCCTGCATGATTCTGCCTCATGCGGTCATGCCCACCTGATATTAGTAATAAGTTAGGGCCGTTGAGTCTATTGTTGTTTCTACGGCCTACATGATTCTACCTCATGCCCCATTGGTTATAGCAATAGATGAGATCTAATATGTTCATTAGATTTATCTCTATTAAATAATTAAATGATGATGAACTGTTTCTTTTATAAAGGAGTTCAGTTACTTGCAGTCATTGGCTTAGCATGAACTAATTATTGTTAATATCTTATTGCCATTGACCAATATTTGTTTAAACAATGATATTCATCCAGGGTGATAACCGATTCTTCTTGTACAACCCTATGAGCTTTAACCGATTTATTTTTATGAATATACTGGAATCGACTATTTAGTCGATCTCCTTTCATATCGGCTCTCAGAGCCACACATTCAGGGACTGTCTGGCAACACCAGCATGTTCTGCCCCTTAATTACTGATAAACTTTCTCTCCTTTGTCAATTGCAGGGTCAAATTGACTAGCATGTCTCAGAAGGAGTGCGTAGGATTGACCACCCCTGCGTTGAAGCTAGGCGGATCTCTAGCTCCATCAAGCGGACCCTTCCGGCTTGCTCGTGTGTCCTCGGCATGGGACGAAATTCCATGTCGACAGTGTCATCACTAATTTTCACACTAGAGACTGATTGATATTCGCCAAGCCATGTCTCTTTTGCAATATTCTGCACATGCTTGTCATTTATGCAATTCATAATGCAAACTTGGACTCATTTCGCATTTATATCATCCACAACATATAAATGAGCCCAATATACATTGATCAAACTTGGGACTAAACACCCTTAAATCTCATGAATTTTGTTAGTCCCTTAATCATGTTGTCATACAATCTACCAAAACCCACTTAAAACCTAGGTGCAATTTTATATGACTTGAAGTCAATGAAACATATGACCTCTATAGAGGCACTAGCCATGTTTCAATGGATCCATAATCTGCTAAACACATTGATAATCATTTTCAGATATCAAAGGAGATGATTAGTCAAAAGTATGCCCAAGTGTTAGATTATGCTTATAAGATGGCCTCATATATTATCAAACCCAAAGATCTAGAATTCAGGATAGTGCATCGAAGATCATAGAGTCCCTAGTTTTCACCACATTTTGACATTTGCATTGCGACAATAGATGGGACACATACACCTGTTCTTGTCCCATCATAGAACTCCAACATATTCCAACATATTGAATGTCATGGATATTCAACTAAAAATGTGTTGGCTATGTGTGACTTTTGACATGAGGTTCATATTTGTCAAAGCTAGGATCATTATATGATATGGGAGCACTACGCTAGATTTGCACATCACTGCCAAATTTGAAGATTATGGCCAGAATGGGCTTGTGCAGCAGCCAACGCCATGGTAGCACCATGACGAATGCCATGAAGAGTGACCTCCCTAACATGGTACGGGATGTCATGTAAGCAAACCACCAGAACGGTGCCCCTAGCATTGATAAATCCCACCACGTGATCCACGGCTGATCGAAGGCTTTCCAACTGAGCAGTTAGGTCTAAAAAGATTTAAGGAAAGAATGATCAAAAATCTTGAAAGCGAAATTAAGAAGAACATAGAAAATTGTGGTAGGTGTCTCACCCATGATTCTGGCTTTAGCTCTGGCCAACCTTTCCCCCATCGAGCTAGCCTCAAGAGATGACCGTCCTTGAATCATGGCCAAAGCTGATTCTATGAGGGAGAGGCGGCTGGCTAGGTTCTAATCAGTCTGATCAATGGAGGCAAGTAGATCATCATTGCTGATCTACCTCATTGGGTAGCGGGAGAGCTAGTGGCAAATTGGTGTTGAAGGTGACCCCAAAGGCTAAACAAAGTCAACCCTCTACTCCAAAATGATGGGAGCAGCCAGAGTTGCACCCTCTTGGCAATGAAGGTGCTGGCACGATGATGTAGATCCATTGAGGGCCTCCTCAGCAGACCTCTTGCTGTTCTCCATGATCTCAAACCTATAGAAAAAGCAAGAACTGTACTAAGGATGCAGAAGGTTTGAGACGAAGCGGATTTTTGCTCGATCCATGGCGGTGGCCTGTATATATAGCCTCGGAAGGCGAGAAGATAGATTTCACCGAGGGTGTGAAATTGGAATCAGAAATAGAAGCGGATCGACACTCTAGGAATTTAGGGGACGGATAACGAAGAGATAACATACTTGAACTTATTGCTTCCCCAAATTACAAAATATCATGGGACGGATACGAAGAATTTACATTCACTAGAGATCAACCTATCAAGGCTTCTTTGGATTGAAGGGAGTTTGGGTCCCCACAAGGCTAAAGGTCATCGTGAACTGAATCAACATCGGCCCGTTGATAAAATTGTGCAGAGAAGAGGAAAGGTCGCCCGCCTAACATATGCTCAACCGATTTCTCGGTAAATTGAGGAACTATAGGAAAAAAGCATGTGGCTTTCCCGATGGGCGTTTGGAGGAGCAAACAAGGAGAAGGTGTCCACACATTTTAGCCCTCGCAACACACTAGAATAGCTTTGCAAGCATGGAAAGAAGACTTAGGTAATATCACAAGAATTCTTCTAACCGCAATAGCTGGTCTTCTTGCTCAACGAGGCGCTAGAATGAGCAACACAATCACCCTATACACAAGAATTCTTCTAACCACTCAAGATCTTCATAGCAAAAGGATAGACCATGGAGGGTCCAATAGAGTCAGAGCACTCGAGGAGGCAGATAGAAGAGAAACATTATTGAATTGTTGAGTTGCTCTCGCCAGGGTTGGATAGATATTTTATAGCCAGCCTAGAAGGATGAATCCAAGTGCCCATGAAGCAATGATACTCTCGTAAAAGTTTTGAAGCATGGGCTCATGAGCTGACATAGACAGCGACAAACAGTGGACCCTAGATCAAGATTCTTTACTCGTGACTATGGACCTATCGGGGGCACAAACGTGATAATTTTGGAATAAAATTACTTTTATCCCAAAATTAGGGGCATGTGCTTACACCAAAATTTGAAAGAAGAGTCATAGGGACTCGAAAACTCCCAAGATCATGTCACCAAAGAATCAATTGCGTGTAGATCGGAACTAGCTGATTCGAATGCAAAACTAGAATCAGCTTTCTTTAGATAGCGCCAGTGGATAACGACAAAGACTATGATCAGCGCTAGGACGAGACATGTTGGACTCTACAAAAAGGGAAAGATTAGAGTTCAGGTTATCTTCAATTAGAAATGTTTTCTTTAGGGTCAAAAATTGTGATGAATTGTGCTTAGACAGGAGTCATGCGCAGGTCCTGGGTATAAATATCAAACCCCGGCTATTGTAAAAGACACACAATCAATCAAATACAAGTTACTTACTTTTTTGGCTCCAGCCACCCCTTCGGAGTAGGAGTAGAGTAGATCTCGGCGAGTTCTTTAGCAAGTACGGTTGCATCGATCTGGTCGACCTCCACTACTTGTCTATAAGTACCGTCATGGCTTATACCTCTATTCATACGGCTGCATCGATCCAGTCGACCTCCACTGTGACTCTAGTATAAGTTAGTTATCGACTCTTGTCTAGTTCAAGTACGGCTGCATTGATCTGGTTGACCTCCACTGCTCGAACTAGATTAAGGTCAAGTTATCGGCTCTATCTAAGGGTGGCATTCCTTCAGATATATTCATTAAGTTACCAATATTGCTTGTTGCTTCCATTATTTACTTAATTACAGCAATATCACTTCGCCCGATTGGGATTGATCTAGATTGGCCTTATATATTTGTTAACCCATCGTTTGTTAATCTAAACTGATTTAATCTGCATTTTAAATGATGAGTTATGTTTTATCGACTGTTTTACGTCAATCTTGATCATGCATAGCGTGCGGTTAAGGCATGTTTGATCTTGAGTAGATCTATTGGCTAGCAAAAACTATTCCATGGCCCGTTATCATGGTCTGTGTGATTCTGCCTCACACCCCACTATTAGCACCGTGGAGTGGAGATCGTTATTTGGTAGATCTATTTCTGAGAGGGTATGACTTTAATTATGCGTTATGCCTGAATCATCTATTTTAGCCGAAATCGAGCGTTTTCACGAACAGTTCGCATCACGAGATCGTTGAAGTAGCGATAGGTTGAAAGATGTGTTAGCTCCATGATCTTATTATTGTATTATAGCCTGCATGATTTTGCCTCATGCCCCACTGATATTAGTAATTAGGGTCGTTGAGTCTATTGTTGTTTCTACGGCCTGCATGATTCTGCCTCATGCGGTCATGCCCACCTGATATTAGTAATAAGTTAGGGCCGTTGAGTCTATTGTTGTTTCTACGGCCTACATGATTCTACCTCATGCCCCATTGGTTATAGCAATAGATGAGATCTAATATGTTCATTAGATTTATCTCTATTAAATAATTAAATGATGATGAACTGTTTCTTTTATAAAGGAGTTCAGTTACTTGCAGTCATTGGCTTAGCATGAACTAATTATTGTTAATATCTTATTGCCATTGACCAATATTTGTTTAAACAATGATATTCATCCAGGGTGATAACCGATTCTTCTTGTACAACCCTATGAGCTTTAACCGATTTATTTTTATGAATATACTGGAATCGACTATTTAGTCGATCTCCTTTCATATCGGCTCTCAGAGCCACACATTCAGGACTGTCTGGCAACACCAGCATGTTCTGCCCTTAATTACTGATAAACTTTCTCTCTTTGTCAATTGCAGGGTCAAATTGACTAGCATGTCTCAGAAGGAGTGCGTAGGATTGACCACCCCTGCGTTGAAGCTAGGCGGATCTCTAGCTCCATCAAGCGGACCCTTCCGGCTTGCTCGTGTGTCCTCGGCATGGGACGAAATTCCATGTCGACAGTGTCATCACTAATTTTCACACTAGAGACTGATTGATATTCGCCAAGCCATGTCTCTTTTGCAATATTCTGCACATGCTTGTCATTTATGCAATTCATAATGCAAACTTGGACTCATTTCGCATTTATATCATCCACAACATATAAATGAGCCCAATATACATTGATCAAACTTGGGACTAAACACCCTTAAATCTCATGAATTTTGTTAGTCCCTTAATCATGTTGTCATACAATCTACCAAAACCCACTTAAAACCTAGGTGCAATTTTATATGACTTGAAGTCAATGAAACATATGACCTCTATAGAGGCACTAGCCATGTTTCAATGGATCCATAATCTGCTAAACACATTGATAATCATTTTCAGATATCAAAGGAGATGATTAGTCAAAAGTATGCCCAAGTGTTAGATTATGCTTATAAGATGGCCTCATATATTATCAAACCCAAAGATCTAGAATTCAGGATAGTGCATCGAAGATCATAGAGTCCCTAGTTTTCACCACATTTTGACATTTGCATTGCGACAATAGATGGGACACATACACCTGTTCTTGTCCCATCATAGAACTCCAACATATTCCAACATATTGAATGTCATGGATATTCAACTAAAAATGTGTTGGCTATGTGTGACTTTTGACATGAGGTTCATATTTGTCAAAGCTAGGATCATTATATGATATGGGAGCACTACGCTAGATTTGCACATCACTGCCAAATTTGTGAGAACCGGCAGTGATGCACCTTCACTGTCGGTTATCAGCTTGAAAATGAAAAAATAATTAGTGCTGGGCTAAAACCAGCAATGAAGGACCACATCACTACCGTTTTTTGGCTTGAACTGGTAGTGTTTTGGCGGGCACTCATCACTGCCGATTTAAGCCAAGAGACGACAGTGATTGGACACTATCACTATCGGTTCTAGCCAAGAATCGATGGTGATAAGCCTACAACACAAAAAGGCTGCAGCCGTCCTCTCCTTCCTCCTCTCTTCCATCCCGAGAACAGAGGCGTGTGTTTGGACCCTTCCCTCCATTGTTGTGGCTGCTCTTCACCATGAAGCTAGTGCTTGGATTTTGAAGAATGGCTTGATCTTTTTGCTTTAACGTTAGTAACAAACATCCACTCCTTTGATTTTGTTGCTTAATTAGCTTCGTTTTGATGGCTACATTGCTTGATTCTCATTCTAGTTCTTTCTCCATTCTAGAGAGCACTTTCCCAATTGGACATTTGTGCAAGGCTCAAATTGTGGTGAATCCATCATCCAAAAGGTTGGTGTCTATGAACACATTTAAAGTTCTAGCTAATTATTCCATGGTGGTCAAGATCATCATTATTAGTATGTGATGCTATAATTAGTTCTTAGAAGTAGAGTAGAATAGTTGTTCTTCAATATTGTGCAATAATTGTTTTTACTATGATTTTCAATTTACAGGGCTGGGGCTACCAATTTCAATTTTTCAATAATTAGTGTACAATAATGTTTTCCAAAAATGGTACTTTTGAGCTACAATTGTTGTTCATGAAGCTCGATTTCTTATTATTTTTTTGTAATTACTGTCTCAGTATTTTTTGTGCAGAGATGGATTGAGAGTGGATGCATCTGTCCTGAACGGACAAGCAGTACATGCATGGTGTTAGCCAGTTTATCACCGATGCCAAAGCCCATGCTAGGAATGGGAACCCTGTCTTCTGCCCATGCAAAGATTACAAGAATCATAGGAACTTTCGTCAAATTGAGTCTATACGATTGCACTTGATTACCAGGGGGTTCATGCCAAACTATACAATATGGACTATGCATGGCGAGGTTGGTGTGAATGTTTTGTAGGGAAACGATGATGATGTGGACATGCCTAATGTAGCCATCCACGATGCTAACAAGGAACATGGTGTCAACACGGAACCTATGGCCATAGTTAATAATGTGTTTAGGAACATGCTAGCTGACAACATCGAGGATAACGATGGCATTTCTTAGCTGCTACGTAATATAGAGACTGAATGTCTTAGTGAAAGACAATTGAGAAAGATAGAGAAAATGAGACAAGATTGCTAAACACCATTGTATAGGAATTGTCCAATGAGCAAACTAGAAGCCGACGCCATGCTTGTTAGAGTTCAAATCAATAAACGGATTGAGCGATAAAGGCTTCAATCAGTTGTTAGGTATAATAAGGAAAATGCTCCTAGAAAAAAAATGAGTTTCCAGAAACAACATACTTGGCCAAGCAAATGATCTGCCCCATCGGCCTCGAGGTTGAAAAAATCTACGCGTGTTCCAATGATTGCATATTGTACTATGGAGAAAAATACAAAGACTTGGACAAGTGCCCCAAGTGTGAAGCTCCATGGTATAAGGAAGGGCCATCAGATGAGGGTACCAAGACCAGAGGAGGTCCCATAAAGGTCGTTTGGTATTTCCCTATAGCTCTCCGGGTGCATAGGCTATTTACATGTGCAAAGTCAGCCAAGCTATTGCACTGGCATGGCGAAGAGTGTAAGAAAGATGCAATAATGAGGCACCCCACTAATGGGCATGACTGGAGGACTATCAATACTATGTTCTATAAGGACATCGGTGGAGAGGTAAGGCACCTTTGGTTTGCTTTGAGCACAGATGGGATGAATCCTTTCAACCAGGTTAGAAGCCATCATAGCACCTGGCCAGTGACGCTCTATATATACAACCTTCCACCTTGGGTCTATATGAAGCGGTCGTACATCCAGATGCCACTACTGACCAAGGGCCAAGACAACCTAAGAATGACATCGATGTGTTTTTGGAACCAGTGATCGATGAACTAGTGGAGATGTTTGAAAAGGGTGTGCCAGATGTTTGGGACGAGTACAAAAAGAAACATGTCACGATCAAGGGAGTACTTATCGCTACAATCACCGACCTACCAGGTTGAGGTTCATTGTCTAGAGAGAAGACAAAAGGCTATACTGGATATGTCGAGTGCTTGGACGACACCGATGCGGTAAATCTACCAAATAACTCAAAGATAGTTTATATGGGACACCATAGGTTCCTACATAAGGATCACCCTTACCGTAGGAACAGAAAAGATTTCAATGGTACTATTGAGAAATGCTTTGCTCCAAAATATCGAGACAGGCATTTGATACTTTGAGAACTCAACAAACTGGAGGTTGTCCTTGGGAAGGGGGACAATGCAGTAGCAGTGCCTGATGGGAGCGTTTGGAAGAAAAAATCAGTTTTCTGGAAACTACCTTACTGGCCATTTCTAAGTGTATGCCACTGTCTTGATCCCATGCACATCACTAAAAACGTGTGCGCTAACACTCTTAACACCTTGATGGACACCGAGGGGACATCGAAGGATTCACTAGCCACATGCCTGGACATGCAACACTTGGGAATCAGGAAGGAGCTGCATCCTATAGAGTTAGAGAATGGCCAGTTCGAACTTCTGGTTGCATCATGGACATTGAAGAAGGAAGAAAAGCACGCACTTATTTCTTTCTTCAATGAACTCAAAGTCCCGATGGGCTACTATGCGAACCTGAAGAGGCTAGTGAACATAAGAGAACTCAAGTTCAACTATGGCTCTATGAAGGCCCATGACTGTCATGTCATTATGACTCAGCTGCTCCCTATTGCCCTGTGTGGTATCCTCCCCCCAAAGGTCTACGCCCCAATCATAAAGCTTTGCTCGTTCTTCAACACGATCTCAAAAAAGGTCATTGATGTATCCACGCTAGAGCAGCTATAGCGGGACATAGCCAAAACTCTCGTTAGGCTTGAGATGCATTTCTCGCTGACTTACTTTGATATCTCATTGCATCTACTCATTCATCTTGTTGACCAAATTAGAGCCCTTGGCCCAATGTAACTGCATTAGATGTTCCCTTTTAAAAGATTGATGAAAGTTTTTAGGAGATATGTTAGGAACAGATTCAGGCTAGAAGGGGGCATGGTTGAAGGATGGTCAATGGAGGAGGCCATTGAGTTCTGCACATATTATCTGGACATCAAAAGGGTCAGAGTTCCAGAATCTTGTCATGAGGGAAGACTATGTGGCAAAGAAACAATCGGGGAGAAATCTGTTACAGTAGACGACCCTGTTTCTTTCAGACAAGCACAGTTTGTTGTTCTCCAGCAAGCTGAGGGTGTGATGCCATACATTGATGAGCATAGGCAATCGCTGCAAACTCTATATCCAAGCAGGTCACAGGCTTGGTTGGATAAAAAACATAAGGAGGAATTTGTCAGCTGGTTGCGACGTCGCTTGCTTGGAATAAAGTTGGGTAATCAACTAGATGCCTTAGCCAAGGGACCTTCGAGTATATATCTTAAGTACCAAGGGTATGAGATCAATGGATTCACATTTTACACAAAAAAGCAAGATGGAAAGAGCACATATCAAAATTGTGGTGTTCGTTTTGACGCTCACGATGAAAATGGCAATGTGCAGGTGACATACTATGGTTTCATAGAGGAGATATGGGAGTTAGCCTATGGTCCATTGAAGGCAGCTCTTTTTCGCTGCTAGTGGGTCTGGCTCGAGGAAATCAATACTAACAGCGAAGGGTTCACTATCATTGATCTCACTAAGACCGCATACAGAGATGACCCCTTTGTCATTGCAAGAGATGTTATGCAAGTCTTCTATGCAAGGGACAATAAGACAAAAGGAAGGCTAAAAGTAGTCTTAGAAGGGAAAAGAAGATTGTCGATGTCGATGGAGTGACGGACGAAGAAGACTAAAGGGACTATCAGGAAATGCCTCCATTCGGGGCAAAGGTACCCCTACCTATCCTTCAAGAGGGTGACGAACCTGCTTACGTACAAATTGATCACAATGAGGCCCTCATTGTTGATGCACCTAAAGATAGTTAGATTATTGTTAACTATGTAATCATTATGTAAATGTTGTTTCAGCAATTCACACTGAATATTTAATTTATATTTTATGCGTATCTCTACAATTTAATTATTGATTATGTAATCAAATATTAAGATGATGTTCACAAACACTATTATTTGATAATTATAGACCATTAATTAATTATCATAGAATTAAATAATCAAGACACAAATTTTTGTGTTATTTTAGAATATAAACTAACTGCATTATTTCTATTAATAAATAAATAAAGAAAAGCAAACTAAGCGAACTCCCTACACTAGCTCAACGATTAAGGTCGCACACTCTGTACTCTGAGACCCGCGCTCGAATCCCAGGTAGGCCAAACTTTTTTTATTTTGCATTTATTATTTAGTAGTACATTATGATGGAATAAAAAAACCATTCTAACCGAACTTCCTATCCTAACTCAGCGGTTAAGGCCGCGCACTCTCGACCCCGTGACCCGCGCTCAAATCTCAGGCGGGCCAAACTTTTTAATATTTTTTATAAAAAGGTTATGATGGCAAGCTCCAAACTGACAGTGTTTTTTTATATATTTTTACTAAAAGTTGGTGGCAGGGCCCTTCACTGCCGGTTTTAGTTTTAAAACCGGCAGTGATAGCTTCTATCACAGTCGGTTGCTCAAACCGACACAGAAGGCCCAAT